>NC_062279.1:17740590-18052092 GCF_902655055.1 Lutra lutra
GGCAGAAATGTACATGATTAAAGGCATCTCCCAGAGTGTGAGCAATGTAGGATTTTTTCTTTTTTTTCTTTTTTACCTAAAGCCTTGTCCTTCTGTGCTGATGAAAGGATATCTTTTGCCAAGCAACACAGTGGCAATGGGTCTGACTTTCTTGTGTCTGAGCATGAACCATAAAAGCACTTCAAACCCCTACTCACCCTTCTTTTGTAACTGATCAAACAAAGCCATCTGACTCAGCATTCTCCCAGGTTCAGGAAAGGAGACACAACTGCCCACCCAGGGAATAGGGAGGGTGGGCAGTGTCTTACGGTGATGCTCTCTAGAGTACGAGAAAACTCACGGATTCTCCCCAGCCCTAGAAGATGGAGCCCAAGTTAAGGACTTTGTTAGCAACAGACTGCCAAAGCCTTTCCTTCTTTTATTTCTTATGCCTACATGCAGTAAGCTACACAAAAGGAACTTCTTTCTCCTTCTGCCCACAGATTCCTGTCTCGAGAGCCTTTCCAAGAAATAATCCAATTTTGTCTCAAATGTAAGGGCTTTCATTCTCAGTCCCTTGTACTGTTTATCTTGGTAATTTCTTTCCAGTTTTAGCCATATATATATATATGTGTGTGTGTATATATATATATATATATATATACATGTATATATATATATATATATATGGTTTTTTTTTTCCTGCCCAAAGTTAAGCACATGGCTTGCAATGAGGGGAAGATTGCACAAGTGGCATGGAGTAGACTGCTATCTTGGTGCTGTGACCAAGCCAAAGGGGTTCTGAGCCTAGCTTTTTGTAAGCATACTCAGCAGGGGAAAATAGAGTGATTGTAGTTTAAGAGGCAAATTTTCCACAGTCGGGTGATTAATCACCTCTTAGCTGTGAAAAATAATGGGGATAAGATGTGGAATTTTTAGAGAGCTCAAAGACTTGAATTATTTATTAGCAGGTGAGGTGGAAGCTTGGGAGACCTGAATATATCTCCACGGTGTGTCTGTGTGTGGTGTGTATGTGACACATGAAGACACAGTTACTTCTGCAAAAATAAACCAGGAAAACATTGTACTAAATGCGGTTGCATTAGCATCCCAGTTATTAGCTTCTTTAACAAACAATCCAGGCAAACTCAGGTTTTCTTAGTTTCTTCTATTTATATATTTGAAATGTCACCCAACAGTATTTGCAAACAAAGCATAGAACCAAATGGTAAAAATGCTTAAATATGAATCCTAAAAAGTCGGTAATATACACAGATGTAACATACACAGAATGAAAGCTCTGTGACTACTTTGCAACGTAAGGTGGTGGCTTGTTATACAAATAAAATCTGTCTTGAGTTTGTTTATTAAAAATGGCAGATAGGTCAAGAGTAAACTTCCCAGATCTTCAAGCTGGCTCAAACACATTGTGTCAGAATGGAGACTATCTTGGCAGGGCTGATAACACAGAGGCCAATGATCTCGGAGGGCTGGGAAGGAACATGGAGAGAGATTTCCAGTCCGTCTGTTCTGGTCTGTGAGAGAAGCATCTGCCCATGAATTTGATCAAAGACTGACATTCAGAGAGCAAATTGTTCCTCTTCCTGTTCTCTTCCTGGGGAGTCATTTCCAGATACCACCATATGCCTGAGTCTCTGTATCTAAATGGCCATCAGGTTCTGTAGAAACCACCTCTTGGTAGCTCTGGAATTTTCCTCTTTCCTTTCCGCCTCACCTGCCATGGCCTCACACCTGGTCTATGGCAGCTGCTCCTTAGCTGGCGGGGGCAGCCCTCCCCCACCACCCCCTGCACTCCCAGCTCCCAGCATCGCTGCATTCAATCTATCCTTGCTCCAGCCAAACAGAGCTTTCTGGACCAGAAAGCTATGTGCCTCTTGACAGCTTACGAACCCTCAGTGGGTTCTGGTTCTCATAAAGAGGGATTAAGCACACATCACTCTGTGTCTCCCACTGACTGCGGCTGAAATCCCCTCAGAAAATGCGTGGAGTGGTTCCTGGAGGACACAGCAAAGTAAAATGACAGCGAGCAGATTGGGGAAAAGAAAACAGAACTTCAAGTACCAAGGAACTGTTAGCAGATGCTGTCACAGGAAGAACACAACAGAACGGGATAATTAAAGCCCTGGATCTCTAGCCAGTGGATCAAGAAAGCGGTGCCTGTGAGCTGCAAAGTTCATGAGATCCAGGCATTGATCCTATAAGGTGACGTATGAACTCCTGGCTCAGCCCCGAGCTGCTCGGGCACGGGTCTGACCCCTGACAGCTGGATACAAGAAGTTAACAAGACTTTTGGGGGTTGAAGAGATTAGAAAAACCTGCAATGGAAGTTGCCCAGCAAGAAATTCTTGCTGGCTTGACAGTCAAGGGATTGTCGAGAAGAGGTCCATCTGAAATTTAATTGGAAGATTTTTGCCATTTTTAATGGGACAGATTCAAAAACCATTAGTGGCCAAGCCCCTTTACCATCCACCAACCTTCTGTGAAGGCTTCCACCACTCCAAGTCCAAGAGTGAGATGGGAAAGTGATGAAAAGTGGTGATATCCTTGTAGCAAAGATGGCAACGCCTCCAATAAAAACTCCAGTCTCCTCCACTTCCCCATCTTCCAGTAGGATATAGAAAGTTTCCTGAATCCAGAAGAAGGGAGGAGTCTGTGAGCATCACATCCTCTACCCTCTCATCTTCCTTTCCCCTGTGACTTTCCTGTCTGGAGTGTCTCTGCCTAGGCCGTCGAGCCCCCTCAGGCCTTGGTGTCCTCCCACCAGCCGGAAAGAAGCACGTTAGACTATTACTGGAGAGAAAAAGAAATCCTAAGCTATAGACTTTTTATTTCTTTCATAGCAGGAGCGTACTCTAACCATAATACTTCCACATTTGGGTGGGGAATACATTAAGTGCGGAGCTAAGGTTTCCATACAAGCCCGAAGGAGCCTTTAAGACAAATAGCCTTGGAAATAGAAACTGATGTCTGTGTAGGGCTGCCCAGTGGACATGGCCTAGGGGGCTGAAGCTAAGTTGTGTAAATCTCCATGGACAGGGTGACCTTGGCTGATGTCTAGTTCTGCTCTTTTGCATTTGGACAGCAGGATGCCCCATTCTGCATTCCAAAGCTAGCTTAATAGCAGGGGTGCAGAAGGCCTCTCTCCAGTGGCGTTCGGAGTCAAAGATACCCTGCCATGAACGCTGGTATAAAATAAAAGATCTTTTCCTAAGGGGAGTAAGTCATGTCCAATGCATCCATTTTGCTAAGCTCAGATTTTTTTCTTTAAAGATTCATTTATTTGGGAAATAAGCCATGAGCCATGGGGGTGGAGAGGTAGAGGAAGAGGGAGAAGCAGACTCCCTACTCCGGGGCCCCATCCCAGGACCCTGAGATCGTGACCTGAGCAGAAGGCAGATACTTAATTGAGCCAACCAGACACCCCATAAGCTTAGATTTTTAGTGCCACGTTCTTAAAGGGGAAGCTCACCAAAAATGGGCAAAAATCCCATTTTAAAAACAAATATAGCTAAACCTTCCTTCCTCTCAAACTTCAGCCCCACGAACTCCCAGCACAGGGATGGAGTCAGGGAGACCCACAGTCTTGTCTTTCACAGCTGGCTTTTATGAAGTGCCATCTAAAGGGTTCCCCCTCTTTGCCCTTTATGACTGACTTCTACTTGGTAAATTAACTCTGATGCATGAGTGGTTGACCAGTCCACTCCCGTGCTCATCCAGGAAGACATTGAGCTCCAGTTCCAGAGGTTTGTAGAGGAGATGGCCTCATGTGCCCTGGGACTAGAGGACAGGCACTGACCTGCGAACAGAGTAGGGAATGGGTGAGGCCACGATGCCGGCAGCCCCCACAGGGACACACATACGTGGGCTGCCCCGGAATGGGCTTGACGGAGCCATACCCACAGGCCCAGGGCTCCTGGCTTCCTCACAGACCTATGCTCCAGCTGATGGCACATGGCCTGGAACATACCAGAAACAATAGAACCTTTGAGTTCTTTCAGTTCTGGAATGTATTCTCAATGTTAATTAACCTGTAACTGCCCACTAGACAGCCTCACCTGAGGACTCACATCGGTGGGCCCAAGAACCTCCGTCCCCCCATAGCTAAAGAGACCTATTTCTTCCCCTGTAGTGTGACAGGAGATCTCCCTCTCTCTCGTACACTCGCTTTTCCCCTCACTCCTTGAACCTTTATGCAAGCCTAATCCTCTACCCGCTCATCTTCCTTTCCCCTGTGACTTTCCCGTCTGGAGTGTCTCTGCCTAGGCTGTCGAGCCCCCTCAGGCCTTGGTGTCCTCCTTGCTTACTCTGGACACTACTTACCTGTCCACCCCATTCCAACTCTGTGCTCCTAATTTCTTTCTTTTTTTTTTTTAAAGACTTTATTTATTTGACAGAGAGATCACAAGTAGGCAGAGAGGCAGGCAGAAAGAGAGGGGGAAGCAGGATCCCTGCCCAGCAGAGAGCCCGATGTGGGGCTCGATCTCAAGACCCCAGGATCATGACCTGAGCCAAAGGCAGAGGCTCAACCCACTGAGCCACCCAGATGTCCCTGTGCTCCTAATTTCTAAATGCTAAGTTGTTGACCCACAAACTGGACCAGAGCTTACTATGGAGACTACATATATTCCTAATAGTAGGAACTCATGAATTTTCAGAATTGTTTTTTGTGTGTTTTGTGTTTTATTGCGAGGGGCTCAAATATAATGCTAATAAGCTTCCCTCTCAGAGCCAGCCATGCTCTTGGGGTTTCTGTAGGTCCTGGTGGTTGGAAGGTCACTGAGTGGGGAAGATAGAATGGTCCCTCCTTCTCCACAGTGAGGTTGAAAGGGAGAGCCTCTCCTTCCTATTGGCCTACTGCCTGCTGCTTGGGCCCCAACCCTCTAGTCTGATCACAGGAACGGCTTCTGCAAGTTCCCTCAAGCCATGCTGATCCCCAGGCCCCTGGGTACTGATCTTGACTTGATCCTGTTGGTAAGAGAGCAACCGTGTCTGCTCAGGTGCCTGGGACACCTGGGAGTACATCGCCCACTCCGGGGGCAGCCTCTAAACCACAGGGCAGCTGCCGGAGTTGGTGGCTTTGGCCGCTGATAGACTGGGATTCGAATCCCTGTTCTGCCACTCAGTGTCCTCACTGGCTGTGTAACCTGGAAAGCCTGTTACCCTCTCTGGGCTCCAGTTTCTTCCTCCATTCAGTGGGATAATCCGGGCCACCCACCCACCACGGCGCTTTGTGCATTGCTGGTGGATCGGAAATGTTCTTATTTTCTCTCTGTTTCCACTGCAACCACAGCCCCTCCTCCTGCCCAACCACTGCCCAGCCCTCCCTTCCCCACCCCCCAACCTGGAGGTGTGGCCTGGGCCACAAACAGTCATTTTCCTTTCCTCTCTGGGGGCCGGAGTGGGTTGGCTGTTATGATTGTATAGTCCATTAGCAGGCAAATGGACAGGTGATACTTCCTGCTGACAAAGTAAACAGCTAGAGAAGGCAAATATAAGGGCTGAGCACCAGGGTGAGGGGGGCCTGAGGGAGCGAAACTAGTTTGACTATAACCCGAAACAAAGGAATGTGCCTGACCTAACCGCCATCTGATGGCTTTCCCAACGCTGACACCGAGGGAGGTTTAATGGGGACATGGTTGAGCAAGAAGACATTTTGTCCCTAGATAGTGTGGGCTGGGTAGGGGAGGCACGTAAGGGAATGGGTATTCATCAGCAGGTGGTGGTTTAAAAAGTGAGCACAGATCCTGGAAAACACACTTAAGAGAGGGATATTGTACAGATTCCTCTGGTTTGCTTGCCAGATTTGTCAACCACCCTTCTCTCAAAAGTAAGACTCGCTCAGCTTCTCCCTTTGAAGCCTCGAGGAGCAGCAGCGTCTTTGATAGGACATGATAAGCTAACCCAGGATGCCTTCTCTGCCCACTGTGACATCGGTGGGACCAGCTCCCCCTGGGAGCCTCTTTCCTCTGGAGCAGAGACTCCAGCTCTCATTCCCTTTCTCTTCCTGGATCCTGTCTTCCCGGGCCCACATCACTGACCCCCCATATCTGACCACCTGCTCTGTGCCTGCCCACCATGGAGATGCCCCTCTTCTGTTTCACAAGACAAACAGGGGAACAGATGGATGGGGCCTACCCAGAGGCCAGGGACAGCTGTCCCAGCTGCCTTGTCTTGTGCATGTCCCAGCACCTGACATTGACTCTCTGAGCTTTTGAGGGGGCTGGAGGGCGGGGAGGAGAAGGGGGAGAACAGGCGGCAGGAAGACCCTGTAGTAACAGTGGCCAGACTGAATGTCTTGCCAACTGCCTCCTTTCCGTTCAGTTGTAGAGACCGGCTTCCTTGTCTGCTGAGCCAGGAAGTAGGGGTGTAAGACCACAGGACGAGGCGTGAGGTCAGGGACAATCTTAGACAAACAGAAAGTCTACTGTCCCAACTCTTTAGTGGTTTGGTCATTTGTTTTTCTTGCCGCAGTCCTATCAGGAACATCCCGGGTTATTTGTATGTGGGGATACTGCAGCCAGGGGCCCAGGGTTCAACAACTTCAGCCATCAAGGGATACCCTAGTGAGGGGCTTTTGAAATAAAACATTTGCCTGGCCTAGCCCTTTCTCTCCTAACATGCTCCCAAGGTCAGGCCGGTCCTGGATGCTCACAGTTACCGTTCATTGTCCATAGGGCCCCTGGCCTGGGGCAGCCATCCAGGAACTTGAGTGGAAGGAACAGGAACACGGCATTGGTGCCCAGCTTAGCTCCCAACAGCAAAATCTCTGGAATCCCATTCTAGCTGGCTAGGGTCTTGGCATTTGCTTTGGGGCCTCATGGATCCCGATGGCAATTTCCCTGGAGCCCCCTCTCCATCCCCAGCCCTCTGTTCCTCCCAGCATCCCTCTCTGGCCTCAGAGCTGTGGGTGAGGTGCCACAGTCTGGGGCCTCCTGGCTGGTGGGGGGTGGATGGAAGGGGAGTGCCCCTCTCGCCTGGTATATCTGAGGCTGCAGCTGATTTTATAGTTTCTCCAACAGATGCTGTGCTAGGTGGGGGCAATGCTTCTCCTTCCCTAGGCACACTCGAGCCCTAGACTGCAAAACTAAATGCTTGTGGGGAGAACACTCTCTCGTTGGGGCTCCCTCCGGCCTTTTCCCACTTTTCCTCTCCTCCTCCCTTCTTTCTGCTCAGGTTTCCGACACAAGCCTCTGAATGGCCCAAGGAGGCCTCGATGGACACTGAGCTTTGCTTTTGTTTCAGTGTCCCTCCCTAAGACCCAGGGCCAGGGGCTCAGGGCCGGGCTGAGGCTCATTGATTCTTCAGTCCTGCAGGGGAAGTGTCTTCCTGGTCGGTCCCTTGTCCCAGAGGCTGAGGACATCTATAGCTTTCCAGCCACCAGCAGTTCTTCAGATCCTGTGGAAATAAAACTATGGCTAACCTATTCCCTGCACCGAGTTCTCAGTCCCTGCAGAAAAAAACTGCTCTCAGCAGAATCCTGGTTGGAGGAGGTTTCTGGACTCCCTTGGAAAGTGGATGGAAAAAAAGTCATTTCCAAATCTAGGGTTGTTGTGCAACTTTTCTCCTCTCTCTGCTTCTGTTATGTGAACATGGGTAGGTAGCCGGCAGGAGAAGCAAAACAAGTAGAATACGGCTCCCCTTTCGTTCCCTCTGTCAGCTGATGGATCACACGGTGATCCCAAAAGGTAGAGGGCTGGAAATCCCAGAGTCATCCTTAAAGCCTTGGATGCCATAAGTGTTCAGGTGAGCAAGAAAGGCACATTTGAACCAGCTCAGATGGAAAAACAAAGAGACTGAGCATAAGGGTTGATGAGACAAGTAAATCCTTCTTACGTGCTTGCTTAAAAAAAAAAATCTCATTCTGCTTGTGTTGTTTCAATATACTCTGTAGCAGCACAATTAATTCCACTGGTTTTAAGACCTTATGTTTCAATATCTTAATTTTGTTTGTAAAAGTCTACGTGGATATAGAAAAGCAAATGATTCTTTTCTTCCCTTCACTACACCAGAACTGCCACATAAGCCACGTGGTCACCAGCAAGGCCCTGCTTACGTGGTCCTGGTGGGTCCCAACTGCAGGCAGAGTTCCCGAGAGGAAATTGCCAGTTGCTAACAGACGCGGACTAGGTGACTCATCTCCAATTAATAGCATCCGTGTTATTTGGTTTTGCATTATCAGTGTGGTCGGTGAGATGAAAATGACTTTTCTCTCCTGCTTGGTTTTATCTCCAAGCAATTAATATCTTATGAGAACACAATGAACCCAAAGATAGCTAGCGTCTATTGAATCCTTATTACGTATCCAGAGTGCATTAGTCACTTTCAGGTAGTATCTCATTTAACTGTTCGAGACCACTGTACCATAAGAAATATCATCTCAGTGTTGCCAAAGAAAGTGAGACTCAGAAACTGTGAAGTCATGGCTTAAGGTCAGAAAGCAGACAAAGGGTGGGGCTCTGATTCTGACCTGCTTGGAGCCAGACTCCAGAACTGGGCAGAGTTGCTTCTACAAGGAGAGAGCATTTTTAGGTTGGGCTTAAATCAAAAGCTGTCTTTGGCTGGCCACAGTTTCTAATAGCTACTTCTTTTTTTTTTTTTTTTAATTTTTTTTTTTAAGATTTTATTTATTTATTTGACAGACAGAGATCACAAGCAGGCAGAGAGGCAGGCAGAGAGAGGAGGAGGAAGCAGGCTCCCTGCTGAGCAGAGAGCCCGATGCGGGGCTCGATCCCAGGACCTAGAGATCATGACCTGAGCCGAAGGCAGCGGCTTAACCCACTGAGCCACCCAGGCGCCCCGCTAATAGCTACTTCTTAATCAACACTGTACTTTTTTTTTTTTTTAAACCATATGCTAAGGTGATTACGTTCCCTCCCACATTTAAAAGGTGATCGAATCAGGTTGGAGCTGTTTCTGTCTCGGGAATATCTAAGATGTTAAACGGTTTGGTTGTCTTCCCACTGGTTTAGTGATCCTGTGAAAAATGTTTTTCTTAATGCCGTCAAGGTTCAGATCTCATTTTTGCACTGCCGTGAGACTTCTATAAGCCAAGGTTTCGTAACGTGGGAGATTTATGGATTGGCTAATATAAGCAAACTTGTATAGGTGAGAATATGTACATTTTCCAGTGTGGGGATAATGATAATAGGATTATCAGATTATTTCAACAAAAAGCTAGATACTTTTGATTAAAAAAATACATTGTCAGCTATTAAAGGATGTGCACAATATGGGAAGTTTGCTTGTTACAATATATTTTATACCCAGCGTTTGCTAATTATTTTTCAAAAATTACCTTTTGGAGGGGTACCTGGGTGGCTCAGTGGGTTAAAGCCTCTGCCTTCGGCTCAGGTCATGTTCCCAGGGTCCTGGGATCGAGCCCACGGAGGGCTCTCTGCTCAGCGGGGAGCCTGCTTCCTCCTCTCTCTCTGCCTGTCTCTATGCCTACTTGTGGTCTCTCTCTCTGTCAAATAAATAAATAAAACCTAAAATAAAGAAAATTACCTTTTGCTTCTGTGATGGTTAATTTTATGTGTCAACTTGGCTAAACCATGGTACCAAGTCTTTGGTCAAACACCAGTCTAGATGTTATTGTGAAGGTACTGTTTTGTGTGTGTGTGTCGGCAGGGTCGGGGGATGTGATTGACGAATCCATAGACTTTGAAAAAGCTTCCAAGCAGTTAAGAATTTAAGGAGAAAAAGACCGAGGTCCCCCGAGGAAGAAGGAATTCGGATCCAGACTACCATTGATCTAGAGCTACAGCATCAACTCTTCCTTAGGTCTCCAGCCTGCTGGCCGGCCTTGCAGATTTCAGACTTGCCAGCCTCATAATCATGAGTCAATTCCTTAAGACACCTCTCTCTGTATATCCACATTCTACTGGCTCTTGTCCTCTGGAGAGCATCAGTGTAGCCGCCAGTCAAGAAAAGAATGTGTTAAAGAAACAAAAAACAAAAACCACAAAGCTCATTTCTTTTCGTCTAAGCAATAATATTTTGGGTTCAACTGTCCATAGATTATTGATGACACTAAAAGTTATTTCCATGCTGGAAATATTTGCCAAGGGAAATGAAAAAACAATTTTTAACCCATTGTAGCAAATTTTAGGTAGTAGATTCTTTGTGAAGAAGGCATTTCCATTTCTCGAAAAATGTGTTCTTTCAGGAATTGGAAGTCATATTCAAAGGGAAAATTTGCAAAGAAGCTCTTTTCTCCATGCTGACCATATTTGGATTAGAACCACCTCATCAAGACAAGAATTCTAATGATTAACTAAAACTCAAAGCCCTAAATTACAGTATAGTTAATTTTCAAAAGGAAACCCTATCTCCCAGTATTTGATGGTTATGTATGTGTACACACACACACACACAGTGCCTCAGAAGTAAATCTAAAGAGTATATGAATTCATAAATGGGTTTTCCCCAATGGAAAGAAGTAGGCAAATAGTGGGTTCTGGAGAAGGGGACTCCATGAGGGGAACAGTAAGAGCCCAGAGTTAGTGATTGTGGTGTGTGTGTGTGTGTGTGTGTCTTCCTTTGGAGCCCAGGCCATCATATCCCTTTTGATTAGGATTACTGATAAGCCACACTTCACCAGTGTGGAGCCTAAATGATATCCTTCTCAAGTAGCATCTCAAAACAAAACAACAAGACATCTAAACCTCCCAGATGAGCAGGAGACCCATCATGCACCACCCCATTCTGAGAACCCCCTCCCGTGGCTTATTCTAGAATTCTTAGATTGTGCGCATGTCCAAAGATGAGTACTAATTATTCTCACTTTGTTGCTGGTGCCCAGAACTCAGTTTCACCTTTAGAAGGTACTGCTGTCCTAGTCTTAGAAGAGATGTTGGCTTGTTCCCTTTACCCACTGGCAGCTACCCTGACTGATCTCCGTGCGGCTTCTAGAATCTATAACGTCATACGTGATGGCTGGCCGAGGGCGAACCTCACAAACATGTGAGCTCCCAGGGTTACGCCTCTTTAGGATTGCAGCCCTTGCCTTTCACTCACTCAGCCAGTCCCTGGGGGTGGTAAGCCTCTCTCCATGATGACTAGCCACTGGGGACAGATTCGGGGGCTGGGGGGTCTTCAACCCCAGAAGCCCCATTTTCCTTCAGTGTTGGGCCCTCAATATTCATATGCCCTGTGTCCTTTTCCTCCACAGGGTGAATTGTTAATTTGTCACACAATTCTCGATGCATAACTAACAACCATAAAATGTTGGTGACATCCAACACCAGCTTTTACTTACTCCTCTTAAGTCTACAAACCAACTATGCTTTGACTGATGTGAGCTGGCTCCTCTGGGCTTGGCCCCAGGCTCTAGGTTGGTTTCAAGCCTGCTCCACATGGCTGTCATTCTTTTGGAGTCAGTAAACTATAGAGGGCATGGCCTTCTCACCCACAAGCGCAAGATGCAAGCCCAAATGGGCAAACACATTTCCAGCTTGCTAGCATTCCATTGACCAAAGCATGTCACGTGGCCATGCCCACAGCAACACCAAAGGGAAGTATGTTACTCTTGAGGTGTGAAGGGTAGGGAGTGAATCTAGCCTGAACAGAATTCAAACCAGCTCACCAAGTGACTTCACACAGCCTTTTCCTAATTTCTACCTTTGTGATGGTTACCCCACAGTGTCTGGCAGTCTTGGTAATTTTGAATCAAAAAAGAAAGAGGGATCTCAGGCTCTTTTCCCAGGAGTCTACTCTTCTCCTGGGAACAGCCTAGAAGATTGTTGTGCTAACTCACTCTTCAGCAAATTCTAAGTTCCTTAATACCAGCACCCCTGTTGGTTACAAGCTATGACTCACCAACTGTCTATCTACCCTGAAGTTCAGGCCTGGGTCAGCAAAGGTCATGCATGATAAAGGAGTATAAATCAAAAGAGGTATTGTCTTGATGGGTCCAAGCTCTTCTTTATCTGAGCAGAGTCTCAAAATATCCACAATTATTTTATCACTTTGCTGCTCACCCACCCAACGTATTTTTATTTGTCTGCCAGTTAATTAATACAGAGTTGAGTTAATTATAGAGGAATAAAAATTACGGCAACTTAACCACATTCATTACCTGACTATTCACCAGCCATGATGTTTGGAGAGTTGACCAATGCGAAAGATGATTTTTAAACTGTGTAACATTATTATATTTAATTTTCTGTGATTGAGCTAGAGATTAATAAGTACATACTTATTCCCTGTAGTCACCAAGAGTATATCACTGATTTAATTTAAATTTGGGAAAATGGAGCAGATGAGGACATTACTTAGGTGCATGACTACAATTCATTTGCCTTAGTTAATTCTGAAGACTGATATTTGCTGGTAAATAATTAGATCATTTATACAGGTCTGGGTTTTTTGTGTGTGGTAATTTGATAAGTAAATTGTAATGTCATTAGCCAGTAAGTTAATCATATGTGATACATTACCAGTTCTAGTCCTTCATCATGTGAGATGATTTTTCTTCCATAACTGTGGGTGGTACTACTGAGAAAGGCCAAAAAGCATTTGATGGCATGAGGTTGGGGGGAACAGCCCTACCTTGTTTCTTTCCTAACTGACAAGTCAAGATTAATTGAGTGCTCAGTGGGGGGGCTTTCCCCTCCCCATGAGGCCAATGGCTTGTGCCATGGTGGTAAAACCATAACTCTGGTGTTAGAGACTGGGATGTTTTCCTCATGGCATGGCTTCTTACCTCTTTGTCCTGACTGAGCCACCATAACCTAGCCAGTCCTTGAATTTGCCTCCATAATATATCTGAAATGAGGCAATATATCTGAAAGTATTTTGGAAAAAGTAAGGTGCTCTACAGGTATTCATTTTTGTTATTGAGATTAACAGCCACAGGAAGTTTTTCTTTAATTACTATTTTCTAGAGAATGGATGCACTTGCCTTGTGTTCTTTCTTTTCTATTTGATAGTAATATTAAAATGGGACTCAGAGGAAATTTGTGGTAGTTTATTAATACCAAAGCATCCCCCTCTACACACACACACACTCCCTGCTTATTTTCGTTAAATATATTTTGGTCATGGTTCATTCTTCCTATTATGTCTTGGATGACATAATTTAGTTTCTTTAATAACACAAACATAAACATTTTTGTGCCTCCATGGAACGGGGTCATGGGTCAGCCCCACACTCACTTTTTCCATACTGATTTCTCCAGTTACCATGAGGAGAGAAGGTCAAGTTCTCAGACCAACCTGGATGCAACTACTTGAGTAGGGGCTGGCCTCAGTGCCATGTCACCTACAGTTCAGCTGGCCAGGACAAGGCTTTGTTGCTGACCTCTGACCTCTCCTGTGGTTTGACAGTTGCACCTTCCATTCCCTCTCAGGAGTACTTCCCAGGAACTGGGCCTCACCTATGCCTTGGTTTTCAAATCTGAACCTGCACTTAGGCTTCTGCTTTGGTCTGAGACCCTAAGTTAGGAGCTCCTCTCAGTGCCCTTCCTCAGAGCCTGAAGTCCTGTCTATGGGCCGGTCAAGGTCACCTGTGAGTTGACCTGTTAAGTTTTATATACCCACTCTTCCACACTGGAAGCTAAAAGACAAGGGAGCCGTTGATGTAGCCAGTACACGTTCAATACTCAGGAAGAGGGAGAGATGGAGAAGCTGGGGGCATTGATCTAGAGGGCCTGTTAAAGACTATCTAGGATGCCAGGGAGGCAGAGGCTCTAAACCCGAGAGCCTCTTAGGAATTCCCCACAATATTTGGGATGGCTTTCCTGTTCCACAGGGTAGTGTTCAAACCAAAATTACTTAGTTCTAGTGGGGATGGAAAAACCTCAGGTGAGCTTGGATTATGAAAGTGTTAAAACTCCAATTTCCCGTCTATTGTCTCCATAAAACACACCATTTCTTCTCAAAAACCCTGCCTCTGAAATTTTTCTTGAGAGGTGTGGCTGGATTTTTCTCTACCCCTTGGTCTGCATGCTTCATTGGGCCTTCATTACCAGTCAGGCCAACCTCCAATACTTACCCTTAAAAGTTGGTACACCTAGTGTCTTAGCCTAGCCCTTAGCCTCTGAACCTTGTTATGGCTGAATAGGGAGATGGTCCTGACAGGTCCTAAGATATGACCTTCTGGGTCCCTCATAGACTTTAATCAGTCTTACCTGCTCCTGTATCATCCACCTAGATGTCTGTATGGCCTGTGGCCTGTATTTCTATACTAAATAAACATGTCCACACCTGTTCTATCCATACCTATGAGAAGTACAGGTAAAACATCCATCTGGCAGTAACCTATTGAGGCATTCAGGCTTTCCCACGCATGTGGGGATTTTAAGGTCGATTTCATTGCCCTTAATGTTTTTAAAGAACTCACATGTTCCTGTTCCATTGCTAGTTTGCTTTGTAGAAATCTAAGAGGAGGTGATTTTCTATTTGCATAAGAAATGGGTTATTTTGAATGAGGATTTGTCATCCAAAGTTAGCTCTTTGAGGTTAATTATTGAAGTTACACATTTCCCTTTGCCCACCAAAATCCTGCTTTAGTCTTTTTTTTTTTCTTCTATCTGAGGAAACTGAATGTTGTTGATTTCACCTTGGCATTGTTGAGCAGAACCACAATGGTATTTTGCTTGAAGCTTGTCTGTTTTGGCATCAGCTTACATAAGCAGAAAAACCTGCATTTCAAACACAGTACAAAGGCAAATGGCAGACACCTGCTTCTAGTAGGGATCTGGAGCTTGGACTTATGAGGATTGAAGGGCCTGGATTTACTACTTATAATCTCTGTGGCCAGAGGGAATTCAGCTGTAAGTGGGAGGTTGATATCTTGTGAGTGGGTTTGTTGTGGGGCCAAATGGTCTAGTATATGTGCATGACACATGTAAGTGGCTAGAATGTGGTGTTTGCCCAATGTATATCTTTGTCTATAAATATACAAAATCTACTCAAAGACGCAGGAAAGTCTCTGAGGATAAACAGACTTTCCACACTATTTCTTGAGGAAGTTGGCCATTCCAGATTCTTGGAAATGAATTTGGAAGCCCACTGTTGTTCATTTCCTGCAAAGGCACAGAATGTTCCCTGTGCCTACTGTGCACATCCATGCCTCCCTGATTTTCCTCAGGAGGTCCTGACAGTCTGAAATTCCCTTTAACAAACCTATGTGCTTGACTAACTCCAACTTTGACTTTCATGGTTTAGTCTTCATATCTCTTTATTGCAGTTTTCCCTGATACCTCTGGGAAGAACTCAAGGCTCCTTCCTTTTCTGGTGACCTCTCCCATCCCCCCACCAGAGCACTTACTCCATTGTCAAGCACTGGTAAAGGGGCATGCCTTCCCTGGCTGACCGAGGGCCAGTGATCACCCCTGATTCAGTCTCTGCATCATCAGCTCTTTACCCAGGTCTGGCAAAGGATAAACACTCAGTGGACGTGTGTTGAATTAGTTAGCGAGTGAGCAGGTAGACGCATGAATGAATGAATGAATTCTTTCCCAGAGATTAACAGAGAATGAAGTCTGATTTGCAAGTAGGAAGGGGAACTGCGTAGTTGAGGCAAATCCATATGGATTTCTGGTACCATGAATCTGAATAAGAGTCTGTATAGGGAAGTGCCTAAGATAATGTCAGCAACCATAACATACACATCAAGTATCAGTTCTACTTGCTTTTTGTCATTACAATCTAAGGCAGAGAATTATATTATAGAGATGATATTAGTTCTCAGACATCGAAGGAGGGTACTTCATTTAAATTTGGGAGGAGCTGGGAAAAAAAGGGCAATCAGATTTTCCCAGGTTCAAGGTCAGGGGTCGCAAATGAGGAATTATTCCAAAACTGAATAGAGAGGAAAAGTGTGATTCTCTAGGATCTTAGATACCTGCTGCCTCCATCCCCGGGGGTGGGGAGTTGGTGGGGAGGGAAATACTGCAGAGTGCTCACTATGTGGTAGGCAGGATAAATGTATCTCATGTATATGACAGTTCTTGGAAGTGATGTCAACTTCACAGAAGTCACAGAGCTGGGGATCTTAAAATCCAAAGCCCAAGTTCTCTTCCAGCCACTATGGTGCCTCTAGGACACGTGTGGGCCTGCATGTGTGTGCTGGGGGTGGAGGATGGCTCCCATCACGTGGCTTTTTTTCGAGTCACAACATCTCCATAAGTCAATGAGGAAGACTCAGTCTCCTTCCTTTGGTCACAAAGAGCAGCATGGTGTCTGTTAGCCCCCCAGCTATTCCCTGCCTCTCAATGAAAAGATGGGTTCTGAGTGGTGAGGCTGTCTGAGCATGGCAGGTTGGAGGTGACCTGGCTCCAACAGCATGGTAATCACAGAAAACGGTTCAGGTTCAGTATATATTATTTCAGAAATCCTCAAACCCTCCAGATCCCCACAGCCTGCCTTTCCCACTCTGACCAGGGCAAAAGAGAGTACGTAAATGGGTTCATTCTAAATTCTGTTAAATCCATGTATGGAGCTTAGGCCTGAATTTCTGGTTAGCACCCCAGTACCTGAACACCCTCGGCACTCTTCACAAGGAGCCACTACTTAACGATGTACGCCTCCCCCTGTGTTTTTGCCATTGACCTTTGGGCCCAGGGTCAGGGCTGAACTTTTATCTCCATTAGATATTTTCTTGTAATATTCCTCTTGTTATTTCTTCCTGTCAAGATCAGCTGTGGCATGGTTCTGTCATCAAGATATTAGTTGTAATTTATGCAAAGATTAGATGAGCTTGCCTTTTCTATTTTTATCAATGTCAGTAGTTCTTTTTTTCAAAATTATTTTTTATTAACATATAATGTATCATTTGTCCCAGGGGTACAGGTCTGTGAATCATCAGGCTTACATACTTCACAGCACTCACCATAGCACATACCCTCCCCAATGTCCATAACTCAACCACCCTCTCCCTATCCCCCACCCCCCAGCAACCTCAGTTTGTTTTATGAGATTAAGAGTCTCTAATGGTTTGTCTCCCTCCCAATCCCATCTTGTTTCATGTTTTCCTTCCTAACCCCCCAACCCCCTACTCTGCCTCTCAAACTCCTCGTATCAGGGAGATCATATGATAATTGTCTTTCTCTAATTGACTTATTTCACTCAGCGTAATACCCTCTAGTTCTATCCATGTCATTGCAAATGGCAAGATTTCATTTCTTTTGATGGCTGCATAGTATTCCATTGTATATATATATACCACCTCTTCTTTATCCATTCATCTGTTGTTGGACATCTAGGTTCTTTCCGCAGTTTGGCTATTGTGGACATTGCTGCCATAAACATTTGGGTGCACATGCCCCTTTGGATCACTACATTTGTATCTTTAGGGTAAATACCCAGTAGTGTGATTGCTGGGTCATAGGGTAGCTCTATTTTCAACGTTTTAAGAACCTCCCTGCTGTTTTCCAGAGTGGTTGCACCAGCTTGCATTCCCACCAACAGTGTAGGAGGGGTTCCCCTTTCTCCACATCCTCGCCAGCATCTGTTGTTTCCTGACTTGTTAATTTTAGCCATTCCGTGTCAGCAGATCTTAACCTTTTTTCTACCCCAGTATCTGGAGGGTATGATACTCTTCCATCTAGAACACTGTGGGATTACTCAAAGCATAGGTGTGTAGGGGAGTGAGGAGTATGTCTACTTAAATACTAGGTTGCAGGACATATGTAAATCGAAGGCCCACCACCTTGCTCTCTGACCTCTACTCATAATTCTGGTTAGCCATTTGGAGTCGCTAATTCAAAGTACATTAATGGTTATGTGGAAAATACAGTGTATGTGACCACTTGGTGCCAGAGGGGCTTTGAGGTACTGATCCTTTGGAGAATACTTACGTATGTGTTTATGTATGTTCACCAAGTAATTAATTTATCATCTTGGCTGCAAGGTTATCATGACACAACTTAAGTGTTTTGTTAACACATGCACACCCACACTCTCCATCATTCACAATTCCTTCATGCGAATTCAGAATTCAGTACTAATAACTGTTTTGAAATTGAGCGTTTAGAACACCCAGAAGATGGAAGAATTTGGAAAGGGACCCAAGCCCTCATGAGCTCTCTATCCCAGCACCGCACCTTGCTCTTTCCGCAGCCAAACCAGTATGTTTAGGTAGTTATGTAACTTCAACATTATATAATGGATTTCCATATTAGACTTATTTTACCTTGCGTGTACATTTCCTCGAGACTTTTTCTGGCTTGGTTTATTACTTCTTTTTCTTTTCATCAATTATATGGTAGCCTCTTTCATTTCCTCTGAAAAGTCAATAAAAATGTAATTACAAAAAGGTTCTGGGAGAGAAGGCTCTTATCCATTTCATTGTCTGGGTTGCTTAAGAAATGTTTATTTGCGGACCGGGAATTTCTTATTTGCATTGGCTCTGCCTTTGTGTATATATCCAACTGTAAAACAAAAATCCTTTTCCTGAGCTGGTGAGCCTTGGAGGCCTTTGAGATGAAAGCTGAACAGGGAGCCAGGAGGCCTGAAATTAACCCTTCCAGAAGACGGGTTTGCTCTCTGCTGCCCACAGAACCACAGCCGTATATATCACAAGCCCACATGAAAAAGAGATGATGGTCCAATATTATAAAGATATGCCACATGCTTTTTGAAAAGGTAAACAAAAACCCAAGAAGGAGGCTCGTTAGCCAGATAAGTATATCTTCATTATCCACTGTATTTGAAATCACACCATGGGCCTGAACACCACTGGAATTACGGTTCTGTGGATGATGCGTTTATTTAAAAAAAAAAAAATGCCCTTAAGGAATTTGAAATCTGGTTCAGAAGATCATTATATTAAAAAAATTTTTTTCTGTTTATAAAGATGACATATGTTTATTATGGGAAACTTGGAAAATATATAAAAATATAAGGAAGAAAATTTAAATCACCCATATGCTACCACCCAGAGATAATCACCATTAACATTTGGTACAGTTGGTTTTTTTTTTTTTTTTAACGTGTATGTGTTCAAATTTCTTTTTACAAAGCCAGGATCATGTTATACACATTTGAATGTGCTTTTTCATCTACTCTACTGATAACATGACCCAAAGTCATGAAATATTATTTAAAATTATCTGATTAATATGGGGTATTTCATCATTTGAATGCACAATAATTAATTGAACATATCCTTTTTGCACCTAATGTGGATGGAAACCATTGGCTATTACAAATAATATTCAGTATCTATATCTCTGTGCACACATATTTGGGCACATCTCTAAAAATTACCCTAGGGGAATTTCCTAGATGTAGGCTTAACGGATCCCAAAATATAAATATATTAAAGGACTACAAAATGCACATGCAATATTAGAGCCCCTTTGCTTCTTCTCTTCAAAAAAGCTGTAGGAATTTACACACACACCCATAGGTACCCTATGTACTGCATCTCTAACCAGTCCTGGGTGTTATTGTTTTAAAAATGTTTGCCGACTTGGTGGATAAAATATCTTGTTTTAATTTTTGTTTCTTTGCTTAGTAGAGGACTTGAACATAGTTTCTCATTAATTGGTCATTTCTGTTTCTTCTTTTGTAAATTGTGTATTTGTGTCTTTACCCCCTTGTTCTCATGGGGGGGGCTTGTAGTTTTCTTATTGATTTTAAAAGGTCTGTATATAATAATCTTATTATCCCTTTGTGTGTCATGTGAATTGCAGATATTTTATCTGATTTATCTATGTCTTTTAAAGGCTTTTGTTTTAAGCTTTTAGAAAATTTCCACTTTTATGTAATCAGTGTTATTGGTTCTTTTCCTTTGGGATTCCTTTTCCTCTTTTGTGTTATTAATGTCTTCCCCACCCAAGATTGGCTGAATTTTAATTTCTCTTGTTCTGTTATTGTTTTTCATTCTCTCCTAAACAGCTAACTCTTTAGTTTATTTGAAATGTATTCTATGGCATCATACAAAGAGTAAAGCCTGGTTTATCTTCATTCCAAATGATTCACCCAGTTTGTCATCATCAGCCTTAATTTTTCCCCCGGCTGGATTTGAAACAGTATTTTAATCACAAATTAAATTCATGCATATAGTTAGGACTGTCTTTTGTTCGTTCTTTGCTGTTCCACTGATCTGCCAGTCTACTAAAAATCATTGTGCTTTATTTCTTGTAACCAAGATTCTACTACCCAGCCTATGAGCCCATTTTCCCATAATTCTTATGTTTCAGAATTGTATTGCTTGGTCTACCATATTGTCTTCCAAATAAACTTTAAATTATTTTGTTAAAATCCTTCATTTGTAATTTGATTAAAATTTCATTAAATCTAAAAAGTGACTTGGGAAGGGTTGACTAAAACTTTGAGAGCCTCTCAGATGAGATCAACAGATTGAACACACATCTACTTTGACTTTCAATGCCTCAGTAAATGATGGTAGAGCCCTAGAAATGTTAGAGCCTGCAGCAATTCATATCATGGAAAGGGGACTCCAAGGATATAAAATTGGACTAAATTCCTGGAGGATGGGAAGGCGAGGGAGGCTACAGCCTGCACCGTGTGCCAAGAATGGGGCCAGGACAGGGCAGATACATCAGAAGGTGGAGTGAGAAGGGGTGCTGAAAACAGGGGATTAACTGAAGTTTGTATGTGGAAGAGGTAGCTCCTGTGTCCCTCCCAAAACTCCCCAGGGGGAAGAGCCCAAGGCCAGACTCTCTGATCTTCTTTCCTTACAGATTGTCTGCGGAACCCGGGTGGCCATGTGAGGGCTAACAGGTCCTTTCAGCAATGCAGTTCCATTTCTCAAAATGACTCTCATCCAAGTGTTATCATCTTCGTATCTCTTCTGCAGCTTCTAGTCTACTTTTTCGTTGTAGAATCCTCTCCTTGACTAAAATTGGTTTTTCTTTTTTCCCCAGAAAGAAGGTGAGTAAACGTTCTCCATCTGTTTACGGTTGGACACTCCTCTCATTTCTTACGTGTAAGAGACGGCTGATGAAAATTCATACTATTACCAGCTCTTACTCTTTCTAGTAAGGGTTTCTGCTGACATCTCCCCCACTGACTTCCCCCAAGTCTCCTCTCTGATGTGTGAGGGAAAGATGCGAGGCTGTCTTTTTTTGGTTTGGCTCTGTACCTGCGCTATGTCTGATGGATACACCAACGACATCATAAGCATATATAGTTTCTGGCATGTAAATAACATCTATTCCTGGGTTCCAGTCCCAATAGAAATTTCTTCCTATTTTTATAGTCCTTTTTTCATTTTATTGGAGCATAGGAAGCAGACTGTCAGACATCTGTGCTCATCTTATCTAGAATTGTGAGATCATTATTTATTTATGCATATCCTTAAATTATGTGGACACTTCCAGATGAATAGGGACAGTCACCATGAGCCGGGATGGACACAGGGCATCACAAGCTAAATAACATCTCAGTGAGGACTTGAAGGATGGATGGGATTCAAATGAGTAGAGCAGATCATGGAGGAGATTCCTGAGTGGGGCAAAAACATAGAAACACAGAACACAACAAAGAGAAAGGTTTTGCTCCTAGAGGGCTCCTAAAGAGCATTCATGTAGATTAGGTTGGAAAGACAGATAGGGACCAGATAATCATGGGTCCTGAACACCAGGGAAGGGAGATTGTTGCATGTTCTTTAAACCACACAGAGCAGAGATTTCACTGGTTGAAAGATGTGTTCCCAAAAGGCTGGGAGCAACCCCCAAAAGGAAGAAGCCATCTTACCGCTGTTAGGGAGGGGCAGGTCAGGGCACCTGCTGGAGAGTGGGCCCCGGAACATGGTGACATCTGTAATCAACTCCCTGAAATGATATTTAAAGCCAGTGCACAAACAGAGCGCAAGACAGAGAAACAGAGTCCTTTTAGACAAAAGGCGAAACATCGAAGGAACATGTGGTGGATAAAAGGAAGTGTTATGTCTTGATCTCACGATTTCCACCATTGGTTTGGGGACGAAGGGGATGTGGCTTACAGAGCAGCAGGGAGCACGTTGGCCTGGGGTTCAGAGGTGGAGGGAGGGGTGGACGGGAATCATAGATACCCCTTGAGAAGAGAGAGGAGAGGAGAGGAAGCAATGAAGGGAACCGTGGCTGCTCCGAGGGAGGGGATCCAGTATGACAAGAATTCTAAGACTCCACGGGTGGCTTTGACGCCACAAAGAATTTCTCAAGGGAGCGATGGAGGAAAGGGGCATCACTGATCCACCAGACCCACGTTAGCCTGAGGCTTGGCTTATGTTCAGGGTAAATAGAAACATGAGAACCCAGCACCGCTCTTTCAGTTTGCCTTTATTTGGTTTATTCAGTCAGACGTCAAAGCTAAAATCACAAAGTAAAAGGAACAGTCACACCTCAAGGGGATAATCTTGGTGTTTTCCTGTATCTGAAGCATGACCTTTAGCAGTAATCATGTGCCTAAGTAATACAAGTACTTTTTCTTTAAAAAATAAGAAAATGCACTGGTGTTTTTCTTCTTACATGCATAATATATGTTCACTGTGGAAAATACAGTCAAATAAAAATCGTATTATTTTCACCACCCTCAAATATTAGCATATTGGTGTATTTCTTTATAAACGTGTGTGTATATATACATGTATATATAAATAAATATATTAAACAAAATATAAAAATATATGAAAACATAAGTATATATACAGAGACAGATGAACACTATACAAATAGGATTCCCGGGGGTGCTTGGGTGGTGCAGTCTGTTGAGCGACTGACTCTTGGTTTTGGCTCATGTCCTGATCTCAGGGTTGTAGGATCGAGCCCTACATCAAGCTCTGGGGCTCCGTGCTGAGCGGAGTGTCTGCGTAAGGCTCTCTCACTTTCCCTCCTCCTCCCTCCCTCCTTCATTCTCTCTCTCTCCATATAAATAAATAAATAAATATTTTGTAAACATTAAAAAAACTATAGGATTCCAGTATACTTTCTCTTTGGTAACCTGAAACGGTATAGATTCAAGGATGCTAAGAGTATGATCTCTCCTTGGCAAAACTAATAAAAAACAAAATGTATTTTTCAAAAAAAACAAAACCCTTTTCGGCAAAGATGATCAGGACTGTATGCTAGAGTATATGTTACTGGCGGCAAGAGAGGCGAGTGGAAATTCTTACGTTGTACAGAGAGTGGTTTCCCATTTCCTGCTCACCGGCTTGTAGAGGCTGCGGGAAGCCACGCTGGGGTCTCAGGTGTCCACAGCCACCTGCTGGAAACCAGTCCTCTTGAGATTTGAGGAAGACAAGGAGGTGATCAGAGTGGGCCCAGTGCAGGTCCTGGAGGACTAGCTATCCACAGTAGGGGGAGGGCAACAAACCTGTGGTTGCTTTAAAATGCTTAAAGTACAAATGAGTCACTTAGGAAAGAACATCGGAATTCATTCTTATATTTACTCTACCATCGTGGATTAGTTTTCCAATTAATGATCTGTACTTGGAGTGCCTTCATTCATTCAACAAATGGCAGATGCTCTTCTAGGTGCTGGTGCCACTTTAACAGAGTGGGAAAATGTCCATCCCTCCTTGGGTTTACCTTCTTGTAAGGCTGGCAAAGAATAAATACATATTTGGCATGTCAGATGGTCAAGAGCTAATGGAAAAAAGTAGAGAAGGGGATTAGGGGGCTGATAGTGAGGGGTAAAGTTTTAAATACTGGGTGCCAAGAAGGGCCTCACCGAGAATGTGAATTTGAGGAAAGCCTTGAGGAAAGGGAAGGAGTGAGTCATGAGACCACCTGGCAAGAGGTTTTGTAGGCAGAGGGAAGGGCACGTGCAAACGTCCTGAGGCAGGATCGTGCCTGGAGCATTCAAAGGGCAGAAAACCATGCTGGAACCAGAAAGAAAGGAAGAGAGGTGCAGGAGATAAAATCGAAGTGAAAACAGGGAAGACAGACTGGGCAGTATCTCATCAGCTACTGAGTGATTTGGGAAAGCTCAGAAAGATTTTGGATAGTGGAGTTCAGGATCTGACCCAGGGTGGCCCTGGGAGTTGTGTGAGAACTGGGGTACATGTAAGGAGCAGGGGGCACAGTAGGGAAGTGAGGGCTGAGAATGGCAGGAGTGATCACAGAGAGGAGTCACTGAGGAAGCTGGATCTTCAGGGATGAAGGCAAAGCCATCAGGTCCAGTCTTGCCAGCCCTTGTGGAAATTGTCCCTCACCTCCAGCCTTGCAGAATGGGGCTTAAGCTGTTTACAGCCATGCACAAAGCAGGTACCATAAGTCTTGTTGATGAATGGGGGACCAAGAGGAAAACAAGCAGGATCCTGGTAACAGAGACCAGGGACAGGGCCATGTCAGGCAGGTGCTAGAAGGAGCAGTTTGGTGTCCTCACACTAGGAGAGAAACCAGGAGCAGGGCAGAGAGCAGACACAGGTGCCAGGCTCCCTGTGGGGGAGGGAGGCCCAGCAGCCCACAAAGCTTGTGTGTTGGTAAAGGGCAGAGCCTTTTTCTCCTCTGGGTTTGAGCATCTCTTCAGATCATCTGCCCAAAATGCAGGCTTCCTTCTGTCATCTGTACCCATGGGGACAGTCTCTTCAATACTCATTGCAGCTTACTTCTGTTTAATCCAGCTTCAGAGCCACGAGGAGAGGCATGGAATAATTAGTTGAGCTCTCAGCTTTTGCCTTACATCCGCTATGTTGGCAAAGATGTTTTGCAATTTTTTTCTATTGCTAAATATTGGCTTTCCCCTCCAGTTCTTCCCCGCTTTCCAAATAGCTGTATAGTTAGGTGTACACTCTAAGGTTTGCTGAAAAGCAAGCAGAAATGAGAAAGGAGAGGGAGCAAAGATCAGCGAGGGTGTGCTGCGGTTGGAAAATATGAAGCTGTGATTCTATTCTAAATTGACTGCAGACCCATTGTAGAACCCAGGTCCCCTTTCTGTAAAATGGAAAAATAATATCTGCTCGTAATGTAACACAGAGAGGTCTCATAAATACCCAGATAGCAGCCTCTCCATGCCTTACTGTTAGGAAAGTCTGTTCCACACTGTTGGTTATTCATTTTGAGGCCTGCCGGTGGGCCCATAGGGTTGTCCAAGAAAGAAGGATGGACCCCCCCCCACCCCAACATGTTCTCCGTTGCAGGTAATCATGTAAGTTCCACACCACAACTGACTGCTTCTCTGTGACTACTCTTTTTACATGTTCTTAGTCAGGTTTGTTTTTGTTTCCTGGGGCCACCATCACAAAATGCCAAAGGCAGAGTGACTTCCACAATAGAAATTTATTTTCTCATGGTTCTGAAGGTTGGAAGTCCAAGATCAAGGTATTGGAAGGGTTGGTTTCTCCTGAGACCTCTCTCCTCGGCTTGTGGACAGCTGTCTTCTTCCTGTGTGTCTTCACATCATTTTACCTCTGTGCACACACGTGTGTCCTGTATCCAAATCTTCTCTTCTCGTAAGGATACTAGTCATATTGAATGCTCGATTAACTCTAAAGACCTTACTCCAGATACAATTACATTCTGAGGTATTGGAGGTTAGGACTTGAACATATAAATTTAGTGGGGGGAGACACCATTCAGCCCATAACAAGTCCTAATCATCTCTTGGACAAGAATTTACTGAGCACTTAGCTAGCAAAGTGCTAGGTAGTTAGCTCAGCTGGTCAGGGCACCGGTCAAGGTCCTACTGTCATGTTAAAGGGGCAGCTGGTTTAGATTCCATGCATATCCCTGCCCAAGGACAGACAAGAGTGTGGAAGCAATGGGGGAGTGCTTCCATTACTATTGTCAGAACAGGCCCAAGCTCCTACAGTGGGAGCATCAGAAAGTCATCTTCAGGAAGAAAAACAGATATGCTTCAGCTGGCAGAATGCTGCTGGGTGCAGGGAGCTAGCCCAGGTCTGGGTGTCCAGAGACAAAGGTTTTCCTCTTTGGGCATGCTCCAACTGGCCTTGGGCTCAGAATAGACTTGGGAAATATGGCTTATGGACCTTAAAGTGAAGGGAAAATTAAAATCTTTGAATGGTATTAGCGATGACATGGTTCAGTCCTGGCAATGACTCAGCCATGGCCATATGATTTGAACTGTTGATTAAGGGATGTGGGATGGTGAGTGAGAGGACAGTTTCTGACCGACAGTGGGCTAAATGAGGGGAGACCCCAGACACTCAGCAGTGGATGAGTAGAGCACTAACCTAGAAGAAGAAACAACAACAGTAAAACAACACTGGACACAAGCATGGGCTTTATTTTTATATATCTTCAATTTTTCATTTTTATTATATGATTTTGTCCTCCCAACAGACTTGTTGTGTGAATAGGTCAGGTACTCTTAATCCTGTAAGTTAAATTGGGCAGTGAGGCCCAGAGTGGTCAAATGACCAGCTAAGGCGACACACCTAATTAAACAGAAAACTGTTTCCTGATTCCCTTTCCTGAGCTCACCCACTTTGTAGCACTGAGACTAGCTGTGGGGTTTGTCAGCAGTGATTTTTAAAGGAGCTCATCCTGTCCTTATAAGCTTTTGTGGGGGAGGATAACTTTTTCTGGGTTTGAACCGTCCCCAACTGCCCATCATATGTCAAGAGACATCCTACAGGGGTCAACCAAAGATGCCTTGTATCCTTGACCATGACTAATGTCTGAGTCATAGCAAATCAAAAGGAAGCCTGACTCCCCCTCCCCTCCTTAATGCCTAAAGGGTAAAGACACTCTCCACTCTTTTTCCCTTAGGTCACATCCTTGGCCTTCCTTGGAGAGACTTAAATTTCCTCTCAGCAAAAGATACACTAGATTTTCCAATCTAATTCCGAAGCACAGCTCTCCTGAAAACACTAGACCTAAGACAGGTATCCACCTCCTCTTCTCCACAGGTCCCATCACTCTCATGGTACCATCAACCTTGACTGGTAATTGATCTTTCTAGGTTCCGTGATAGGATGTGTGCTTCTCATGGGCAGGGGCCAATCCCCCTTGATACTGGGTCACCCCCAGAGTGATCACAGTGCTCAGGAATACTTGCTGAAGGAATGGAAAGAGGAAACAAAAGAGTTAATGGGGGTTTACAAGAGCTTTACACCTGCCTGTCAAAGATTCCATTTGTAGATTGTCAGAAGTGGGGGTTGGGGGTAGAATTGATCACTTTTTGCTGGAGCTGGTCCCTGGTAGCTCCATTGTGACTACAGTGCCCAAGGAAGTTGGGCAAAAAGGGTGGGTGGTGATAGGCAAACAAGGACCCCAAAGGTCATTTACCTGGAAGAAAGTGACGGAGGGGGATGGAGACAAGAGGGACCATTTCGATGACCTTGGTGGATAAGTGATGAGGATAAATGAAATGGAGTTCCCGTGGAAGTATGCTAATGGCTATTGATCATGATGCAGGCTAAGAGGGTTGGGTCAGGCCTGCCATGGCTCATCTTGGCAGCCTCTTGCAGATGTGACCCAGGCAGTTCAGAATTTGAGTTTTGAGTCTGAACCATTATAAAAAGGCTGGGCGAACCAAAGTGAAACATGCAGATGCAAATTTCAAGAAATCAAAAAAAATTGTGATAACCTTTTGGCCACACCCCAAGGCAAATGGCATGCAAAGAAGATATTGATGTGTGTGGTGATCGCTGCCATGTCCTGAGTCTGAAATAGAAGCTGGCCCAGCCCATCTCACACATGGCTAATACGTCCAACTGGCCATAAAATATGACAGGAAAGCACTTACACACATAAAATGTTCCACGACTGAAACTCACTACTACTTCCCATCATTTAGGGTCTGAAAATAAATGCCTACCATTTATAATAATTTTATGTGACTTTGATGACTAATGGCTCTTACCAAACAGGAAAGGAGAAACTGGGCTACGTGTGGCAGCCACACATTGCCTTGGAATTGAAACCGCCTCACTGTAATACATCTGTTTGGGCTCCTCACATTGAGAAACAACGTTTGCATGTTTGGAAGTTTCTGAAGGTAGCTATGATGCTTTACCCATGCTCTTTTCCTTGGACTGTCACACGGTAGATAGTTAATGTGTTTTCGTCAAATGAATCAATGATCACCCTGGTTCAAGATGAATTAAAACTATAAGCTTCTGGGTAGGTAGAGGGGGAGTCATCAAATATCGTCCCCATCCCAGTGCATTGCTGTATGACTAGAGCAGCTCATTGGCATCATTAGTGAACTCATCCAAATTATTTCAGCACTGTGAATTTCTCTACATACGCATACTGTCAGGATTGACTCTCCCTCTCACACACCGTGAGTACTCTTCGTGGTCATGATTCAATCCACCATTTTCTTGGAAAATGTCAGTACTAGTTCATTGGTGAGATCAGGGTCCTCTTCATGCCCTTCTCAAAAAAGAAAAAAATTCCACACTGCCCTGCATACTCTGGACATTAGATTCTTCATCTCTAAAGAGTAGGGGCTGGTCCAAATATCCCCTTTCAACTTAAGACTCTCAGATTCTACTAGCTAACTCCCGGTCGAGTGCCTGCCAATGGAATAGATTCACTTTGAAGAAAAAGAAAAAAAAAAAAAAAACTGGGTGGGGAAGGAGCTGCTGAGAAGCCTCAGCCATTTAATAACTGTGCTTGACAATGCAATTCACCTGGTGCTCCTTCCTGAATCATAGCCTCCAATATGCTCCGTTCCCCTGACAGCTGGGGCACCAGTTGGTGAGTTGAGGCAAGAGACACATTTTGCAACCACTCTGTCTCACCCACGCAGGAAACCATTCACCTTCTGCTGACCTAGCAACCAGATCAGAAGCTCAACTGAGAAACCAGGGATGGTGAGGACAGAGGGGAAAAGAACAAGATTGCTTCATGTAGGTCTATTGTCTACATGGATTCTCGGTCCTTTGGTGAGACCCACCTGCCATGCTGTCACCAAGGAAGAGGGAGCTAATATTCAGCAGTGGGGTGATTTGCTTTAATCCCTGAAATTATTGCACATTTCTGAAATTCAACTTGTAACAGCTTGACAGGATCAGAAGACAGTTCAACAAATGCTGTGCTGTCCATAACAAGGCTAGCGTGGAGGAGGGGACAGAATGTGGAGATGCTGCATGCTCTTACAGGGATTATAGTCCAGAACCAGTAATAGGACGTCATTTTGAATTTAAGATTAAAATAAAAAAGAAGACAAGGTTGACACCATGAAATATTAACCTCAAGCACCAGCCAACAGGTTCATAAAAATTAAATAGTCTTTTACCTTCTGCCTCCTCTGAGTGGCTTCTCATTTGGACTCAGACCAGATCTTGTCATTATCCAATTGATGTCTCCCGTGGCCATCATGGATACTTGGAAATGCCTCTGATGTGTATTCCAGCTGTTCCCATTATTCTCTTTTTCCTCCTAATTTCTGACAAAATAGATGTTTGCTTCCACAGAAGACTTAGATTTGTACGACAAGAGCACTGGGCTCGTGTCCATTTGGCTTGAATTGGGTGCTGTGGCAACATTTTAACGAGCTTTGCTCATTGTAAATCTTAATTTATAGGCCTCACCAAAACCTGCCTCAGTCCAGGTAACATTTGCTGGCATCATGAATTTTGGGAAATTCATGGATACAGAGGGGGCTTTGAAGGAACATTCAAATATCTCTGAAGTATTTGGTTTATTGGAAAACAATGTGGAAAAAAGAATAGTTTTGTTTTTGTTTTTGTTTTTGTTTTTTATGAAGACCTCTACAATAGCAAGTAGATAAGAGAGGGTGGTGTTGAGGGAAGAAGGGGGGGTGATAGAGATAGGTTTTCCCTCTTTAATATTTCTTCCCTCCTCAGCCCCGAGCTAAGAGGCATCATTATGGCTTGGCTTCTGAGATATCCCCCTGTGTCCTCTCCTACATTGTAGGTTCATTCAAATGCCCTCAGTTGATCCAAGAGCCAACAGTAAGTTTGGAGTGTCAGGATGTTACCACTTTTCAAGGTGTGGTGACAGGCAGATGTGACTTGTTTGAGGTAACTTTCAGCGGAAAGATCCTCCTGTCAGACCTTGTCTGCCATAGCCAGTTGGATTTGCGGAAGCCGTTGACATCTCCTCCCTTCCCGGTCTCGGAGCGTTCACCTGAGATGTATTCGAGAAGTGTAGAGCAGTAGGACCTGACATCATTTACTGGCCTGGGCCTGTGAGCTTTGGCAATGGTGTGCCTATCAGATGTGAGTCCTCCTCCAACCTGTTTGATTGGGTTTCAGACATGGCCTATAAGCTGGGGCAGGCTGGTGGTGAATGGAGGATAAAAAACAATGCTTGGAAAGGCCAAGATGGGGGAGAGGATCCTTGAAAACAAAACACAAGGTCATGCTGTCCCATTGCCCTTTTCATCCCTGCCCTGCCATGGTGTAGCTTCCCTGAGTTAGTACAGAAGTCGAAGTCTGGGCAGGCACAGTCCCCCACAGGACGCCTCTCACATCAGACCCCAGTCATAAGCTCCGAGGTCCTCCTGCCACCCACACTTCTGACCAGCTGGCTACAAATCTGGGGGCTTTCCATTACCATCGCAGTTTCAGTCCCTTATGACACTGGCAGGAAAGTGCCAGTCTAATTACAGTTTGATTCTACAAAGTAAGACCAGCCAAATGAAGAGATGCCTATGATAAAGTCTGGAGGGCTTCCAGACATGAGGCATCAGAGGTCTATCAGGATGCAGCCTCTGCTGGATGCATCCACGTATGATCAGCAACAGGAAAAGCAGAGCCTTTGTGTCCAGAATTTTTTTTTAATTCCAGTTAGTAAGTGTACTTTCTTTCTTTTTTTTATAAACATATAATGTATTTTTATCCCTGGGGGTACAGGTCTGTGAATTGCCAGGTTTACACACGTCACAGCACTCACCATAGCACATACCCTCCCCAATGTCCATAACCCCACCACCCTCTCCCGACCCCCCTCCCCCCAGCAACCCTCAGTTTGTTTTGTGAGATTAAGAGTCTCTTATGGTTTGTCTCCCTCCTAATCCCATCTTGTTTCATTTATTCTTTTCCTACCCTCCAAACCCCCCACAGTGCATCTCCACTTCCTCATATCAGGGAGATCATATGATAGTTGTCTTTCTCCAATTGACTTATTTCGCTAAGCATAATACCATCTAGTTCCATCCACGTCATCACAAATGGCAAGATTTCATTTCTTTTGATGGCTGTATAGTATTCCATTGTATATATATACCACCTCTTCTTTATCCATTCATCTGTTGATGGACATCTAGGTTCTTTCCATAGTTTGGCTATCGTGGACATTGCTGCTATAAACATTCGGGTACTTGTGCCCCTTCGGATCACTACGTTTGTATCTTTAGGGTAAATACCCAGTAGTGCAATTGCTGGGTCATAGGGTAGTTCTATTTTCAACATTTTGAGGAACCTCCATGCTGTTTTCCAGAGTGGTTGCACCAGCTTGCATTCCCACCAACAGTGTAGGAGGGTTCCCCTTTCTCCGCATCCTCGCCAGCATCTGTCATTTCCTGACTTGTTAATTTTAGCCATTCTGACTGGTGTGAGGTGATATCTCATTGTGGTTTTGATTTGTATTTCCCTGATGCCAAGTGATGTGGAGCACTTTTTCATGTGTCTGTTGGCCATCTGGATGTCTCCTTTGCAGAAATGTCTGTTCATGTCCTCTGCCCATTTCTTGATTGGATTATTTGTTCTTTGGGTGTTGAGTTTGATAAGTTCTTTATAGATTTTGGACACTAGCCCTTTATCTGATATGTCATTTGCAAATATCTTCTCCCATTCTGTCAGTTGTCTTTTGGTTTTGTTAACTGTTTCCTTTGCTGTGCAAAAGCTTTTGATCTTGATGAAATCCCAATAGTTCATTTCTGCCCTTGCTTCCTTTGCCTTTAGCGATGTTCCTAGGAAGAAGTTGCTGCGGCTGAGGTCGAAGAGGTTGCTGCCTGTGTTCTCCTCAAGGATTTTGATGGATTCCTTTCTCACATTGAGGTCCTTCATCCATTTTGAGTCTATTTTCGTGTGTGGTGTAAGGAAATGGTCCAATTTCATTTTTCTGCATGTGGCTGTCCAATTTTCCCAACATCATTTGTTGAAGAGGCTGTCTTTTTTCCATTGGACATTCTTTCCTGCTTTGTTGAAGATTAGTTGACCATAGAGTTTAGGGTCTATTTCTCGGCTCTCTATTCTGTTCCATTGATCTATGTGTCTGTTTTTATGCCAGTACCATACTGTCTTGATGATGACAGCTTTGTATTAGAGCTTGAAGCCCGGAATTGTGATGCCACCAACTTTGGCTTTCTTTTTCAATATTCCTTTGGCTATTCGAGGTCTTTTCTGGTTCCATATAAATTTTAGGATTATTTGTTCCATTTCTTTGAAAAAAAAATGGATGGGATTTTGATAGGGATTGCATTAAATGTGTAGTTTGCTTTAGGTAGCATAGACATTTTCACAATACTTTTTCTTCCAATCCAGGAGCATGGAACCTTTTTCCATTTCTTTGTGTCTTCCTCAATTTCTTTCATGAATATATTTTATAGTTTTCTGAGTATAGATTCTTTGCCTCTTTAGTTAGGTTTATTCCTAGGTATCTTATGGTTTTGGGTGCAATTGTAAGTGGGATTGACTCCTTAATTTCTTTCTTCTGTCTTGTTGTTGGTGTAAAGAAATGCAACTGATTTCTGTGCATTGATTTTATATCCTGACACTTTACTGAATTCCTATACAAGTTATAGCAGTTTTGGAATGGAGTCTTTTGGGCTTTCCACATATAGTATCATATCATCTGCAAAGAGTGATAGTTTGACTTCTTCTTTGCCAATTTGGATGCCTTTAATTTCTTTTTGTTGTCTGATTGCTGAGGCTAGGACTTCTAGTACTATATTGAATAGCAGTGGTGATAATTGTGTCCAGAATTTTTACAGGGGTTTTATTATGTAGGTACAACAGATCCAGTCACTGATCTTGTGACTGAAGTCAGGCTCCAGGTTCTCCTCCACCCCCTGTCCCAATGCTCAAATCACATGGGGCAAGGAGCGGGGGGATCTTTCTGGCATGACCAGATGTGGTCCTGAAACTAGCTAGGAGCTCACCAGAAGTCCTCTCATTAGCCTAAGCCCCAGGGTGATCACAGAGGCCTGCCATGGACAACAGATACTTGACTCATAGGGAAGTTCTCTACCAGGAACCCAGGCAAAGACCAGACATATTCTTCATCATTCTGCCTTTCTTCTGTCTCTGAAAGTCCGAAAGCCTGGGAAGGAAAACCTCTGGCTCGGTCATCAGCTCTCATCCCTTATTATTTACAAGTGGGCTTCCTTTTATAAAACTTGAATTAAGACTTAAGAACAAAGGCAAAAACCACATTTATTCTACAAATTTGCTTTACCGGGGGATTCCTTTGAGCTCAAATTCCTCAAGGCATTTCAAATATAAGAAAAACTCCACTGTGTTGTGTGTTTGCTGTGAGTTGGTCCTGTACCTGCAGAGCCAGGGGTTGGAGGCAGATGCCCCCCAGTTCCCAGCCCAGACCCGCTGCTTCTTAGGAGTGGGACCTAGCAAGGCCGCGCAAGGCTGTGTGGTCCTGGCCAAACATTTCTGCAGGGCCTCATCTCTATACACAAATTTGAGTCATCTAGAATCATGTTGCCATGTGAAAGAGTTACCAGCCGGCCAGCAGGCTGGACCTGCGTGGTGGCACACTCTCTTGAATCTGGGCCTGGCCCCGGGCTCTGGGATGACTCTGTAGGCCCAAGTCTTTGAGCAACTTGCACATCTGGTCTACCCCTGCAAGGGTTTTAAATGAAGAGGCGGAAAGAAATGAAGACCAAGGTCCCCTGCTGGTCCCAGTGCCCCTCAAGTTCAGGAAGGTCTAAGGCTTGGAGCCCAGCAGGGCTCTGCTCTTCCCTCACCCCCACCTGAGGCTATTGCTGGACACTGGGTAAGTTAAGTTACTTCATCTCTTGGCAGCTCGGTTTCCTCATCTGTAGGATGAGAGTAATAAGAGTGCTAATATTAATAATAATTAATAGTAACCTCATAGGGTAAGGAGAAGGACAAAATGATTGACTAGATGTAAAGTGCCTGAGAGTAGAGCCTGGCACAAAATAAATTCTCTTTTGATGTTAACTAAAGCTTTGTTGTTGCTTTTCACTTTTAAGTAATCTATGCAACTGTGTAAAATACTTTTTATTTTTTATTTTATTTATTTATTATTTTTTAAAAGATTTTATTTATTTATTTGACAGACAGAGATCACAAGTAGGCAGAGAGGCAGGCAGAGAGAGAGGTGGAGGTAGGCTCCCCGCCGAGCAGAGAGCCCGATACGGGGCTCAATCCCAGGACCCTGGGATCATGACCCAAGCTGAAGGCAGAGGCTTAACCCACTGAGCCACCCAGGTGCCCCAAATACTTTTTATTTTTATTCATATTTTCCTGATGAAGAAATTGAGATTTTACAGAATTAAAATAACTTGTCCAAGGCCACACAAATATTTGTTAAGTGTCTGAGCCAGAGTTTGAATCCTGTTTAGCCTGACTTTGAGGCCTGCCCATTGTACTCTATGCTCCGTTGCCTTCTATTTGCTCAAAAGTTGAATTTATGATAGCTTTTAAAAATCATAGATAATTCATAAAACTACATTGCACGGTACAGGGCATTCTTTCTGGGATATAGCTTGCAGGTATCTACAAACCCTGGCTGCCAGAGAATCTTCTAGAAGCAGATGCTGAGTAGCAGAGTGCAACCTGTAATGCCAGGTCATTAGCCAGCATGTAAACTACAATTACTTCTCAACCCGGCACCCAGTGCCACAGCCTGCCTTCCTTCAGGAGCCAACGGAGCTCTCGTCGACCCTTCCTCATAGGCTCTGCCAAGCACTGGAGGCTCCTCGCCGCTCTCCAAATCCCCAGGAATGTTTAAACATCCCTTTCCTTCCACTTTGGCTTTGAGAGGGAGGTCTTCAAAGAGGAGCCTCTAACCAAACTGCAGTTTGGGGAGGAATCACTTAACAGCATGCTGATGGGCAGAGTTGAAAAAGAAAGAGATTGTTCCAGAAACAGCCCAAAGGCAGCTTCAGGAGGAGAAAAGCCTCTTTCAAGTTCCATGTAGAGGAGAAAACTGATTGGAAGTTATAAGCATCCACCAAAGTGAGATGAGTCATGGAAGGCGTAATGAACAAAGTTAAGAATATCTGTCCCAGGTATACATTCCCACATCACGTTTGGAGATCTGAATTGGGAAGTTCGGAGAGAAAGGCAGGGGAAGGAAGTCACACCTACCGCACTGAGAAGCAAGTTTCCCAACCAGAGAACCTCCTTGCTGGAATTATTCCAGTTGTACCAATGTCAAGGGCATTGCCAATAAGTTCAAAAATTTAGTGGTAGCACCTCAGCTATGATTCTACATGGGTGGTCGGGATAAGAAAATACTGTTGACATTACTTTGTGAGTTTGTGGGATTTTTGCAGAGCAAAATAGGTGCAAATGGTTCCAGAAGATGGAATGATTCCCCTTTGGAAAATTGAACATGATAACAGCTCACAAAAACCCACCTATTCAAGCCTTCAGATGATGGGGCTCAGATTAGTTGAGATTGTCACATGTTAGGATAGGTATAATTTAGCGTTTTCATTTTTGATTCAGAGGTGGTTAGAGAGACCTTTTCAGAGAGGCAGGAAATGAGGCTGGTGAGAGCAACTGTGAATGGAAAGGTCAGGATGCTGGGACGCAGGACAGGGGAAACAGCGCTGAGCCAAGAGCAGCAGCAGGTAATTTCAAAAGGCGAAGGTCAGCTAATTTCCCTCTCTGGGCATGGGACAGAGCTTTTCAGCAGACCAGAGGCTCTGCAGCTCACACTTCCGGAGGCTCAGCCAAGGTCACACTGGCCAACTACAGGCAAGATGGAAACTGGTCATGAAATGTCTTCACTGCTGAGTAGCTGCATCCAAGCACGCAATCAAGCCATGAGTTCTGGACGTTTCCCACCCCTCCCTTTACTCAAAATTGGGGGCAAGCTATAAGTGACATCTATTTTCAGGGTTCTTTACCCTTTCTTTTTTGTTCCCTATCCTGGACACTGAGCCCTCCCATTCACAAAGGCCTTCCATTCATGGAGTTGATTGAATCAATAGATAAGATCTATTAATTTATACTAAAGTTTTGTTGGTTTAAAATATTGCCTTTCCATCCCCGATGTATCTTTGTTTTTGTTGTTAATGATAATCAGGTAGGGAAGACAATGCTTCTATCAGAAGGGGATTTGAGGGACCCTTCTGTCCCCCTTCATACCTCTCAAAGTTAGAGCACTAACTGTGGATTTGAAGGCAGGAAGCTCGACTTCTAGGCTCTTGCCACCAGGATGGATATTGTTTGACCTTGGGCAAGTCACTGTACCTCTCAAAGTCTTGTTTTCTTCATCTAACATAGGACAATGGGATGATCTCTAAAAATCCCTTTCGATGTCTTCCAGATGCTTCCTGTGAATTACCCGTGGGTAATGCCAAGTATGTTAGCCTGGCTTGGGTCCAGCTTCACAGAATAGCCCAAGGGGTGAGCTGTTACTACTGTGCCAGTAGGTCTAAAAGAGATCTAAGGCAGGGCTAGTGAATGGGGCAGGGGAAGCTGGTGAGAAATATTAGCAAGCCCCCCACTCTGGTCTGGATTGCCCAGGAATGCGATTGGAAGCAAGGGTTGTAGATATCTTAGACATGAATGTAAACAAAGTTTTTGTCTTCCCTCATCTTCTACCCTGAGAAGTAGCTCTGCTCAACATGGGCCCAGCTGCTGGTCTACGGTACATTTGGAAGCTAGAGATAAAAGATTATGAAAATGAATAGTATTTCAAAAATATTCCCTAAGATGAAGCCCATTCCTCATCCCAGCACTCTGAGAATAATACTTTGCTGCTCTAGTGACCTCAGATTTCACACCAGGAATCATCCTGTTCACGGAGTACTTTTCCCGGTTCCTGTTGGGATTTTCGCAACAGCCCATGATGAGAAGTCTTGAAGGCTGCTGTTTACATTGTAGGTGGGGACAGGTGAACTGAAATGGAATTGTTTGTGTTTCCTCTGCCTTGCCATCAGACAGTAGCTACCTCGGGCTGAACTTCACCAGCTTAAGGACCTCCCCTTCAACCAAAACTCACTCAGGCCCTGAATGAAGACCCATGTGGAAGGCCCAGGGGATCTTTGAGCTCAGGAGGGAGGGCAAGGTTGAGTTTCCCAGCATCTAGCATAGCATCTTTGGTCCTTGCGTTGGCCTGGAAATTCATCACAATTTGAACAATAGTCTTACCTTCTACTACTTATTATGAAAGGCAAGTCCAGCCGCCGGGGCTGGTCTCCCCATTTGGCAAAGGGTCCACAACCAAACCAGAAACTGGATGTCTCTCCAGGGTGTCATGAGATCCAGACAGAATGTCCTGAGAAGAGAGTGTTCTAAGCTCAGGATAGGGAAGTGGACTTATTCCCCAGTGTTGAGCGTTGCCCACATGTCTTGCCATCTCATTTTCTCTATTCTTGCTACTAGAGTCCTCCGGTATGTGGTCCTGGAAAGACCTTCCTGTTCTGCATGCACAGCCAATGAGCTATGCAGCACTTTCAGGGCCCAAAATAGAAAATCTACAAGCATGCTGCACCCCGAGGGGCCATTTTGGGCTTGGGAAGAGCCTGCTTGCTCGGATGCTGTGGCGGGGGTGGGCTTCTCAAAGACTGGACACCTGTCAGGGGTGGGCTTCCGGGAGAGTAGTGCTGACCCTCAGCGCCCAGGGCATATGATTCTAAGATACCACTCTCCGAGTTCCAGCAATCATTTCAAATCTGCCAACTGTAGCATGATGGCTAAGCCCTGGTCCCCCTCCCCCTTCCCCTACCCATTATGACAAGACATGTTCATTGCTTTCTAAGATTAAAGAAGCTAACACTGATTTTAGGATTTCTGAGGGTGAGAGAGGTACTTGGATATTAACATCAGACCAAGCTATTAAGAGGAAAGAAAGGAAAAAGCTTTAAACAAACAAACAAAAAAAATCCCTTTTTTCTGCTCTGCTAATCCACCTTGAGATTTGATGACTCATGTTGTGTTGCCTTGGTAACCATGACAGAAGGAGAGAGCGTGTGCGTGTGTGCGCGTGTTGATGGGGAATCCTTTCGCACCTCTATCCCGTGCCTCATCCCGTGAGTGCTGAGAGCTGACCCTGCCTGTGTGGCCTGAGCCCGTTTACACCTGGAATCATTTTGCTGTCACGTGGTCTGACCGTGGGCTGCTTGTCCTTGATCATTTTCTCTGGGTGAGCAGTTTTGATGGATGGGGTATCTGTCAGTTTGCCCAAGGGCATCTAGAACGTGATTAGAGGCTCCGGAAGCCTTTGGGAGTCCCCTCCCCAGCCCTCCTGATGGGAACTCCCATCAAATGAGGCTGCCGCAGCCTCGGGGTGGTATTGACTCTTGGAGAGTCTGGTCTGTCCTCTCAGTCAGTGGCCCTGGGTTATGGGCACATTTGATCAAGACTAGCAGAGGCTGCCTGTCTCAGCCCTGCACTCCCCACTGGGGGAGCATGGGCAGATTGACGTGTGGGCTCCTAGCCTGTCTTCTCTGTCTCTGAATCCAAAGAGAAACTCTCCTAATCTCTGGTTTGCTCTGGAATGCCTGCTGCAGAGAAACATGGCTTAAGGTACACTGTGTCCCTAAAGCAGAGTTTATAGTAGTGGCTAAACATTCAGGTGAAACCCCAGTACAGCGTGTCCTTCCGCACAGACAATGCCTCGGCAAGGCTATTCTATACTCTGGGAAGACCTCTGGGTCCAGCGAATCCTCTGCAATTAACAGTCCTGGGCAATGACCATTTTCTGTGGTTCTAGTCCAGTAACCATTCCTGATACCATACAGAGCTCTGCACAGTGAGATTTGTCAAAGGATGACTCATTTGCATCCAAGAATAAGTGGTGTTATTAAGAGCCGGCATGAAGTCGTCAAGAAATTGATCACTTACAAGGACTGTGAGCTTGAGCAAGCCTCTAACTTAATGAACCTCGGTTTACCTATTTTTAACAGTAAAGATAGTAATACCTTTCAGGGTCACAGTGAGAGAGTGGGATGTGGTTAATAATATATAATTATAATAAAATGTATATGTTATACATTATTATATGTTACAAATATTATAATTATTTAATTATATGCATAGACATAATTGTATGCATAGACATAATTATATACACATACATACATAATATGTATATTATATATATATGCATTGTATACTCTATTATATATGTATCCATATAATGTATATAAATTATGTATAATATATATATAATAAAGTAAGCCAGAGAAAAAATGTTATTAGGAAAATCATAAGGAAGAGAAATACATGTATAGTACTGTAACATAGAAAATCCATGTATAAGTGGAACTGTGTGGTTCAAACCATGCTGTTTGAGGGTGAACTCTAAAGTGTTAGGCATCTAGCACAGTGCCTAGCACAGAGTGAGTGTTCTAGAACTTGTCACAGTTTGATGAAGACATGCTGTAAAATGTCTATAATACCAGTGTGATGGTTAATTTTATATGTCAACTTGACTGGGCCACGAGGTGCCCAGATTTGGTCAAACATTATTGTGGGTGTTTCTGTGGGGGTATTTTTGGATGGGGTTCACATTTAAATAGGAAGACTATGTAAAGCAGATTGCCCTCCCTAATATGGGTGAGCCTTATCCAAACAGTTGAAGGCCTGAGTGGTACACAAAAGCTGACCTTCCCACAAATTAGAGGGAATCTCTTCCAGCCTGACTGCCCTTGAACTGGAACACTGGCTTTTTTCCTACCTTTGGACTTGAACTGAAATAAACATTGGCATTTCTTGGGTCTTGAGCCTCATGGCCTTTATGTGGGATTTACATCACCAGTGCTCCTGGTTCTCAGGCCTTCAGATTCAGACTGGAATGAAATCATCTGCTCTCCTGGGTCACTGACTTGCCAACTCACCCTACAGATCTTGAGACTTGCCCATATCTATAATCCTATGAAACAGTTTCTTATAATAAATCTCTCTCTATATATATATGTATGTATTTTATATAAATATAGATGCATATAAATATATATCCTATTATATGTATAATATAAATATATATAAATCTTACCTTTCTCTCTCTCTCTCTCTCTAAATCCCATTGTTTCTGTTTCTCTGGAGAACACGGACTACTATAACAAGGCTCAGGAATTTGGATTGACTTTGTTCAGTACTGTGGAGCCATTGGTGATTACTGAGCAGTGGAGTTCCTAATTATATCTGGGCTTTAGGAAGACAATTCTAGAATAGTCTGCAGAATAGATTGAGTGGAAGGATATCTGGCTATAGGAAGGTTATGGCTATAATGCCAGAAATAGAATTGTGGCAGCAAGAATAGAGAATGAGATCCATTGAAACACATGACAAAGGTGAGACCCACAGGAAGGACTTTGAACTGACTGGAGCTGGGACCAGAAGGAAAAAAGGAGTGAAGATGAGCCCAGGGTTTCTAGGTCAGGCACTATGGAAATGTGATGCTGGTGTGGAAATGGGGAGTCAGGGAGGGAGTGATGGGAATGGGAAGGCCACATGTTCAGTTGGACCGTTGATTTTGGGGGTGAGATTTGTAGAGGCATATTAATGTGGAACTCACAGAGGTCAGAAGAGAGGGCAGAGCTTGACATCAGGTAAAGGGAGCCTCTGCCTCAGGATTATCATCAAAGCCATTGGAATCCCCCTGTCCATGGGGGGATGGGAGAAGGCATTCCAGGGAAAGATTGGTCAGAGAGACCTAAGAAAGGGAAGAGTAGAGCATCACAGATATCAAGGTGGAGCATTTAGACAAGGATGAACAGGTCAAGCAGTCATTTGCTATGAGTCAGGGAGGAAAGAGCCAAGGCTATTGGATTTGTAATGAGGAGGCTCCCAGAAACTCTGAGGTAAACTCTTGAAAAAAAAAAGGAAGGATGGGAAAGGGGTCGGGAGGGGTCCTTGTTCTAGACCTTCCTCAGTTGTCCAGAGGTGACTAAACATACAGTGGCTCTAAGTACCAGCAGCTCAGAGCAGGCCAAGGCCAATGTCCTCCCTTCTGGAAGCCATGCATACAGGTGGCCAAGTAATGATGGGAGCAGGAATCAGGAGACATGGTCCTAACACGTTGTGTGACTGGGGCAGTTTTCATCTTTATGTTCAGATTCTTGGGTCTAAAATGATATGGCCAACCCAGGTGATCTCTAACAAGGTGAATCTCTAACAAGGAATCAGGAGACATGGTCCTAACACGCTGTGTGACTGGGGCAGTTTTCATCTTTATGTTCAGAGTCTTGGGTCTAAAATGATATGGCCAACCCAGGTGATCTCGAACAAGACTATTTTGCACTTAATTTCCTCCCTGTCCTAGGAACAAAATCCAATTGATTAAAAAAAAAAGACATCAAAAACAAAACCCCACCACATCCCTTAACAGATTTTCCCCTCTGGTGTCCTACCCCAGCTTAAGTCAACCTCTGATCTTGGCAAAGTCGCTGTGCTCCTCTGTTTCAAAATCTTTTAAGCCAGAGGAGGGAGAAGAGAGAGGAATGAAAATGTGTCTCTTTCCTCTCCTCCTACTGTTTTCATTTGGAGGAAGGGCTGTCGTTTTTGTAGGGGGAGGGAGGATGATTTTTATTCAAATCTCATCTCACTCTAATTCTGCAGGTCTTCTAGAGGAGGTCTTCTCTTCCATATTTCATAGCAGATAAAACTGAGGCTGGTGAGGTTTCATGCGCTCTCTAAACTCACACAATTAATTAAACATTTACGGATCACCTCTTATGCTCAACTTCCCAGGGAAACAAAAATGACTAAGGCATTAACTAGCTGTGTGATCGAAAGTAAATGACTTCACCAATCTGGCTTCAGTTTTATCCTCTTTAAAAAGAGGGCGATTCTGCTCTGTGATTCACTAGGTTCTTATATTTCTCACGTGTTCGGATTCTGTGCCTAGGTCCCTTCATACTCCTACTCCATTATATGAGAACACTGGAGCCTTTGGCTGGGCTCCAAATAGGTCTAGCATGTGTGAGCCTCTAGATGCAGAGATCCCGGGCAAAAGAGGAGACACCTGTTTTCTCCGGCACGTGTCATTAGAGAGTTGACTGTGGAAGTGATTTCTGAGATCATGCAGAGGAAGGAGTCATAGGAGAAAATATTAGGATTCCCACCAGATTGTTTATTGGGGGAATTATTGTAAAGCCAGCCCTACCTTCAGCCCAGCATGCTAACTGTTTGGAACATTCTTTAGCATATTTTTAGACTGCATCTCCCGTATAGGACAGCAGGTCATTGTTCAGTCAGTTTCCCAATCTGTCCTTGTTATTTTAATCCTTATATTTGTGAGTGCTCTGTAGTGGAGGATAAATCAGATTAGAAAGATAAAATGATCAGCGTCAATATACATGTGCCCATTGGTATGCAAGTTTATGAATTTGACTGGCTGTGAATCCATTGGTAGACTGCTTTGCCAGGGGAGTGGAGGGCTTGGAGCATGGGCTGTAGAACCAGATGGTAGGGCTTCCAGGCTGGCTCTAACACTCTCTAGGTACGCACCACGGGGATGGCTGAGCCTCTCCGTGCCTTGGTTTCCTAGCTGTAGAATGGAGAGAATCATAGTACCTGCTTCACAGGGTCATTTTGAGGGCAAAATGTTATAATTCATGTAAAGTGCTTAGAGCAGTGCCTGGCACACAGTAAAAACTTAAAATATGAACTGTTAATCAGTTATTATTTATAGGCAATTAGCTCAGTCCCACACGATGTCTCCACATTGGCTCTTGGAGGGTCCGTAATTCCGATTGTAATTCAGCCTTCCTTTGAGTAACCTGAGAGCCTGACATCAATTTCCTTAGACGTTTCAGAGACCACCGGGCAACTGGTTATTCTCTCTTTTTATTAATGAAAAACTTGGAATGAAAAATTAAGTATCATTTTGTTCCAAATTCCCTTGTACCTCTGTAAGGCGGATGGTGGTAGAATCCAGAAGCTTCATCGACCTAGCCCATCTTATTGTCAAATCATGTTTGCTGTAGACTGAAGGGGGAGTTTCTCCTCATGGCCAAAGGGTCCTGTTCTACCCCTTAAAACACAGCTGGTCTTTGCAGCTTAAGGGTCACATTGGGAGACTCCAATCTGCTCTCCCGAAAAGTCACCTTCTACTTGAAGTCCTCACAACAGTCTCCTGGGTCAGAGTGGTCCCTTCCCCTCAGTCTCTAAGTTCAAAGTCAGCTGGGCCAGTTTCTGATTCTTGGAAGGCCTGGGGCAGAAGAAGAAACCATATTCCTTCCCCTCCCTGACCAAGGTAGCCCCCTGCAAAGTTGCAAACTAGGGGCAGGAGGGTTGTTAGAAACTGTACTATTTTTTTCTTCACTTGAATTAAATTATTTTCGGGGTACCTGGGTGGCTGAGTCAGTTAAGTATCTGACTCTTGATTTAGGTTTCCCCTAAGCAGATGAAAATCGCAGTGCCAGAAGAGGTTTCACTTCATGTAGAGGGGGTTGAGTGTAATGGTCATCTAAAAATTAATAATGAAATAGGTGCCTCTCAAAATAGTGACATTCTCTCTGTGGTGTCTTCAACCCAAGTGTCTGCGGTACGAGGTTGTGGAAAAAAGGGAGCCATTGTGCGCTGTGGGTGGGAATGCAAACTGGTGCAGCCACCATGGACAACAGTATGGAGGCTCCTCAAAATATTAAAAGTTGAACTACCCCAGGATCCAGCGATCCCACTTCTGGGTATATATCCAAAGGAGATAAAACAGGATATTGAAGGGATACCTGCATTCCCACGTTCACTGCAGCATTATTTACAATAGCCAAGACATGGAAACAACCTAAGTGTCTGTCAGTGGATGAAAAGAAGTCACACACACACACACACACACACACACACACTCACAAAGGAATATTGTTCAGCTCTGAGAAGGAAGGAAATCCTGCCATTTGCAACAACATGGAAGGATGTTGAAAGCTTAACATGAAGTAAAACAAGTCAGACAGTGAAAGACAAACACTGCATGGCATCACTTATATGTGGACTCTAAAAAAAAAAAAATCCAACTCAGAAGTGGTTGAGTGAGCTGGGGATTGGGAGAAATAGGGAGAGATTGGTAAACGTTACAGACTTTCAACTGTATGATGAGTGAAGTCTGATGATCTAATGTATAACATGGTGACTATAGTTGATAATCCTTACTGTATAATTGAAATTTGCTAAAAGAGTAGAACTCAGATATTCTCACCCCAAAATGAAGGGAAAAAAAAGTAAGTATGTGAGGTGCTGTAGGTGTTAATGAACTCAATAGGGGGGCTCTTTTCACAATGTCTACGTACATTAAATCACCACGATGTACACTTTCAATATCTTACGATTGCCAAATTGTCTTACAAATTGTCAAATATCTTACATTTTCTCAATTATGCCTCGATAAAACTGAAAAAATACCTGTCATAAAATTTTCAAGTTGCCCAAACACCTAGTTCATGGCAGTAGCACTGGGAATCCTTAAAGGGGGCTGGGGTAGGGGTGGGGAAAGTTGGTTTTAGGGCTGGAGTTAATCGTCTGTGAGGGGATCAGTTTAAAGGATCTTCATCCAGTATATAGAATGTTCCAAGTACAGGGTTAGATGGTAAGGGAAATAAAGTGGCATGAGGCCCAGGCTGTACTCCCAAAGGATCCTATGGCTAGTGGAGATATTGGGAATTGAGAAGTCAAGCCCCACTCTCCTTGTTTCTAATATGGTTATATTGAGGAATTACTTGCTAGAGGGCAGAGAATTAGAGGAAGACATGGGAAGAAAATCTGGGATTAGATATGAGGGGACAGGAAACAGAGAATAAAGAGGTGGGCCAGGGGTGAGGGCCAACATCAGTTTCCCTGGTTCATGGACAGATTGGGTCCACCAGGCCCAATTCTGACCTTGAGAGGAAAGCACATCCCATCCATTCTCTCTCATGTTGGTGCCAAGGCCTTGGCCCTTTGGGACAGCGGATGATAGGGGACGCCGACCCCTCCGGCCCTCCCTCACCCCTCTGAGAAAGCGGAGGCTCTAGAGAGGGTGAACAACTTGGCTTGTACCAATAGTCCTCGCCTTTTCTGTGCTTCAGCTGCGGGAGGCCATTTTGTGTCCCATTTAGCAAGCCTGGAGCACTCTTTGATTTGGTAGATGATAGCATAAGTCATCAGGCCTGTGAGGGTGGGTGAAATCTGTCTGATTCAGAGGTGCTTTCGTGACTTCCTCAAGAACCGTCTGCCTCTTCGTGTCTCCAAAAATAAAAAGAGCAAGGGTTTGATCCCTATTCCTCTCCTGTTCCTTGGAGGATGCTGTCCTTGAGTGATGGATGGCTTTACCAGCAAAATATTGAGGCAGGCAGTTCCTGTTTTTTTTTTTTTTTTTTCCTGTAATAAATTTGAGATGTACTTCATTTTTTTTTAAATTAACATACAATGTATTATTTCTCTCATGGGTACAGATCTATGATTCATCAGTCTTACACAACACCCAGTGCTTACCACACGACAGACCCTCCCCAATGTTCCCTTTCAGTCAGAATCTAGAAAAGGCAGCATCTCACCATGGACCATGAGTAGCATTAGTTACCGATTCGTTATTTGCCATCTTCTCATTTGTCCATTAGTTTTCAGAAGGCAGTGACTGTGTCTTATCCAGCTCTGGATCTCCAGTTGCTAGCCTCCGATAAATTTTAGAGTTGAACTGTGCCTGGAGCGACTGTAGAGTCCCCGACTCGCTTGTTCCCAGCCCTGTCCACATTGCGGCCATCACAGAACAAGGGACATAACGTCACAGAAATGCCTCATTTCAGTTCCCTGTGGCCCGAAGGTGTGTTCGAGATGAGAACCCACTGAGGAAGTAGAGAAAGTGTAAGGAATTTCAAAAACCTGAGGAAGAGGATAAGAAAAGGAAGGATTCGGAGAAGGTGAGGGCATAGGACAGGGATGTTAGCACCAGCCAGAAGCAGTAGCCTTGTTCTCAACACTGAGTGCCAGGCACTAGTAAGGAACTCTCCAGCACATGCATGCGCGTGCACATGTGCACACACACACACACACACACACAGAAGGGGTCCATGCATTGGTGGACTGCAGCAGGCTTGAACAGACTTGTAAGAGCTGATCGTTAGATTTTCAGGAATTTTGCAATTCCATTGACATCATGTTGGTAGCTTGAAATTGGGAGTATTTCTACCACAGAGACTGGCAAAGGCTGCCAACCAGGACTCTTCCCCCCAGAACCATTTCTCAAGCATTTACCAGCATCCCACTGACTGTACCCCCTCCAGCTCTGGTGCCAAGAGGAGTGAAGGAAGGCATTAAGTACCAGTGTCTCCATGGTCCCAAGTGGCAAATCTGCCCTCGGTCATGGGTCTTGTCCATTCTGATCAGGACGCAGGACTAGGAAGCTCTAGCTCTCCTTGTGCCCAGTGGGTTGCTGACCTTTTCAGTGTTGGGGGGTTTGACTGGCTGACTCATCAGAGGCTTGCCCTGGCACCAGAATGGAAGAATGGTGGCCAGTCAAAACATAAACTGTGGAAAAGGTCAGCCAGGCACAAAGGGGCTCTTATTGGTTACGAGATATTGTAGATTAGGTATCCAGTTGCATTCCCGTAATGACATTTCGAAGGGAAAATGACACAAAAACCCACTCTGAGGTCACCTCATAGAATGCGGAATGCTTTTTAACTGAATTAGAATGAGCCCCGGAGGACAGGCCCAAGCCCCCACGGTCAGGGTGTTGGCAGAAGAGTGGGGTGGGGGGGTATGCCCCGAGGTGGCTCAGATGAAAAGGCCCTTCTCATCGCGGTTCTGAGGAATTTCTCAGTGCAGACCAGTCCCCCTCTGCCTACCATGGTGCTGTCAGCAGAGTCTTCTCAGGGATCCTGCCTGAAAAAAAGAGTCTTCGAGATTGTAGCAGCTACTTTCTGCACGTCCACAGGACAGGAACCCACCTTTTCAACTGCTGGGGGCCATGGGCCATATCACTGGCACCCAGGCCTTCTCTTGGGGCGAGGACTGGGGAGAGGCATGCTGGTGGAGAGAGGCAGGAAGATCCAAGGAGAATGCCTAATTTGGAGTCCATGCCTTCATTATAGCTGGTGGGGACTGTCTAGAGATGCCTCCTTAGCTGGACCTCAATTGAGGAACGACTGCTTGAATAGGGCTGGAGAAGGAGGATGGTCCTACTGTCAATTACACTGTAATAGACTCAGGGCGTCAGGGATGTGTCCCGTAAGGACAAGAGTGGGCAAACTAAAGAAGCAAGACAGACAGATTAGACAGGAGAAGGGAATAGTCTGTTGTCTCTCCAGGGAGGGGAGAAGAAATACTTGAATGGTATCTATCCACTTACTGGCGCTGGTGTTTTCTGAACCTCAGTGATTCAAGCACTCAGGATTTTGCCACCTCTCCTTTCCACCTGTTTCATTTTAAAACTAGTATCCTTAAAATCATGGATTTGATATGCCATTTTTTTTCTAATACACATCACTATAAACACATGACTATTAGAATACACTCTTCATTCATCAGCCCCTAAAAGTCACCAGGCCAGCCACTGTACCACACCTTGAAGGGATGCTGGTCTTCCTGGACGCGGACATCACTCAGAATGAAGCCATCCAGGCTTTGGATTTCTGTCATTCATCACTGCCTTCCCTTGACTCACTTGTCAAAGCTCTCATTTGACACCAGGTGCATTTTTTTCCCTCTTGAGAGCCTTCAAGTGCAACATGAATGGGAATTAGAGTGTCTGTCCTATGTTAGATCAGGCATTGGTTTGGAGCCATTTGCTTCATTATTAGGAATGGAGTCATTGTCCATCTAATGTAATATAAGGTGCTCCTTTTAAAACAGTCTTCAATGGAGATTATTGTAGAGTAAGACATATCCCTCCATCTAAAACATTTTGGGTCCAGAATAAAGTTCAATAAAATTAAGGAAGAAAAATACTGAGAGGTAATATGTGTTTTCATGTCATCTTTCTTTCTTTCTCTGTGTTCTGGCCTTTACCTCTTTTTTCATGCTAGATCTCTTGTATGATCCTAACTCTTTCTTTTTTGAAGGTTTTATCTATTTATTTGAGAGACAGAACGAGAGAGAGAAAGCATGAGTGGGAGGACGGGAGGAAAGAAAGGGAGAAGCAGGCTTCCCATTGGGCAAGGAGCCCAAGGCATAGCTCCATCCCAGGACCCTGGGAGCATGACCTAGACGAAGGCAGAGGCTTAATTAACTGAGCCACCCAGGTGCCCCTATGTTCCTAACTCTTGATCCTTTTTTTGTTCTGTCTTCTCTTTATTCCAACCCCAAATTATGAATCCGGTTTTCATTTTTTTAAAAAAAATTCATAACAAGGCACATTTCCTTGTTAGAAGCTTAAGCCCGATATGCATTTTTGTTGGCGGCACAAACAACTTTTGGAAGGGGGCTTTGCCAAACATTTCCTAAACATGAACACTGTCCAATAGCTTTTAATGTTGGGCCTGGCTGTTTGATTGGATTATACTTCCACTAGGGGACACTCTTCCCTTTATGTGTCAAAAATTCTATTGCAGCAGTTAACAATAGAAACGTGGTTTTCTTTTTGGAAATCGGTGCTACCCAACACAAATTTGGAGAAGAGAAGATGAGAACATGAAGGATATGAAACCGCTTGCAAAGAAAACACTTGATTTTAGCAGCAAATGCACGCCATCGTAGACAAGCGAAGCTGAGGGGATCTATGTCATTCTTAATGTGACTTGCACGAGGGAGATCTTTTTCTATTCTAGTGGTCAGCTAGCAAATTTCTTTCCCTAAATTTAAATCAGAGCCAAGGTCTCCTTCTCAATAGTATCCCAGAGTACTGCCTGGACTTACAATCTTTGTAAGATGAATCCTAGGTTTGTTTCCTTTTGTTTTCAGCAGGTGGGATCTTAGCTAATACCTTCTCCTGACCAGACAGGGCAGGGTCCCCAGTGCAGGGAGGTGGAGCACTTTGTCTTGTCCATAAAGCTCTCAGTGGGAGCAACAGGAACATCTTCTGAGACAGGTTCTCAGATTTCTTCCATCCTTATCCTCGGTCTTCCATGCAAGTGCCCTCTTCCAGCTTTCAATGGTGTCTTTGGTCAACAGGATTTTCTCTTTTTCTGACCTGATAGGGCTCACTATAACTGAAGGCTTGTGCTATTTTACTACAGACATTGGGTTACAGTAGTTTACAGTTACCTGAGGTTATTGTGAATTTTTCTTTAGTAACCAAGGTCCTAAATTCTAATTGATGACTTTCTTGGGCCCTAGAAAAATAAGTCCTAGTGAATAGGAGATAATAGAGAGGAATGAGAGGGACTGTCCCAGCATCCAAAGACTCAGGTTTTAGTCCTGGCTACACCTTCCAGAATGAGTTATGTTGTGACAAATTGCTAAATTTTCTGGCCTTCGTTTCTTTTTCTGTAAGGTCTAGCTAGTGGCAGAGCAACGGTTAGTGAGCCAGAAACTTGATGTGAATTATCCTACTCCTCAAATTAGCCTTCTCGGGTACAGTTATCATCCCTGCTTTACAGAAAAGATAACTGAAACTCAGGCCACGTAATTTGCCCAAGAACCTAGACATTGGGCCTGGATTACCTTGGCTTGGAAGCCTTTAGTTAAACCCAGAAAGAGGTCTTTACTCGATAAATATGCGCTCAGAAACTTCCGTGTGCTCAGCAGGTCTTGCTGGCTCTAAACCGTGACATGCTTATTTCCAACCGCACAAAGAATGTGAAAAGGAAATGGTTCAGGGAAAATGGCCTGAAACTTGAGTGGCAACGCGGTGTTCTTAGGGGACCTGAGTTCACGTCCCCTCTCTCCCACGCACTGTGCGTGACTTTAAGCAGGTCACTTCACTTCTCAGGGCTGGTTCCTGAAGTGAAACATGAAGGCCTGAGAGGAACTCCAGCCTTAGGTCCTCTGGTGCTTTGTTCCCTGGCGATATGGCCTGAAATCTGAATTCCTTCTCCTGGCTCTGCGTGCTGCCCCAGGACCTCCAGTTCTCCTGCGCCTTCCTCCCAGTCTCTCCAGTCTGGAGTTCCAGATGATTTTCTTCCTTCCTTCTGCCCCTCAGTTTCCTTACTGGGGAGGCCCTGTCCTGCTGCTCCATGACCCGGGCCTCTGGTTCCTACCTGGCAGCTGGCAAGACAGAGGAGAGGAATCGAATCTCGGGCAGTTCACTCAGGAATTCAGTAAGTCCAGCTCCTGGCCTGTGTTCACCACCATCGAGCCAGGCGGACAGGGGTAGAATTCGGAACCAGCCCAGTTTAATCAAGTAAAGACAATGGAGTTTCGGGTGGTGTCGCATTGAGGCTCTAAAGATCCCGCTGCTGCTGTCACCTCTTTTCATCAAAATGATTGAAAATATTTCTAGACGGAATTGAGAGGCCCCGTCTAGACCACACCATTACATTGACCTTGACGTCACGATCGCAAGTGCGTTAGCTTCTGGTCCATAGCTGCTTCTCAATAGAAATTTGTTATTACTGCCACAACTGGATGAATACACAGAGAAGAAGTTCTTTTTTTTTTTTTTCTTTTTTTTTCTTTTTTTTTTCTTTTTTTTTTTAATTTTTTTTTTTTCAGCATAACAGTATTCATTATTTTTGCACCACACCCAGTGCTCCATGCAATCCGTGCCCTCTACAATACCCACCACCTGGTGCCCCCAACCTCCCACCCCCCACCCCTTCAAAATTCTCAGATCGTTTTTCAGAGTCCATAGTCTCTCATGGTTCACCTCCCCTTCCAATTTCCCTCAACTCCCTTCTCCTCTCCATCTCCCCTTGTCCTCCATGCTATTTGTTATGCTCCACAAATAAGTGAAACCATATGATAATTGACTCTCTCTGCTTGACTTATTTCACTCAGCATAATCTCTTCCAGTCCCGTCCATGTTGCTACAAAACTTGGGGATTCATCCTTTCAGAGAAGAAGTTCTTATTTCATGAGAGGGGAAAGATAAAAAAAAAAAAAAAAGAAGCTCATTCAAACCAAGAGAGAATGAAAATTGCTCTTGTTCAGCAACTGCACAAATCCTGCTTTCCTTTTCTGCTGGAAATGAAGCTGAGTTTAAAAGCTTGTCTTGGTTTGACTTTCTTTCCCCCTCAACCAAAATAGAATAGCTGTTTTGCTTGAAAACTCATAGGATCCTGTGTTAACTGGTTAAGAAACACACACACACACACACACACACACACTCCTTAATATCCTCATTATTTAAAATCTCAATCACCAGAAATTGACAAGAAAAAAACTCCGAGGCTCCAACAACAACTTATATCTCCAAAAGATATAAACAGATGATTCATAAAGCAGGAAATGCAAATGACCGAAAAAAATCAGAGGAAAAAATATTCAACATGCAAATAATAAAAGAAAGTCCCAACTGCAATGACAATGTGGCTGCTCAGCAAATTAGTATTTAAAAAATATATATAGCAAAGCCTGTCCTTGCTTTTGGGTAATGGGTTTCTGGAAAATATGTATGAAATTCAAATATATTAAAAAAAAAAAAACCCTAACAATAGCTTCACATGCTTTAAGTGGCAGCTATGAGCTGAGAGCTCATATTGTTGAGCTCTCTGAGGACAGAACCTTCCTTTGAGTGCCCTTTCTGCCATCATACTCTGCTTCCCCCTGACCCCCATCTGTGAAGTGGACCCCAGGATCCAGAGGCCCAGTCTTAGCTTTTGCTATGAAGCTTGTGCAAACCCGCCATTCTCTTTAAAGCTCCCCTTTGGCAAAAAGTTGTATCCAAAGTCTTAAATTCTGTAATTCTCATAATACTGTTTTTCTTTGTCTTAAACTCTGAAGTCCTCATTAATAAATATGCTGAACCGTAATGAGAATTAGACCTAGAGTGTCCTTAAAAGTATCCAATCCGGATGGTGACTTTACAGTGCAAGAGTGGGGTTTATAACATCCTGAAGGGGACTTGAGCTCTTTGCACTGCAGATGTCTTTTTTTTGGAAAATACCCACATGGCACCTGATAGCTGCCCTTGTTAAAAGACTTACATACTTGTGCTATGGTGAGTGCTGTGAAGTGTGTAAACCTGGCGATTCACAGACCTGTACCCCTGGGGATAAAAATATATTTTATGTTTATAAAAAATAAAAAATTTAAAAAAAAGACTTATATACTTGACCACTGGGCTTAGCAGGTCGGAACCATGGCCCCCCAAGTGTGTAACATAGAATGATCCACTTGGGTGAAAGAAAATGTGTTCAGATTTCTGCTTGTCTTGTCCTTTTTTTAAATTTCCAGTTTTAATACTCTTCTAATGTGAAGGTTAGTATAGCAGTTTATTGGGGAAGTATGATCAAAATCGTTTTGCTGGTACGATATTGTTATCAGAAAGTTCGAGGACATTTGGAGAAGAGAAGCATGATAATGTGTCTGATCCTTTGTGGTTTGGGAAGTAGGGTCTTCAGAGTAAAGGGAGGAAGCCAGACAGGCTGTGGTCAGAGAGAGTGACCGGCAGGGCTCCTGGTGGAGGGCAGAGAATGCACTGATGCTGAAGCAACTAGAATGTTCTGCTGGCTGGGAGAGGGTCCAATAATCTTAGAGGCCATCTTGCCAGAAAAGCCTATTTGTGGTTTCTTAGGTCATGTCCAAACACCACAGGCCCTAGTTTCCAGGAATCACCTTACCGTGGCACGCCAAGTCAAGGGTTTCATTGAGATGGTGCCAGTTGGGAGTCAATGGTTGGGAAGCCAAAACCAGCTAAGGGGTGTGGAAATGAAAATATCCGAGCAATCTAGCTGAGACCCAAGCACAGGCAAGTGACCTAGGGTCATTAGCAGGCTTGTTGGAGTGAAAGCAGGTGTCACCTGGGGCCTGCAAGCAAATCCATTTGTCAGATAGAGACGTCTATGGTAGAGAGGGAGAGTCAGAAGCTAATACTTGGAATGCTCTTAAGGAGTCTTGGCCCTGCTGACCTAGGTACTCGGAAGGATCCCATGGCATGATTCCGAGCCTCATTTATGTTTGCTTCACGTAAGGACCACAAACTCGGGACAATCTGATAACAAGTTCATGCCTTTATTCCTAGGAGAACTACAGGGACACAAGTATAGATACATCTGCTCAAATTTGTCATTTCTGCTGGCTAAGAAGCCCCAGATCACTTTCCAGTCATTTCTGAGGGTCCCCACATCTCCCCTCCTGTGGACAGTGTTAAGTACTCTTATGTGCTACAGCTCTGGCCTCCTAGTGGAAATTCAGCAGCCCAAACCCCATCCTGGGAGACACCACCATTCCAATTTCAGTATCTCTTAATGGAGATGCAGCGTGCAGCGGGAAGGGCTGAACTTCACCCTTAAGGGTAGTGCACACACACAAAAAGTTGATGGCCAAGTGGGAATCAAGCTGTCAGCATTATTAATGGAGGGAGGTGTGTCAATGAACTTCTGATGTCTAGGGAGGGCTGTCTGGGGAAGCTGGAGCAGAGAGGGGGGCTTGGATCTGAGGACAAAGGGGACTCCTTCTGCTTCTCTAATTGCAGATGCTGAGCCTGCCTGTCCATCTGGACAGTAGCCTACCTGAGCACAGGGGCAGTGCCTGGGCCGGGTACAGAACCCAGCACTCTCCGGCAGATGTAGGAACCTGCTAGATGCTAGGTCACAATTCAATTCAGTGTAGAACTCAAGCGCTCACATCTGCTTGAGCATACTAGAGTTTGAAGGAAGAGATAAATTGAATTTAGAGCTGATTTCCTTTAAATATATTTATAGGAAGCACAGGCATACCTTGTTTCATGACACTTTGCCCACACAGCATTTTTTTCCAAATCAAAGGTTTACAGCAAAGCTGCGTCAAGCAAGCATATCGGCATTATTTTTCCAACAGCGTTGGCTCATTTCCTGTCTCTGTGTCACATTTTGGTAGTTCCTGCAGTGTATTAAACTTTTTCATGATGATTGTATTTTTTTTTTTTTAAGATTTTATTTATTTATTTGACAGAGAGAGATCACAAGTAGATGGAGAGGAAGGCAGAGAGAGAGAGAGAGAGGGAAGCAGGCCTCTTGCTGAGCAGAGAGCCCGATGTGGGACTCGATCCCAGAACCCTGAGATCATGACCCGAGCCGAAGGCAGCGGCCCAACCCACTGAACCACCCAGGCGCCCCCATGATGATTGTATTTTTCATGGTGACCTGTGATCAGTGATCTTTGAGGTTATTATTGTAAGGTTGTTTTCATGCCTGCTAACACAGCATCCATTTTATGGCCTGTGGATCAAGCAGTTAATTCAAATTTTAGGTCTTATTATTTAAGAAATACAGTGGAGAGCCCTCATAGCCAGCCTCAAGAGTGCGGGACTGAGTGCACCTGTCTCACAGACATATCCAGCCCTCCGCCTCCACTGCTATGGTCCTCTGGCCCATGAGTCTGGGGTGAGGGCGCAGCCCAGAAATTACCCACCCACTGGTTCTTCTCTCCTCCTTTCCAGCTCCTCCACCCCTCACACTACCCCAGCCTTAAGGTGGTTGAGCCAAGGCTCCGAGAGCAATAGTTTCAGCCCCCACCCCAAAGGATGAATTCATTTTAGTAGTTTTAGAACAGGCCTTCTTTATGGTTTGTACTTGGAGACTAAGGACAATTAAAAGAGGGAAGTTGCGTAGTTCATCTATAGCCAGCTTAGCAGTGTAATTTTTAGGAATCAAGAATCAACATTGGGTTATCTCTTAAGATTAAGCCTCGAAAGTCCACTTGGTTGTGGCATAACCATGTGCACATTTGAATGTGGAAATGGTCTTCTCCCATCAGGGAGATCTCCTTCTTCAGCCAGATTGACAGAAGTGGTTAGAAGAAGTAGCCCTCCCTCCCCGACCTCTACCTCCGTCTGACCAGACGCAGCCGGACAAATTAAATCAGTCTTTTTGAGCAAGGAGTAAAGCTGTGTAAGAGTGGCCTGATCACCCCCTCTGCTCGCCTCACCACTGAGGAGCCCCCCTCTAGGACGGCCGCCCAAAGGCAGGTCGTGCCCTGCACAACGGCACGAGACAGTGAGTGAGAGCTGAAATCCTGCCAGGCTCCACTCACCAAGCCGAGTGTATTGGTGTTTGGCTGTGACTCTGACTCCAATGACATGGTTCCTTTTTCTAAGTTGTCTCAGGACACCTGGGGGCCGCTCTGACCATCCCACTACCATATCCCGGTCCTCCCTCAGAAGGACTCAAGAGTCTCATGGACAGATTAGATTACTATAAAAGATGAAATATTTGACCCAAATTGAAATGAATTCCATAGGTAAAGCTCAAAATATTACTACAGATGTTAATTATGTTCATTCGTATTTATATACATATGTACATATAATTATACGGATGCACATTTCTATGTACCAGAAGTTAGGACAACTTAAACTTAGTAAATGTTTAAAATAAAACTATTTTGGGTATCAGAAAAAAAAAAAGAACACCATTTATAAGGTTGGAGCTGCTATCGTGATTCCTCTGATGGGTCTGGGCAAAGTAGATTGAAAATCTTCTGGGAAGGAGTCATCCTTCTACGTGCTATTGAGAATATTTGTGATTCATGGGAAGAGGTCAAGAGAGCAACATGAACAGGAGCTTGGAAGAAGTTGATTCCAACCCTCATGGGTGACCTTGGGGGTTCGTGACTTCAGGGGAGGAAGTAACTGCAGATGTGGTAGCAACAGCAAGAGAACCAGAATGAGAAGTGGAGCCCGAAGATAGGACTGAATTGCTACAAACTCATGATCAGATTTAAATGGATGAGGCTCTTATGTCTGAGCCAAGAAAGTGGTTCCTTGAGATGGAATCTGCTCCTGGTGAAGAGGCTGTGAAGATTGTTAAAATGACAGCAAGGGATTTAGAATATGACATCAACTCAGTTGACAAAGCGGCAGTTGGCTTGAGCGGATTGACTCCGATTTTGGAAGAAGCTCTACTGTGGGTAACATGCTATTAAACAGCATCACAGGCTGCAGAGAAATCATTTATGAAAGGAAGAGTTAGTTAATCAAGGAGGCGGACTTCACTGTTGTCTTATTTTAGGAAATTATCACGGCCACCTCACCTTCAGCCTCACTGTGATGAGTCAGCCGCCATCAACATCAAGGTAGGACCCTCCACCAGCAAAAAGATGACAAGGTGCTGAAAGCTCAGATGATGGTTGGCATTTTTTAGCCATCAAATGGTTTTAAATAAAGATATGTACATTGTTATTTTACACATAATGCTATGGCACACCTAATAGATTACAGTATTGTGTAAGCGTGACTTTTATATGCACTGCGAAACCACAGAACTTCATTGGGCTTGCTTTATTGAAGTGGTTTGGAACCAAACCCACAATATCTCTGACGTGTGCCCATATAAAATTTCTTCATTGTCTGGGAGTGTTAATTTTGTTCAGTTTTGCTTTCTTTTGTTTTGTTTTTGTTAAATTTTATTTTGAGATCATTGTAATTGCCATGCGATTGAAGAAATACAGAGATCTTTGTACCTCCTCCCGGTTCCCCCAATGGTAACACCTTGCTAAACAATCACAGTATTTCATTCCAGAGCATTGAACTTGATACCATCAAGATATAGGAGATTTCTATTTACCTCGTGGTTCCCTTTCTAGGTACATGCTCTTTTGTCCTGCCGCTGCCCCTTCCTTAATCCCTGCAACCTCTGTCTCCACCTCTTTAATTTTTCATTTCAAAAATGTTACCTAACTTGCAGCTAGTAGATAAACTAACTCCTAGAGAGCTAGTGCACAGCATAGTGAATATAGAAACAATATTGAATGGCATTTTTCTTTTTCTTTTCCTTTTTTTTAATCATTTTTTAAAATTTATTTTCAGCATAACAGTATTCATTGTTTTTGTACCACACCCAGTGCTCCATGCAATCCGTGCCCTTTCTAATACCCACCACCTGGTTCCCCCAATCTCCCACCCCCCCCACCTCTTCAAACCCTTCAGATTGTTTTTCAGAGTCCATAGTCTCTCATTGTTCACCTCCCCTTCCAATTTCCCCCAACTCCCTTCTCCTAACTCCCCATGTCCTCCATGCTATTTGTTATGCTCCATAAATAAGTGGCATTTTTCAAACCTGCTAAGAGACTAGACCTGAATTATTCCCTCTACCAAAAGGCAAAATGATAATTATATGATGTAATAGAGGTACTACTACTTCAATGGTGATCCTACCACAGTATTTAAATGCGTCACATCAACATGTGACACATGTTGTACAATTTAAATTTATACAATGTTATATGTCAAATATATTTCAATTAAAAATGCAAAAAAAGAGAATGTTATATAAGTGGAATTATATGGTATATAACCCTTCTGGATCTCCTTTTTTCTAACAACATCACTCTCTGAAGATGCATTCAGATTCATTCATTGTCATGTGTTTCAGTAGCTGGTTCATTTTCATTGCTAAATAGTATGGCTGCACCACAGTTCAACTGTTAACCTGTGGAAGGATATCTAGGTTATTTCCAGTTTTGGACTAGTACAGCGATGCTATAAACATTAGTATATAGGTTTTCATATAAACATAATTTTCACTTCTCTAGGACGAATGTCCAGGAGGGCAATTTGGGGGATGTACGGTAATTGCATGCTTAGTGTTTAGAGAAGCTGCTAACCCATTTTCAAGAGTGGCTGTACCATTTTCCATTCCCACCAGTATTGTACGTATGATCCTTGACATCATTCAGTTTTGTCCTTATTGTTTTAGCCATTCTGATAGGACAGTAAGTGCCATGAGGACAGAAACAATGCCTCCCAGGTTAACCACCATAGCTGACCTTTTGTAGGTTCTCCCTGTGTCCCTCTATCTACCTCTGTTGAACTGAAATTGAACAGAAAAATTTGTGATATTGTGGCACATGCGTTTACATAAGTATTTGAAGGTACCAATCTTAAATAGTTTTCATTCATATAAAGATTCTTAATCTTTTCTACATTTTCTCCTCAGTCTCGGAGATAAAATCTTCAACTCTTTTCTCACTTACTTTAGGCTTGTACACAATCGTCTTCGGCTTTGCTCAGAATTTAACTACCACCACCAACTCAAGTTTTTGTAACTTTAATAGTCCAAGTGAGAACTGGACTCCAGAGGGAGAGCCTTAGCCCAGACTGTCCATCTTCTTTCTCTTCTTCTTGTGTTTGTAGATCTTCTAACTATGTGGCCAAAGGAGGCAGCGTATGGTGATGATTTTGACGCTTCATGCTACTATTTATTTCTTTGGGTTTTCCCATTTAGAAAGATAATGCATTTTTCCTTCTGATTAAGCAGTTACATTACTATCTGGCCCGGAAACCTCACCATGATAATATTTTGTCATTTGAGGTTGTCCCTGGCTTCAGTAAATTTCATAATGAGTTACTGATAGTTTCCTTTCAGTTATATCCCTATCATATAGATGAACATTGCTTTCAAAATAATGTTTAGACAGTGTATGTTACTTATCCTGAGTCTTATCTTGTTGGTGTGCATGTAAGGCTCCCAAAACCCCATTTGGGCAGGGCTGCCTCAAACCGGGACCCTCCTCAGTCTTCATTGGCTGATGAAAATGGCAGCCCAGGTGCCATCAATAATATGTGTTAAGCCTAAAAATTCCTGATAGATAATGAAGTATTCCTTTGGGATATGGTTTCAGTTTAGGAAAACTCAACACTCTGAAACCTTAAGTCTTGGAAAAGAAATGGAGGGACCATTAAGCCTCTTTGGGGGGGACTGCTGAGTTATTCTAATTCACCACTGGTTTCCATCAACTACTCCTCTTCTTGAACAATTTATGTCTTAATTGTAGCACAGCACCAGGCACTTATGAATACTTGCTTAATGTATGGCAAACAAGTACATGGCATGAATATATGAATGAGTAAATGGGCCTGAATGAATGAATGAATGTCTGAGTGAAGTAATAGCCCAAGTAAATGAATCACACGCCATATGCATCTGCCTATGGTAGCTTCCAATTTCCGTGTTGAAGGACAAACCATTTCAGGTCCAGAAGGTGTTTTCTGGATTATACCAGACAAGATTACCAAACAAGCAATGACTAACTTAGGCATCTATTCCCTGCCAGGCACGGGGGATGGCATTTTTATGACAATTGCCTTCCTTATGACCTCTCGCTCAAAGTGTCCTTTGAAGAGTAAGACTATACTCTGGATAAAATGCAAAGAACAACAACACATTCTGAACAATCAGTTTCCAGCCCAGACTTTATAAATCCCATATTCTGAATGAGGCAGAGCCTGGTACATGCCGGGCCTTTCACCAGGCTCTGGACAGGGAGTGATGAACGAAATAAACAATGGCTCTGACCTCGTGGAACTTATATTCTAGGGAAGCAGACAAACCAAAAAGAACAAATAGTTGTGGTTTGTGATGAATGACAGGAAAGAGCCGGAAAGGGTGCGGGGATCCGGAATAACAGGACTGGCTTTAGATTGCGTAGTCTCCGAGGAGGAGAACTTTAAGCTGGAAATCTCTGCTTTCAAATGGGTCCCAGGGGCATCATATGTAACCTTAGTTCCACTCCAGTGGTACTCATTAGACTTAACATTACACATCTTCCACTCCCAGTGGTCCCACTGGACACCAGTCAACAATCTGTCGAGGGTGCTGGGCTTCCAAAATGTGTCCACCCTGCTTTATTTGCATTTCTGCCTTTTTCTCTTAAGAAACAGCTCCTGAAGATGGAGAGGAGAAGGGAGTTGAGGGAAATTGGAAGGGGAGGTGAACCATGAGAGACTATGGACTCTGAAAAACGATCTGAGAATTTTGAAGGGGTGGGGGGTGGGAGGTTGGGGGCACCAGGTGGTGGGTATTGTAGAGGGCACGGATTGCATGGAGCACTGGGTGTGGTGCAAAAATAATGAATATTGTTATGCTGAAAAAATAAAAAAAAATAAAAAAATAAAAAAAAAATTAAAAGAAACAGCCCCTGAGTTTTACATACACTTCCCTGGGGGAATAATTCTGCTCCTTGTTAATGGAAAGCTTCCCTTGAAACATCGGTAGATACTGAGTAACTGCCACCTATTGGCTGCTTGTGTAAAATGTTAATTATGAAATAATTGGGGGACGATTTTTCGATCTATGTAGATACAAAGCAAAACACACAGACCATGGGTTTTGTACACTGAGTGCAGCAACAGATTGGTTCATAATGTAAGCAGTCGGACGAGTCAAAGGAACTGAGCAAGTGGGCCCAACGGGTATTGGGTCTTTCAATTCAAATGCTTTATTTCTTCCTTTTCTTCGATTCTGCCTCTGGCCTGGGATCGAGTGAACTCAATGCCTACGCTTGGAAAGATTTGCTTGAACTGTCTCTGTCCGTTTAATGTGTGTAAAAGGAAAGAGAGAATGGATAGTCCAATTCGAGATGGGTAGCGTAAGTGTAAAGCCTGTGTTGAATTTTTCTGGTTGGGTGAAGTCCTTTAAAACAAATCTCAAAACTGTAAATATCCACAAATTGTCTTTTTGGTGAATGTTTAGCCGATGGGCTGAATAACCAGGAAAATATAGGATCATATGTGTACATAGGTACTATCAGTAAACTATTTGTGTCTGCACAGAGGCTTGTCCTTGGGCTAAGAGCCAAAAATAATTCTTGTCATGGGAAAAACAATTTTAAAGCTCATTAATTATGCCTAAAATTTACATTTTTATTTTCATTTCAAGCCTTGATTGCAGTCTATTAATAAATGAAAATGTGCTTGCATTTTTAAGTACTTCTGGATTTCACAAGCTTTGTTTTCAAAGAGGGCGAAGCACAGCCAACACTTTAGTTTACAAAGGGAATAGTCGGGGGGAAAGTCTTTATTAAATAAAGAAATTATCTTTGAAGAAATAGTTGGAGTTGAGTAAATGTACTTAATGCTTACTGAGGCTTTTTTCTCTTTTTCTTTTTAATTTAATTTGTGTTTTTATAAAAGCAAAATAGAAAGAGTTTTTTAAAAATCAAAAAATGCTACAAAGTTTATAAAGCAAAAAGCAGTGCATTACTCCCAACACTCCCCACTCCTGAATCACTTCATGTCTTCATTTTTCCTGAATTTATATTCGTGTTTTTCAGTAATATAGTATTTTCGATTTCTTTAAATTTTCAGAACTATCTATTGAATTCACAATAAAGACAGATTTACGGTCTTCCTTTCCGGTATTTATAGTTTTCTCCTCTTATTCCTGGCTTGTTTCGCTGGTTAGGACTCTTTCTATGATGTTGAAAGGACTTTTCTTTGTTCTTGCTCTTAGGGGCAAAATTATATTCATTCCTTCATTATGAAATATAATGTTAATTGTAGGGCTTTGTAGATTCCGTTTATCAAGCTGGGAAGTTTCCCTCTGTTTCTAGTTTGCTGGACTGTTTGTTGTTCGTTTGTTTGTTTTAATCACAAATGGGTATTGAATTTTGTCAGTTTTTCCCCTCTGTCTACTGAGATGATCAGAAGGTTTTTCTATTTTAGTCTGTTGATATGGTGAATTACATTGTTTAATTTTAGAGTGTTAACTAACATTGGGCCGTGATGTATGATTCTTTTAAAATATTCTGGATCCAGGCTATTAATATTCTGAAATAATTTTCTATGTCTATATTCATAAGTGTTGGTCTTTGGTTTTCTTCCCACATAATAGCTTTGCCAGGTTCTGGTGTTAGGATTATACTGAACTCGTAAACTATTGGGAAATGTTCTCCTGTCTCCTCTAATTTCTGAAATAATTTGTATCAGATTGCTATTTCTTCTGTAAATGTTTGATAGAATTTACCATTGAAGTCATTTTAGTCCAGAGGTTGTCTGTTTTAATAGGCAAAGAATTCTTCATAGTTTTTATTTCTTCTAGCATTCCTTTGGAAGGCTGTGGTTTTCAAGAAATTTGTTATTTTAATCTAATTATTGAAATTATTTGTGTAAAATTATTCCTAATATCTACTTATGAGCCTTTAAATACCCTCTTTTTCATTCCTGATATTGCTAATTTTTCACTCTTTTTTTTCTTGATTAGTCTAGTTATGAGTTTATCAACTGTATTAACTTAAAACAAAACTATTTACTTTGTTGATTTTTCTCTATTGTCTATTTTCTATCTCGTTGATTTCTACATATTATTTACCCTCCTTTCTTTGGGCTTAATTTGTTCTTTTTATTCTTTTTTCTTATGGTGGGAGCTCAAAACACTGAGTTTACATTTCTCTAATATAAGCATCTAAAGTTATACATTTAAAAAAACATTGCTTTAGGCGGACCCCACAAATTTCTTTATATTGGGTTTCCATCATATTACAAAATACTTCCTAATTTCCTTTTTTTTTATTTGTTTTTGGCACACAGTTTATTTTGAAGTGTGTTATTTTGTTTCCAAACAATTGGGGATTTTTCCAGGCATTTTTCATTATTGATTTCTAATTTAATTATTTTGTGGTTAGAGAACAGACTCGGATAGTTTGAATCTCCTACGTTTACTGAGATACGTTTAATGGCCCTAAGTAAGGTGTATCTTGGGCAAGGTTCCAGGTACGTTTGAACATAATGCGTATTCTACTATTGAGTAGAATGTTTTGTAAATGTCAATTAGGTCAAGTTGGTTGATGTTTCTGTTCAGCTTTTCTCTATCCTTCCTGATTTTCTGTTGACGTATTCTATCACTTTATGAGAGGCAGGTGTTAAAATCTCTGATTGCAATTATGGGTTGGTCTGCTCCCCCTTTAAGTCAAAGTTGTGTTAGTTTTGGTTCATGTGCACTGAAGCTCTGTTATGAGGCATATAAACATTTAGGAGTGGTATATTATCTTGACAGATTCACTCCTGACTGATTATAATGTGATTTTTTTAATCCCTGGGTAATAATTCTTTGCTTTGAAATCTATTGCATCTGATATTAATATATCCACTTCAGATTCTTTCAAATGGGATGAGTAGTGTATCTCTTTTCAGCCTTTTACCATTGGCCTTTGTGAGTCTTTATACTTAAAGTTGGTTTCTCGGGGCGCCTGGGTGGCTCAATGGGTTGAGCCTCTGCCTTTGGCTCAGGTCATGATCTAGGGGTCCTGCGATCAGGACCCTCATTGGGCTCTCTGCTCAGCAGGGAGTCTGCTTCTCCCTCTCTCTCTGTCTGCCTCTCTGCCTACTTGTGATCCCTCTCTCTCTGTGAAATAAATAAATAAAATCTTAAAAAAAAAAAAAAGTTGGTTTCTCATTCCCTATCCCCAGCCTTTGGCAGCTGCTGCCTTACCCTTAGGAAAGACTCACAAGCCTCAGAGATGGTTTCTCTCAGAGCTCCCACCTGACCTTCCACTGGGGAATCTTCAAGTTTCTAATCTATTATGGCAGTCCACTCATGACCACTCATTGTTGCCAGTTCAGCTGGCTCTTTCCTCCTTTATTTATGGTGGATTATGTCTCCTGATGCTCTACCAGGAATGAAAGCAAGCATAAGTCTCTTCATTCATGTAAAGGTCTCATTATTTTCTGGATTTTAGTTCATTTGGGTTTCCATATAGTCTCAGTCTTCAAATGTGTTCAGTAAAACTGTGGCTTTGGAACTTATCCAATTTATTTTACTGTTAGATCTCTTACAACTTCTACATCCTAACCAGAAGTCAAATCCTGGATTGTTTTTATGGAAGGAGGAAACCAAGTTCTCTTATTTCCCTCTGTCCTTGCAGTTCTCCCTGCTCTTACATTCATCCCTCCTTATGTCTTCATGACACAGGTCTATCCATCAGTTTTTGTTGGTTGAACCAATATGTATGCTCACTCACATCATTTTAACTAAATAACCTTTGTTTATTACCGAACCCCAATTACTTCCTTTGACACCTTTTTATTGGTTAGTGATAGGAATATAGAAAGATCAGTAAATGAAAAGCAAGAGCCCACATTTTCATAGGATCTTATGACCTCATTATCAGAATTGCAAAAACCTACTCAGTCTTAGTATTTTCTACACATGAAATGTATCAAGAATCCTATTGGTTCCTTTCCTTCTGGAGCTTTCTCTACTGTTCTGCTCTAGAATGGTTGCTTGACCAGTGCACGGCTGACAGCCAAGGACTTCAGTTCATCTCTTCCCACACTGAATCTTCTGCCTCCATTTTTTTGTCTTGCTTTCTTTCAGTTCATTCTCTTGTTTTGGTGTGACACATCCTCAGTCGCTGCCTGAGAAACAGAGCGTGGGAGGTAAAATTTTTAAGTCCTTGCATATTTGAAAATGTTGGCTGATAGCTTGGCTGACTATAGAATTCTAATTTAGAAATCAGTATCTCTGAATTTTGAAGAAATGTCTTCTTTGCTCCCTGGCGTTGCTAGAAATATTACTATGGAAAAGCCCCATTCTATGCCAAGACCTATTCTTTATTTTTCCTGTTTTGAAGGTTTTAGGGTCATTATCTGCCAATTTCTGAATTTTCATCATCAAATGCCTTGTTGAACTGTTATCATGGGCAGTTTTATCTGGAAACCTATATCTTTCAGGTCTTGACTTCTTCTTTTATTATTTTCTTTATACTTTTCTCTCTCTCTCTTTTTTCTGTTCTTTCTGTAACACTTTCTGTATTTGGTTGCTGGACCAGTTTTTCTCTTTTCCTTTCCCTGCTTTTATATCTCTTGGTCTTTTGATCTACTTGCAGAGAGTTTTCATCAACTTTATCTTCCAAACCTTCTCTTTCTTTCTCTTTCTAAATTTTGCTGTGTTATTTTTAATATTAAAAAATAATTTTACAGTTTTTTCCCCTTTTTAAAAAAGATTTTATTTATTTATTTGAGAGAGAGAGAGAGCATGAGTGGGAGGAGGGGAGAACTAGAGGGAGAAGCAGACCCCTCACTTAGCAGAGAGCCCATTGTGGGCTCATTCCCAGGACCCTGAGATCATGACCTGAATCAGTCAAATGCTTAACCAATTGAGCCACCCAGACACCTCTATTTTTTCCTTTTTAATGGATGAAATATCTTATTTTTTAAAGGACATCTTAGGACTTTTTAAAAATTCCTTTGAAATTTTATTCTGTGGGTTTTTTTGTTGTTGTTGTGTTTTTTTTTTGTTGTTGTTTTTGTTTTTGTTTTTTTTGGTCTTTTAAAATTGCCTCTTTTAGAGGTGCCTGGGTGGCTCAGTTGTTAAGCGTCTGGCTTAGGCTCAGGTCATGATCCCAAGGTCCTGGGATCGAACCCTGCTTCGGGCACCCTTCTCAGCAGGAGGCCTGCTTCTCCCTCTCTTACTCTCCCTGCTTGTATTCCCTCTCTTGCTGTGTGTCTGTCTGTCAAAAAATAAATAAAATCTTTTTAAAAAGTAAAAATAAAATAAAATTGCCTCTTTTATTCCAAGTTGTATTTTTCTAGTTAACTGTTTTGGTCTCTTTCAGGTAAGAGATTTCATCAATGACTGCTTGTTCCTAGCTGTTGATTCATAGTTAGAATAAAGCATAGAAACACTGTGTTGGTGTGGCTTGTCAACTAGTGGCTCTACTCTCAGGCATCTCTGCCCATTTCTTAAGGGATTGTAGACTTGTCAGTATCTCTGTGTATTTCCTCTCAGATGTGTTGGTCCAGAGAAGAAAATACCTAATCTCCTACCTGGTGTGGATACAGACCTGGCTTCCAGCATCTGGGAACTGATGCAAGGAGGTGGGTGGTGGAGGCACTTGGGATTGAGTGTCTCACAGTAGGGACTTTGGGATGACCCTATATCTTGCCCTTTTCCTTATTCTTCCTATCAGCTGTCTCAATGACCCCAAGTTGAGAGTCTCTCTGGACCAGTTACTCAGAAGGATGCATCTCCATCACCTGCTGGGCTGGGGAAGGAAATGTTACCTGAATACACAAGGTAAGTGAGTGGATCTGGAGGCCTAACTTTAAACCAGTTATTTTCATATCTACCCATATCTCACACCACCTTTCAGAACCCACCCATGCCTCTAGTTCTTAAGCTGTCTTGGGTTCAAATGAGAATATTACTTGGCTTTCATAGCTGTGTTTTACAGTATCTCTATCAGAACTTTGTCTTCTGTAGAAGCCTCCCACCCTTCCTGAAATGATAAGTAATTTATCTTCTAAATACTTGCCCCAACTCTATACCCCAGTTGTGTATATCTCCTCACCATATGTTCAGAACATTTGATGTTTCATCAATTTTTGTTTTTTGTTTTTGGGAAAAAACCTCTCTGGAGCAATTTGATCTGCTTGAATTTCAACTGGCTGCCCTCCAAGCCTGCTGCCTACTTGTTGTGTTGGACTACTTTTGCCATCATCTCAGGGATTTCCTTCATGTGTTTTCTGTTGGCTTCTCTTTTACCCTGATTCCATTGCTTCTAGATCATTGATTTATTCCTTTATTTTGATGGAGTACTGGTTCCAAGGTTTGTGGTTTTGTTTTGTTTTCACTTTTATGTCCCGATTTTTTTTCCTGCTATGTTGGTGTTTGAATTTCATATTAGAGGCCTTCTTTGAATGTGTGGGACTCCTTGGCTCCCCTCTCAGCACTGGAAGCTGATTGGAGGTTCTGTGCTTGTGAGTCAGTGTTATCAAGCTCAGATGTCAGAATCTTTAGGCCTATTTTTGAGTCAGTTGCTTTCCCCAGAGAACGTAGGAGAGAGTAAGAAATCTAAGGAAGGCTCTCAATATTTGTGTCTAAAGTTTTATTAATCTATTTCAAGAAGGTACCCATTCCTTCCATTGTAGCTGACACTCCCAGTCAACAGCCCTGTGTCTTACCTCTTGGTAGATTAATCAGTTGGTTTTCTTGATTCGTGAACTATTATCTCTTCTACCTTTAAAAAATTCTGTGCGCATAGGCTTATGCTGTTTTAAACATCATTTTACTACTGCTTTAGTGAGACTTTGGCAGGAAATGGATGATATGATATCATATACGACTTTTTCAGCTACAATTATATGTCATTTTAATTATGTTTTTTAATTAAGTTTTTTTATTTTAATTCCAGTTAGTTAACATACAGTGTTATGTTAGTTCCAGGTGTACAATTTAGTGATTCAACACCCAGTGTTTATCACAAGTGCACTCCTTAATCCCCATCACCTATCTCACGCATCCCCGCAGTCGCCCTCCCTTCTGGTAACCATCAGTTTGTTCTCCATAGTTAAGAGTCTATTTCTTGATTTGTCTCTCTGTCTCTTACGTTTTTCCCTTTGCTTGTGTGTTTTGCTTCTTAAATTCCACATATGAGTGAAATCATACGGTGTTTATCTTTCTCTGACTGACTTATTTCACTTAGCATTATACTCATTATATGTTATTTTAACTAAAATTCAACAACTGGATAAAAGTCTTTGTAGTGAAACACCCCCCAAAAAATAATAGCTTGTTAAGTGCCCACTATGCTCTGGGCAATGTGCTAAGTCTTTTAGCATTCATTGAGCTGATTTAGTCTTCACAATAGCTTTATGGAAGAGGTGCTGAAATGATCAGATTGATATTAGCATGACTTTGGTTTTGTGACTAAAGAACCAGATAGAAGTATAGGGGATATGTAGCATCTAGCTAAAGGACTCGTGCCCTGTCAAACAGGATGGCTAAGATTAAATAAATAAATAAATAAATATGAGAGCAGAATTTGAGGAGACGGTAAAGAGATTATTATAAAGATTATTCAAAGAAGTTAGACTCAAACCAGATAGGTGAGTGTAGATGAAATAATTAGATGATGGTGTACCTTGCCCTCAGAAGACCAACCTACTTGAAGAGTAGACTAAAATGAACTCTATTTGGAGGGTAGAGTTGAATCCTTCATTATTGCAACCATAGAAATGAATTCATGTGTTTGTTGGGGAGAGCTTTCCTGGATATACAAAACCAACAGATTTCTTTTCCTGGTCTTGGATTTCTATTCATCAGTCTTTTACTTGCTCAAGATAGTAACCTTAGTTCTCTTAGGACGATTACTACAATTTGTCTGGGATTCTTGCTTATGTAACCAGGAGTCTTTTAACTCCAGGAAGGTTGAGAGTTGAATTTGAAGGGGAGGAAATAAATAAAATCCATAGTACTATTACATTCACATTAGGTTTAAGAAAACTGAAATCTTTGTGTATTTATTGTTTACAATGTTTATGATAACTTGAAATTCACTACATTTCTATCAAATTTATAAGAATTGAGTTCTTAGAAAGATTTTGGCTAGAAAGGCAGACATTGGAAAGGATTAAAAAGAAGACTCAAAATATATTAAATTTATAGGGGCACCTGGGTGGCAGAGAGAGTAGCCTCTCTGCCTACTTGTGATCTCTGTCTGTCAAATAAATAAATAAATAAAAATCTTAAAAAATATATATTAAACTTATAAATAAAGTTTAAGTTGATTTATTAAGTTTTAAATGGTACCGATTATTTGAAAATGTTTTATCTGCTCAACTTGAGTTGACTAAACACTAATCAAAGGCCATCTTAAAAGTGATTGTTGAAATTTTCTGTATTTAGATATAAAATTATGGTAAGATTATGATAAGTTAAATTCAAGGACTAAGGAAAGTTAGGTTTTCAAATATGTATCATAAATTAACTATTAATTAAAATTTCAAATAGCAAAAAGCAGCCATTTCTGAATCTGAGAAGTTGCCCTTATATTAACAATCAAAGAAAACCCCTCATATTGACCTAGAAGAGAAAATTGAGACTCAGAGAAGTTAAGTATTTTGCTCAAGATCACAGAACTTACCAGATGGAACATCTGCTTGCCTCTCAAGGCAGTGTGCTTAACCATTGAAATGGTGCATAAACAATGAATCTTGGAACACTGAAAAAATTAAATTAAATTTAAAAAAAAGAAATTATGCTATATCACCTCAAAGTATAGTTCTTGGATGTATATATTTTCAAAATCCCTTTTGAGTTGGGTGTACTTTAATGTATCACGGCAACTTTGTATATCTTAATTGTGAAAAGAAAAGTCCAAACAATCCCAGGGGTGACTTTGTGTGTGTGTTGCTGATATTGAATATTAGACATTCCCTAGGGGTAACATATAACCATAGGTAATTATTGTTGGAAATTAGCTTAGCATTGAAATTCAAAGATACATATGTAAAGTGTAATGAGAGCACTTGGGGAACATGATCCAGCTAAAAATTTAGTGCAGGTTAATGAAAGAGGGGTCAGAAGAACAATTAGAATATTCATTAACCATTTTTATTTATGCTTCTATCCCCAAACCTTAATATTTAAGTAAAATCTCCTTCTTTGGTTGTAGTGGCAATAAATGAAAGTGTATTTTCAATTCCCAAGTAGGTTTAATTTTGTGAGTCTTACTCTTACTCCAGGGAGCCTGAGTCAATAACCCCTATTATGGATTTAAAACACTGAGAGGGAGCCTACTTAGGAAAAGAGAATGGGCTTTCTGTTCTCATAGATGCAGGTTGTGGGACTGGGTTGTTCGTTGTTATTATAGTAGTAGTTGTTGTTGTTTGAGCTGTGTGATCCTAGGTGCGGTATTAACCTCTTGGATTCGGTATTTGTGAAATGGAAATAATAGTGCCTACTCTTCAGAACCACAAGGCCTGGAGATGATCTGATGAATCATTTATTCCAGGTCTTGGAACAGGTAGGAGACACCATAAATGACAGCTATTAGTACCATTATTATTGTCTTCAGGAATGAAAACCTTAGCTAAGGCAATTAAGTAGACAACCAGAAGAAAATATAAAACCAAAGCAACGCATTAATCTGTAGACTGTGGTGTGTGCATGTGTGCATAAGTGTCTGTGTGTTTGTGGTATTGTTACGACTGATTAGAGAAAAAGAAACCTACTGGATCCATTACTGTTCAAGAGGAGCAAACATGCACATGGGTGAGAGTGTAGGAGCTTGATCAATTTGTGAGTGTAGACCTTCGTTCATTCCTTTGTAATGGAGCACACACTGTGTTCCAGACATGGGGCTCAGCACCTCGGATCTAAAAACAATAAGGCTCCTGACCTGGAGGAATTCATCATCCAGCAGCCAACACAGGCTTATTCATAAATAAATCAGATGCAAAGAGGCACATGCAGTGATGAAGGTAGTGCGGAGCACTTCCCTGGAGGGACGGACACCTGAAGAGAGGGCTAGAGAATGAATAGGAATGAACTAAACAGAGAGAGGCAGAGCTTGCATTCCAGTTGTCGCAAGAGCAAAGAAAGACAGGACAGCTGGGTGGCTCAGTCAGTTGGTTAAGTGTGTGCCTCTGGTTCAGGTCATGATCCCAGGGTCCTGGGATCGAGTCCTACATCGGGATCCTTGCTCAGTGGGGAGCCTGCTTCTCCGTCTGCCTGACACTCCCCTTGCTTATGTTCTCTCTCTCTCTTTCACAAATAAATTAATAAAATCTTTTTTTAAAAAAGAGCAAAGAAAGGCACAGAGGAACAAAAAGCATGGCATATGTGCTAGAAGGCTTCAAGCAATTTGTCTTGCTCAAGAACAGGGCAGGGGTGAGAAATGGAGGTAGCAGCATCTGCCCTTTTAAGAAGCATGAATTTTATCTTGGAAATACTAGAGAGTTTGAGCAAATGAGAGTGATTAGTCCCTTTTTAAGACTCTCTTCTACAAAAAATACATATATATACAGGGATACTTGTTACAGCATTCTACATATCAACAAGAGATTCAGAACAGCCAACTTATTAGCTAGAAATAGGTACCTGACCTGTGGAACTTTCTGACTATTACATATCAGGAAGCTATTGAAAGAACACAGTACCTTCGTAAGAAATAAAATGGAAAGATCCCCAAGATATTGTTAAGTAAAAAAAAAAATGGAAGAAAAACATGTATGGTATGCTTCATTTGTGTAAGGAAACGACAACACAGAGTGCTTTCTCTCCAGAGTGCTTATCTTTGTGTGTGTCCCTCCACTCTTCCTTCTTTCTCTTCTTACTGGCTATATTCATTTCCTGACTCATCAAAGCAAGACGTGTGGCCACCAAATGTAACAAATTTCACATCTTCCCTCTCCAGCCATAGAGAGAGGTCAATAAGATACTTGGACCCCGAGTCCAAAACTCTAGGGGAAAAACTCTGAATGGGAAACAATTAACCGTGGCCTGAGAAAATGGCAGCTCCTGGGAGGGAGAACAGACTTTTTTTAGGGAGTTGGAGGAAGGGCAATTCTTAGAAGGAAGGGGAAGAGATGTGTACTGCATAAAAAAGTGAGAAAATACTACAGAGATTTTCATATTTTTAAAAAGATCTTATTTACTTATTTGACAGAGAGAGAGAGAGCACAGGAGGCAGAGAGGCAGGCAGAGGGAGAGGGAGAAGCAGGCTCTTCACTGAGCAGGGAGCCTGATGCAGGGCTCCATCCCAGGACCCTGGGATCATAACCTGGGCCAAAAGCAGATGCTTAACCCACTGAGCCACCCAGGTGCCCCACCTGGACATAGTCTTTTAAGATTTAACTTCCCAATTAACTACATATTACTTTGTTCATTTGTTTGGTCTGCTACATAATATCTGTTTATGTGACTATAACAGTTATTCACCTGTTGTCCTATTGATGGAATTCGGGATTGTTCTTATGTTTTTGCTAAATACATCTATACATGTCTCCTATGATGTGTAAGAATTTCTCTTCAATTTTTTTAAAGATTTATTTATTTAAGAGAGGGTGCACATGTGCAAGCATGGGGAGGGACAGAGGGAGAGGGAGAGAAAGGCAGAGAAGCAGACTCGCCACTGAGTGCGGAGCCTGATACAGGATAGGATCCCAGGACCGTGACCTGAGACAAAACCAAGAGTTGGAGGCTTAACCAACCGAGCCATCCAGGCACTCCTCTCTTTCATTTAAACCTAGGACAAGTTATTGGATCACAAAACTGGTTAACATTCAGCTTTCTCATTGAACAGTTTTCTCATTGACACTCAGTGTTGTAAAATAAAGCCAGTGAATTTACATTTCCTCCCACACTTGGTATTGTCTGACACTTTCTTTCTTTTTTTTTTCCTTTTTTAAAAAATTTTATTTATTTATTTATTTGACAGAGAGAGAGAGAGAGAGAGAGAGAGATGACAAGTAGGCAGAGAGGTAGGCAGAGAGAGGAGGAAGCAGGCTCACTGCTGAGCAGAGAGCCCGATGCGGGGCTCGATCCCAGGACCCTGAGATCATGACATGAGCCAAAGGCAGAGGCTTAACCCACTGAGCCACCCAGGTGCCCCTGTCTGACACTTTCTAATGTTTGACAATAGAATGAGTGGAAAATCTTATCTCATTGCGGTCTTGATTTTTCATTTCTCTGCTATTTAACGATGCTGAATATCTTCTCATACTTTCTTTGGCAGGATTTCTTCTGAAAATGTCTGTTTCTGTGTCTTGTCTCCATTTAATTCCTTTTTGCATCTTAGACCTTCCAGTTATGATCACTCTCTTTCAGCCTGAAGGTCTTCCTGTAGTATTTCCTTTAGAGAGGTACTACTGGTGGCAAACTCTTTCCACTTTGTTTCTGGAAATGTCTTTATTTTTGCCCTCATCTGCAAAAGATAGTTTCATCTTGTATAGAATTCTAGATTGGCAGTGATTGTCTTCCTCCACACTGAAGATCTTAGTCCATTGTTTATAGGCTTCTGTTGTTGCCCTTAAGAAGTTAGCTGTTGGGGCACCTGGATGGCTCAGTGGGTTAAGCCTCTGCCTTCGGCTCAGGTCATGATCTCAAGGTTCTGGGATCAAGCCCCACATCAGGCTCTCCGCTCAGCAGGCACCTCGTTCTACCCTCTTTCTGCCTGCCTCTCTGCCTACTTGTGATCTCTGTCTGTTAAATAAATAAAATCTTAAAAAAAAAAAAAGAAGTTAGCTATCAGTTTAACTGTTGCTCCTCCAAGAGCAATCATTTTTTTCCTCTGAATGCCTTTAATATTTTTTCTTCCTTTGCTCTTCTGCATTTTTACTGTAAGGTTTCTAACTTATTTGTTTGTTTTTTAAAATTTATATTTAACTTGCTTTGGGTTTTTGGAATTTTTCTCTCTATAGTTTACACTGTTGTTGGTTCTGGGAAATTTTCAGTCTCTCCTTTAAATATGTCCTCAATCCCCATCCCCAGTCTCTCTTCTCTCTTCCTGGAAATCTGATTATATGGAGGTTAGCCTTTTTTTCTTTCTGTCTTTCATACTTCAAAACCACTCATACATTATTATTATTATTTTTTTATCTCTTTCTCTTCCTGGCCTGCATTCTGGGTAATTTCTGCTGGCTTATTCTCCACTTTGCTAGTTTTCTCTTTGGATGACTCTAATTTTCTTAAATCTGTCTGTAAAATTTTGCATTGTAATTGCTATGTTGTTATTTCTAGGAGTTCTATTTGGTCATTCTTCAAACTGCTTGATTGGTTTTTGTAGCTTCTGTCCCCTGAAGGTACGTACAAGTATGTCTTTTATTTTTCTAAATATATTAAGCATAACTAATCTTAATTATATAATAATTTAATTAATCTAAATTATAGATTTATAATAACTATTATATATTATTTATATATATAGATATATATAGATATAAATCTATATAAATAGATTTATAATAACTATTATAGATTATATAACTAATCTAAATTATCTAATAATTTCAATATCTGGAGAGTTTGATTGTCTATTCTTGTAATCTGTTATGTCTACTAGTTTTTGCTCCTGGTACTTTGCTTCATGGTGTGCATATAATAGTGTTTTTTTGCTTTGAAATGCTTATTTTCATTTTAAAATTGTAGTAATTCTCTGAGTTTAGGATGGAAGTACATTCTTCCAAAACTAATATGTGTAAAATATTTGTACAGCAATCAATAGTCTTTATACAAAAAAAAAAAGAGAGAGAGAGAGAGAAGATAGGGTCATCAGAAGATAAGGCCAGTAGATTCTAACAGGAGAAAAGTTAACATTTGCAATAGTAATGACCAAGAAAAAGAAAACTATTGAGAAATAAACTTGATAAGAACCACACAGGCTCTATAGGAAAAAATATTAGAATAGTTTTGAGAAAAAAATAAAAGAATTAAACAACAAGAAAAAAACCATAATCTGTGCTGAGTAGGAAGACAATAGTATCATAAAGATGGCATCAAAATTCAGTAAGAAAAAGATCAGTGATTTATTAAATGGTATGAAAACAACTGGGTAGGCATTTGGAACAAAAAAATTAAGTTGATTCTCTGCTCACACTTTGTACCAAAATAAATTCAATATAAATCAAAGGCTTAAATGTAATAAATGATAATATAAAATTACTATCAGAAGCAAATTGATTTTTCCCCTTGAAGTGGGAAATCATTTTTAAAATGACATGAAAGCCAGACACTGATGAATTTGACTACATAAAAATAAAGATAAAATTTTCTGCCTGGCAAATCTATTTTAAGCAAAGTAAAAAGACAAATGATTATGTGGGGGGAAAAATTGCACTTTGTGTCAGAGTCAAAGGGCTAACTTCCTGCATATATATTTTTAAAAAAAGCTCTTACAAATAAAAAGAAGACTAACATAACCAAAAGGAAAATGAACAAAAGGATTTAAATACACAGACACAAAAAGGGAAATATAGATGGCACCTGAAGATAAAAATGGATAATCAATGACATTCATAATAAGAGACATTAAAAATAAAATCACACTGAGATAAGAGAAATAAGAGAAAGTATTAGCAAGTATGGAATAAATACAAATCATGCATTATTGGTGAGAATGTACATTAATCCATCTTTGGGTGGCAACTTGATATTATCCATCGAATTACAAATGACCTCATTTTGACCCAGAAATCCCAACTCTAGTAATTTATCCCACAGGTAAATCCACATATATATGAAATGGTGCTCTATAAGCACCATTTATAAAATTCTATAATTTTATGTATTATATTTTGTTAATAGAAAAGTATTGGAAAGAACTTAAGTGCCCATCAAGAGGGAAGTATTTAAATATATTACAGTAGATGTGCACAACAGAATGTTCATGCAGCTAGTACCAAAGAAAGAATAAGGAAATTATGTATTGATATAGACAAATGTCTGATATTATTATGAAAAACAAGATGCAGAAGAGTATGTAGAGGGTGATTTCATTTGTGTAAACCCTGGAAAAGGAATATGAGTGAATATTTGCTTGTATGTGCATATAATGTCTCTGAAAGAGGAAATATAGACCATCTCTGGGGAAAAAAAACAAAGAGAAAAGGAAAACTATGAATCTGAGAAATAAGGATATGGAAGGCAGATTTCTTAGTCAATTCCCTTTGAAACTTTTAAATTTCAACTGCGACTATGTGACTATGTTACTTATTATAAAATTATGCTAACTTTAAATTTGCAAAAAAAAAAAAATCCCTTCTGTGGATTTAAAAGAGCTAAAAATATTTCCTGTGATGACAAAAAAGATTTCTGACCAATATCGCTGTGTTGATTTTTTGAGAAGGGGGGATATGTGGCACATCCTAAAGTCTAAAAGTAAACACTGGTTCCTTGGATGATTGGAATCCAATTTTGGAGGGTAGTTCTGATATTTGTATGGCTGTCATCTAGTGGCATGGGCACTCAAGAGCCTGGAATAAAGCTAACCCTTGAAGAAACTTCTAGAGAGAATTCCTGTAGTGGTGAAAGCAAGGAGCTGAGCTGGTAGGGCTAGGGAGAACATATTTGGTTGAGAACTCTGGTTTCTGAAATTGGCTAACTGAGTCTTTGACTCTTGGTGTTATTGTCAATTTGATCTCTTACCTGTTTTGCAATAGTGTTGTTAAGTAATCCTTGTAAGTATATTAGAAAAGCATTGAGTCATTAAGAGAAATCTTTATAGGAAGAATGTTTAGGGGGTGAGATGGAGTCTGTTCTAAGATTTCCCATTGTGGTAACTAGCTTTCCAAGATGGTGCCCAAAGAATCACATCTTCTAGTATTCACACCCTTGTGTAGATCCTCCCATATGTGATCTGGGCTGGGCCTGGGACTCTAAATTATGGAACTTGGCAGAAATGATCCCTGCATGAGCTCTGGACCTAAGCCTTTAGGATGCTTGGCAACTTCCTTTTTGACACTTTTGGAACGCTGATGTCATATAGGATGCCTGGCTGTGCTGCTAGAGAACCCACGTGTACAGACCACCAGGAGTTACCACACAGAGGATAGAGACCCTGAGGCTATCTGGAGAGGAAGAGGGACCCAACTGTCTCAACATTCCAGCCAAATCTTCAGTCACTCCAACCCTAGCTTCCATCCGACTGAAACTGCATGAGGGTTCCCAAGGGTGACCAGAAGACTTGCTGAGCTGAACAGTCAACCCATAGCACCATTCTGAAAGATGATAAAACTGTTGTATTAAGCCTTTAAGTTCTGGGGTTGCCATGCCATGATAAATAATCAAAACACCCATTTTCACAGAAAAATAATCAGAAATGAGAAAGCACTCTGTGATGTAGGCATTTGCTGGCAAGGCCATGGGAGCTTTCAAAAGCCCCCTTCTTTCTGACCAAGTTGTCTGACCAACGCCCAAACAGGAGCAGGCTAACAAATATGAGGATCTGGGGGAAAGCAGCCAAATTGGCTATGGGTCTGAAAGAAAGGGAAAAGAAATTCCAAGTAGTACACACATAGACATAAACACACACACACATGACATATATATATATATATATATATATATATATATATATATATAATATATATAAAGAGATTTATTTATTTATTTATAGTGAACACAAGTGGGGGGTGGGGCAGAGGGAGAGAGAGAGAGAATCCCAAGCAGGCTCCATGGCCAGTGCGGAGCCTGATGCCGGGCTTAATCTTATGACCCTAAGATCATGAGCTGGAACCAAGATCTGAGCTGAAACCAAGAGATGGATGCTTAACCAACTGAGCCGCTCAGGTGCCCCTAAAGAGATTTATTTTAAAGAGCTGGCTCACCTGATTATAGAGGTTTAGAAGTCCAAAATTTATAAGGTAGGCTGACAGACTGAAGACCCAGGGAAGGGGTGATGTTGCTGTGCAAGCCATCTGCTGCAGAGTTTTTTCTTACTTGGGGGAGATCCAACTTTTGTTTTATTTAGCCCTTCAACTGATTAGATGAGACCCACCCACATGATGGAGGGAAAGCTGTTGTACCCAGAGTTCCACCAGTTTAAGTGTTAATCTCCAAAAACATCCAAAAACATTCTAATGAAAACATCCGAAATAATGTTTGACCAAATATTTGGGCAACATGGCTCAGCCAAGTTGACACATAAAATTAGCCATCACCAATAGTTGATGAAATGGAGGCTTGGAGGCGTTCACCTGTTGCCCCAAGTTACAACTCACATAGCTACTGTACCAGTATAGTACTGTAGTAATTGCTCCCCAGTAAGGGTAGATAAGGGACTATTATGGAGAGAAGTGGAGTCATGAAGACAGAAGCATGATCCTGGAATCAGCAGGCCTGGGTTCCACTCTGTATTTTGCCACACACCAGCTGTGGGACTGCAGGGAGGCCACTTCAACTCAGCTTCCACTGCCAATCTGCCCTTGAAGTGTGCTCACATCTGCCCTCTATGCCTCATACAATTGCAGAGATTAAATGAGATAACATTAAGTAGAGTTCCTGCCACTTCTAACACAATCAGTAAATGCTAACCAATATATGTTCTCTAAGATAAGACACCTTATAAGCAATAAAGAGTAAATCACAATGCATTTGAGATGTTACCTCTAAGATTGTCTTGAGAAAGATGGGCAAATATTTAAAGAGTAAGTGACCTGGCCCTAAAGTAGGCCAACCACTGTCAACATGGTTATATATATGGATTTTTTTTCCTCTTTAGAGATGACCTTACTTCTCAACTGCAGATGCACTTATCCAACTATTTGACACCTAAACTTGCATGTCTCAAAGATATCTAACATCTAATACGAGTTCTTGATTTTCCCCAAGTTGTTCTTGCATATCTTCCCCATCTCAGTAGATAGTGCCAACTAGACGCGTCGTCTAGAAGCCTAGAAACCTAGAAGTCATTCTTGATTTTTCCTTTACCTCTGGCCCATACCTAACCTGGAGCAGATTTTGTCAATTCAATTTCCAAAACATATCTTGAGTTCATCCACGTGTCTCCATCTTGAGTGCCACCATCTTGATCCCGGTTTTCATTTATTGCTTGCCTAGGCAATTGGTACAGCATGCACATGGTCTTCCCACATCCAGTTGACTATGGCCATCAGGAATAACCTTCTTACATTAAAACATAGCATTCATTTGCTTAAATCTCTTTAATGGCTCCCCATTACTCTTAGCATGAACCTTAAGGTCCTGCATGGTTAGCCTCTGGTCTATTGGTTCAACCATATCTCATGTCACCATCTTGCTAAGTTCCAGGCATACTGTCTTCTGTTACCTATCTGTTCTTCAAACCCACCAAGCCTTTCTTTAATCTGTTCCTTGTGCCTGGAACTCTCTCCTGCATCATAAGACTGCTTCCTGCCAGGAAACAACCTTGTTTCCACTCACATGTTACCCCTCTTAGAGAGGCCTTCACACCCATCGCATCTAAAGTGAACCCCTCCTCCTACTGCCTCCCCAACACAAAGTCTCAGCTACCTGGCTATTCCCTACGCATCACATCACAGTTGACAGCTTTTTAAGTCACTTGTCCCTTTATTTGTATTGTGTCTATCTTTCTTGCCAGAATAACATTTGGTAAGATTAAAGATTATCTCCACTTTGTTGACAATGATATATTCAGTGCAAAACAAGGTAATTGGTGCTCAGTAAATATTGAATTAATGAGAGAATGGGGACTTTTGAAAAACAGATGTCAAACTCTTGAATCAGAAACCTGGAATCAATGCTTCTCTAGCTCTGTGAGCCAGAGTCATTGACTTGTTTGGTTTTGTGAGTGGCTCACCTCTCTTTCCTGGATGTGTGGGATGGGTATAATCGACTTCTATAGATGTGCTCCTAGTCATTCGGGGGCTTATTACAGTTTTTCTAACTCTCAGCTCTTTTTAAATACATGTGGGCAGCTTGCTCTATAAAAGAATTTTCTATTGTGAATCCTTTTTTTTTTTTTTTTTTTTTTTTTTGGGTAAATGGAATGACTCAGTCCCTGATTTCTTCTGGGCTTAAAGACAGATATACCTGAATTGCATACATTTATATTAGACGAGCTTTGGAATTAACTTAATTTTGACTATGTGGTGACCCTCAGTCATCCTCAGCCAGCTGACCTGATGCCTTAGGTGTGACCTTCAGTCTTGTTTAGCTGGTTCTCAGCGGCACTTTATCATCCAGTCCCCAACAGCCTCGAGGAACCCAGGCCAAGAATGACATTAGGTTTCCCCCGCGAGAGATTCATCTGTCTGCGAACTGAAATGCCACGAAAAGCAAAGAGGTTTGAAACAAGGAAAAAGAAATACTCGTGCTAGTATGAGAGGCTGTATTGATCACTTACGGTTCCTTGTCATTGGACTCGCTCCAAATCCTTACGCAAATGCACCAAACCACCCTTGTATTTGTGCACCCCTGCTAGCCCTCAAATGGCAGGTCTATGCCAGATGCATTGTGAGGCTAACCCTTCCTGGCACCACTCCCTCACTCTGTGGCTGCCCAACCTCCCACATCCCCTCCCGCCCACCACACCCCCGACTCAGCTCTTACACCAGGTTTGACGCAGGACCTGGCTCTCCGATCAGCATTTTAGACCTTGGCCCCCTACGCAGATGCCGGCTTCCCTCATTCTACCTGCTGGCATCCCCCATGGGCAGGGATAAGTGGCACCCACCGCAGCTTGTTCCCTCTGCACCGTTCCTGCACACTTTGGCCACCCAGCTGAGGCCCCAGCTGGACAGGCTCCTCCCTACACCCCCACTCTGTGGAGGCTGGGGAACTGGAGCAGACTTTATCAGAGTCCTTCGTGTGGGGTAAGCATAAAGGCATGTGGTGTTTTGCGAGGCTTCAGATATGCTCAGAAAAGAAGAGAAAGTAAGCTCAATGCTGGGGAGCAGAATTTCTTACTTTCAACTTACCTACTTTACTTACGCCATTGCATGTCCCAGACCCACCAAATCTCCAGCTGTTGAGGACTCTTCCATCCAGGAGGGAAGAGTCTTAACATCAGTGTCCACCAGAGGCTCAGGGAGCATCCAGAGAGCACGCTCCCCTCAATCCCCACAGCACTGGCCTTGTTGTTCAACAGATGTTTATTGAATGCCAGCAAGATGCCAGGCACTGTGCTGATGACCATCCCATTAAGACATACTCTCTGTCCTCAAGGAGCTCACAGTCTGGTGAAGGACAAATAGAACACAGCTCACAATCCCCTAATGATGATAGCTATTGTGAGAGTGACTGCCCCCAGAGTTACTGGAGCACAAAGGCAGCCTTCTTTCACTTTGCCTGGGGTACATGGTGGGGATCAGGGAAGGCTTCTCGGAAGAGGTGATGAGCTGGATCTCTGAGCTGGATCTTGAAGAAGGAGCAGAAATCTTTCAGACAGAAGAAAGCTGAAGAAAGAACAGCGTACCTGAGGCAGGGAGGCAGAAGGGTACTGGTGGGTTCCCAGGAAGGTGAAGGGTTCAGTGTTGCTCACGCTTGGAGGAAAGGAGTGAGCTGAAGCAGAAGTGGAAGGATAGGCTATAACCAGAACAGAGGATGAAAAAGGAGCTGGGACTTCATGTGTAGGCAGTGAACGAGAGAGGACTATGGGATTTTCAGCAGGACACAAGAGGTCTGGGTTTTAGAAAAACCCCTCAGTTAGCAGTATGGAAAAGAGATTAGGTGTGGGGGATGTTGGGGGAGGGCAAGGTGGGACAGAAAGAGAAGCTGATGCTGGAAACAGAAAGAGCAGCTTGGAGGTCATTGTCCCGGTTCTGTCAAGGGGTGGTGAGACAGTAAACAAGGTGCTGATGTTGAAAGTGACAGAGGGGACAAAGCCCAGAGACAATCTGCAAGTAGAAATGGAAGGACGTGATCATGGTTTTACGTGGGGCGAACAGCAGATGGAGGCACAGGGGATGACGTCATCCCACCTGCCTTTTTCTCTCAGGGCACAGTGATGCACGTCCCTGTTTTTGTGTGTTTGTTTGCTTGCTTGCATTTTGAAACAATCTCCGACTTACAGATAAATCGCAAATGTGTCTTTTCCCCTAAACTACTTGATTACGTTGTCAACAAGATGTCCCATCGACCCTGAACTATAGTATATTTCTCACACTTGAGGATATTTTCCTACAAAACCACAATATAACCACCAAAGTCAGGAAATTAACATGGGTGCCTCACCACCATCTAACCCTGAGACCACATTCAAGATTTTTCAGGTTTTTCATTATGTCATTCAGAGCAAAAAAGTCACCATCCAGATAGTTCTTGAGAGACCACTGTTGGCCAGGCATTGTAGCTGGTGAGAAAACATATAAAAGCGACTGAAATGAGACATGGTACCTGCTTCCAGGCAACTTACAAAAGATGAGACAGGCATGAATTCATGTAAAATGACAATTCCTGCTGCTAAACCAGCACATACCACAAGGAGTTGGTCTAGCTAACAGTAAACCCTCAAGAAATAGCTGTTGAATGCAAGGGTGTATTAGGGGCCTCTTAACATAGTCCTTAATGATCCCCTCCTCCTGGTAATCCATACTCATGTGTAAATCCTCTCCCTTTGAGTATAGGCTGGATAGCGCGACTCCCTTCTCATGAATAGAGTAGGACAAAAGCAATGAGTTCTGACGTTCAAGACTAGGTTGCAAAAAGACTGGCTCTAAGATCAGGATACAAAATAATCCTGGCTTCGTCCTATGCACCTTCTCTTGCTCTCTTGCTTGTCATGTTATGAGCTGCCCTGGAAAGAGGCCCACGTGGCAATGAAATGTCTCTGTTCAATAGCCAGGGAGCAACCAAGACTTGCCAACATGTGTGAGCTTAAGTGCAGGTCTTCCCTCACTTGAGCCTTCAGATAAGACTGCGGCTCTGGTCAATACCTTCATTGCAATGTTGGGGAGACCCTGAGACAGAGTGCCCAGATTCTTGACCCATAAAAAGCATGAGATAATTAATGCTTAGCCACTATATTTGGGGTAATTTGTTACACAGAAATAGGTAACTAATACAAAGTAAGTCGATAAATATGTGTCAGATGGTTTACATATTACTTGCTTCAACTCTACATTTCAAGATAACTTGTTATCCCTGGTTTACAGATGTGGTTGATCGGAGAGACTCAGTCACTTGCCCTGGGTCAAGGCTAGTATGTGACAGACAGATTTGAACTCAGGTGGGTCTAGCTCCCAAGCTGACCTCTTTTCAACAAGCCGTTCAGTCTCGAAATTGAAGACTGAGTTTTCATCTTACATGGTCTTTACCAAGGCAGAAGAAGGGAAAGGAAACTTCCCAGCTGAGCAGTCATACCCAGTACGAACAAACAATCCCAGTATGACCAAATCATACCTAACCTTTCAAAGTAGTTTTGCCTCAACTTTTTATGTACCTTTCACAAAGACAGTACAAGTTAAATTTTGATCTTTTCCTACCTCCCACTACCATTTGCTTAGGATCTGGTCTCCTGATTTCTCTGGCACATCTCAAGCTGGGCCAGGGTCATTTCTCAGACCTACTGCCCATGATTCACTATGGAGACTGCGATCCTTTGGGGAGCAGTAATAAGAATTGGAAAGTGGTCATGTACCACACATTCGATTTTATTGTTTCGTTTGATGAACTTTTCTTGGTGACCAGCAGAGTCACAGGCTTGGGGAGTTGGCTAGAGAGAGGCAGGACCCAAGCAATGAGCCTTTTGCAATTCCACAGTAGAAATGATTAAGTCCAGAGGGTGAAGATTGAAAAATTAGTCTCTTGACCATGTATCAATACATAAGACAGAAGCTTCTTATCCATCCCTTTGTCTAGAGGTTCAATAACAAAATGGACCCCCAGGAGTTGGGAGAAAGGAGGAAATATGTTCTTCTGAGGTGGCTGTCACTAGCATAACAACTTGATGTCTCATCTAAATCTTTCAAATTCATGCCAAAAATGTTCACATATTTTATGAAAAATGCGCATTTGTTTAATACAAAAAGATAATGTCTTCCCCAGATTTTCAAGTACAATTTATGTTCAAAGCAATTCCCTATTTCCTGTGGCTTTATACAACCCCCCCAACACCCCCTACACACCCACACTCTGATTCATATGTAATAGAAGGAATTAAGAATATGCATTTTTCATAGCTTAGGTTGCTTTAGAAAGAATGTCTTTGTCAATAAAAAAAGTCTTTCAGGGACTCCCTGAGCAAAATTTTAAACAAAACCCACTAAACCATGTCTACCTGTTAAATTACTTAAAATAGAAAATCAATTATCAAGCTCCTGACAAAATTCCAGATTTATGAAGTACAGGGATTGTCCTAGAAAATTTTTTTCTTCTTTTTTTTCCCTCTCTAAGCTTATTCTACTCCTGTGGATAGCTCTGTTATTCAGTACCCTCTTGGCACTTGGTTTATTTTCCTCCCTTGACGGCCTCTGAATGTACTGTAATCCTCTTTTCTGGTTACCGTCGCTTTTACTGCAGGTAAATCAACTGTATCCAGTCATGGGACAGATGCTGCATGAGAAAAAGAAAGTTACAATTGCTTTATCTGAGGTTGTCACTCACCTCTTGGGTAGAGAGGCAGACATTTGCAAGAGTTTAAGGGTTGCGACACATCCAGGAAACAGATGGGAAACAAATGAAGCATTGAAAGGTTTGCAAATTCCAGTTCTTTGATTTGTGTCTGACTGGGAGTGGGTGGGACACAGAAATGTGGAGAAATAATGGAGATATGGGTGGGGAAAGGTTTGTAATTATTCACATTCTTCTTCGGGTATGGACCGAAGGAAGGATGTGGGGAGGAGGCATTCATCTTTTGCTTTGTCCTCTGACCTTTTATTAAGTGACTGAATGCCTTAAAATATAAAATTTTAATCAGGAGCCCCTGATGGATAACTCTGCAATTACACATCAGTTCATTCAACAGATACACATCAGCACCTACGTAATTAGGCTTCAGTGGAACGGCATGCCGAAATAACTGAGAACATGAGAGCCCACTTTCTTTAAAGAGTGCTCCGCGCTTTTTTTCTGGTTCTAAATCCCCCGTAGTGGGCATGGCTGTTGGTTAAATTAGTCAAGCAAATTAACACAGATCCAGAGGATGAAATCAAAGGCAAGGACCTGTGACTGTCCATAAAACAGACAATCTTTCTATGCCCTGGACCTGTGGGCAATAGTTCACAAGAAATAAATGACAAAGGGGCACCTGGACGGCTCAGTGGGTTAAGCCTCTGCCTTCGGTTCAGGTCATGATCTCAGGGTCCTGGGATGGAGTCCCGCATCGGCCTCCCTGCTGAGCAGGGAGCCTACTTCCCCCTCTCCCTCTGCTGCTCCCCCTGCTTGTGCTCTCTCTCCTTCTCTCACTGTCAAATAAATAAATTCTTAAAAAAAAAAAAAAAGAAAGAAAGAAATGAAAAAAAAAAAGGTAATTTATTCACCAAACATTTACCGAACACCTGTTTTGTGCACAGAGCTGAATGGGGAGCAGCCCCTGCCTTTCAGGACTTCCTGTCCATCAAGAAACATGATTGTGCCAGTGTCCCCTGCCCTCCTGACAAGGGGACGTGCTAGGCAACCAGGAGCCAGCTCACCTCCTCCCAGAATGCCCAGATTTCTGCCAACGAGGAGTTCCACCCCATTCACCTGTCCCTTTTGAACACAATGAAAACTCTCCCAATTTTATATATATGTATAAATAAAAGAAGGATTCACATCCCCCCACCCCCAAGTTCCTATAGCTTCCTTACGGAGTAGAGCCTTCTTCCCCCAGGTTTGGCAAATCCAGTCTCTGATTGGGGAAATCCAAGACGAGATGCTCCAAGAAACAAACCCATTTAGTGCCTCCAAACCCTCAAGTTCAATGTGGAGGAATCTGACACGCATGCTCCAAGATAAACATCTTCTGAGTAATCAGCTGGTTGGGTTTTTTTTTTTTTCCCTGCATTTATTTTGTAACCTTGCTATAATTCATAACGCGGCAAAGAAAATGCTATATCCTTGTACTTAAAAATTTTCAGTTCAGGAGGGGACACGAATAAATACATTAAAATAACCATCAAAACCCCCATTTAAATTGTACACTAGACACGTAGGAATGGGACCTACAAAGGCAAAGGTCAACAATTGGATAAACTTGACCAGCGAAGAGTTCTAAGAAGAGGTGAGCTCAGAACCGGGGGTTGAAAGGCTGCAGAGTGTGTGGAAGGGGGCTGCCTGCCAAGCTCCCCAGAGTCCCTTCCCTCACCCAGAGTGGGGGTAGAGTGCCCGCAGGCCTCGGGCCTCGTGGAGAGCTGGTGTTCAACGGTGTTCACCTGGTTCCTGCTATGTGCCTGGCAGAATGGAGTCTCGGGGAATGTCAGATTCCCTTCCCTGTGTGGATTTTATGCCCCCCCCACATTTGTTATTATCCATTGATGAAATAAGGGTTCTCTACAGTGAGCAGCAGTGCCTTTTAACATAGAAAAAAATACAGTCCGGAATTAGAAGAGTGTTTTATTGGGATAGCGCTGGTCTGAAGGAACTCTCGGTCCATGGTGGTCACCTCCTAGCAGGATGCCAAGCAGGGCTTTCTGGTTACATAGAAATGTTATTTTAATCCCATGTTAAGCACCTTTCGGTTTCTAGTGAGACCCGCTTAGATGGGAATAGACGCCAAGAATGCGATGCCCGGCTCACCAGCTGGTCACTTGCCAAAGGTGTGGTAAGGCCTGAGGTCTCGGTCATCCGTGCCCCACCGAGCCTGCCGTCGCTGTGTCACTGCCTCATGGGGTCAAGGCGGCCCTGGAAAGGCCCAGCCCCAGCCCAGGCAAGCAGGCAGTTTAAGACCCGGGACACCTGCCCTGTAAAAGGCACATGCCCTGGAGGGGTGTCCCTGGCAGGGTGCGCAACCATAGGCTTGCCCCATCCGGAAGGGCTGCCTGTCCCAGGACTCAGAGAGCAAAAATCGGGGGCTCTTCTAGACTCCGTGATAACATGCTCGGACCTCAGGCTCTTTCTGCTTGCCACACTTGTGAACCACAATAATATCCTTGGCTATGAAGTGCTCTTAATTTAGAGCTAACCCTGCCATACCATGTTCCCACTGGGAGGGAAAATTTGCCTGTCGAGAACAGCACTCCCCCCAAGACCTCTTACTTCCCCTGAGGGCCTGTGGGTCTGAGAAAGCCATGGTGACAGCTCTGAGTCCCATCCCTGCTTACCGAGGTCCCTGTATTCACTAGGGGCCGAATTATGTCCCCCCAAGAGTTATGTTGAAATCCTAATCCCCAGTACCTCAGAATATGACCTTACCTGGAAACCGGGTTTTTACAGAGTTAATCATGTCACAATGAGCTCACTGGGATGGGCTCTAATCTGATAGGACTGGATCCTCCTAAGAAGGAGACGTTTGGATGGGACAGACGTGCACAGAGGGGAGTCGGTGTGAGTGGCGCAGGGAGAAGTCGACACCTTCCAGGAGGATGTTGACGTTACTGGGAACTGGGGGTATTGTTATCCCGTTTGTGGGGGGCATGCAGACACCTCAGTGTTGGACTTCTGGCTTCCAGAACTGGGAGGCAATACATTTCTGCTATTCTAAGTTCGTGGAACTTAGACCCAAGAAACAAAAACATGTATACCAGAGCATTGTCTTGGTAAAACTGACTGTCCTCGTAAGGACCCAGTCCGATCAGTCCCACCTTCCCTTGACTCCTTTGGGATTTGGCTGTTTTTGAGAGGGCCCTGTTAACCGGTGCTATAGGACAAGGAAGAGTGATTTCTGAAAGATACTTTCCTAGAACTGGGAGGGGCACAAAAAACAAAACAAAACCAAACCAGGAAAAGTGAATTCCAGTGAAGTTGCTACACACTGTGTTGACATGGCAACCTGTTATCTGGGTAGCGATGGGATAGGTTCCTGAATGCAGCATGACTCACCACAGGTAGGCTCAGAGAGCTGATGGTCATGGGTGGGGTTCTACACAGCTTTGGGACGACCACCGTCCTGGGAAGCCTGAGATTCTAATGACAGCCGAGAAGAAACGGCATTGAGATTCTTCAAAGAATGGGATTTCTTGGTATAGGCAATCCAGATTCCTCCCACTCTTTAAAAAATATGTCTTTGCCTTAAAATTATTTGCCATACTAAGAATAACCACACTAGAGAACATAGACAAGTAAAAGGAAATCAAAACAAAATTAGGTGTGATTCCATAACCCTAGTACAACTTCTCGATTATCGAAAAATAAGGGGATTCAGTAAAATATAGTCTAACCACACAGTGGAATTTTATTCATTTAAATGGGAATTATAGGGGCACCTGGGTGGCTCAGTGGGTTAAGCCTCTGCCTTCGGCTCAGGTCATGATCTCAGGGTCCTGGGATCAAGCCCCGCATTGGGCTCTCTGCTCAGCAGGGAGCCTGCTTCCCTTCCTCTCTCTCTCTCTCTGCCTGCCTCTCTGCCTACTTGTGATCTCTGTCTGTCAAATAAATAAGTAAAATCTTTAAAAAAAAAAAAGGGAATTATAAAGGATTTACATAAATACTTGGTAAACATGTTTATCTAAAAGAATCAGGACATTAAATTCCACGTACCGTGTGATCTGGAAAAGGATGTTTAGAAGGAAATGTACCAAAAATATCGTGGGTCAGTTTTACTATCTTCTTGATAGTTTTTGCATTTTATAAATATTTTACAGTGCTTTAAAAGTTACTTTCCTCCCAGAGTTCAGAAACTGTTGTTTTATTTCCTTCTTACTTTTCTATCATCCAATTAAGTATTTACTTCCTCAATTCAGCCAGAATGTTTTCAAGAATGTCGTGACCCTCCCCAACCTTTTTTGAAAGTTGTAAACAGGCAGCCATAGGATGTTGAAACTAGAGGAGGTTTGGGGAAGCCTGCTCCTTAACTTGTTACAGAGATGGAAACAGAAACCGAAACCGTTTACGTCTGTCTGCATCGCCGGTGGCGGGGCTGGGACAGGACTGCCAGAACGTCTGTCCCAGCCCTCCAACCTCAGTGTCACGCTGGTCAGCATGCTCAGCGAGCAACAGACTGACTTTGCACCCGAGTTAACGAGTTAATGTGGAATAGAGTACGCTGCCTGGAAATATAAACTCTGACAAGAAAGGCATGTAGGCAACATTAGCGCTGTCACTTGCATTGGGTCAAATCAGTCGTTACTTTGTTTTTTTCTCATGTTGCAAGTCCTCTGAGATCTACCTGCGGCTCCAGGTTATTGCTAATTCCTGCCCAGTGCACTGTTTAACCACCACTCCGCACTGGCTCTCTTTTGACCATAGAGGCGTGTTCTCTACGTGTGGCTCAAATACTCACGGAGGTCCCGGCGTGACCCTTTTAGGGAATCCATTAGGTCTAAACAGTTTTCATAATATGAAGACATTGTTTGCCGTTTGTATTCTCAGTCTCTCATCAATTTTCAGTATCATTAGCCAGAGGCTGCTGCATAATGTGTGAATCAAAACGGGCTGAATACAGGAGAAGCTATGAGAACCCAGCTGTCTTCTATTAAGCCAGACATAAAAGATTTGCAGAAAGTGGAACAATGCCACTCTTCTCGCTACATGTTTTTTGTTTTGGAAAAAAAATAGCTACTTTTCAGAAAATGTATCACCTATGCAAACTTGGAATGGGTTGGCGATTGTTATTTTGAAGTCAATTATTATATAATTTTTTTTTAATTCCTCAGTTTTAATTTCTAATAGTGTCAATATTAAGAGATGTAACCCACATGACCAAAAACTCTTTGGGGTCTTCAATAATTTTGAGGACTGTAAAGGAGACTTAAGACCAAAAATCCTGGGAACTGCCGTTCTACCCCCAACCTGAGGCACATGGGTCTCACACAGCATTGTGCCCCCACCCCTGCCGCTGCTCTAGGACTAAAGACCCTCGAGCAACTGGCACCCCAAAGAGTGGAGGGTTTGGAAGGAACTTTCTGGATCATGAGATTGGAGTCCCTGGTGGATTATCCCACCAAGACTTCCTTCTTTTGGGTTATAGGGAGAGCAAGCTGCTGTGAAGGGAAGGGATGAGGGCCCAGTTAGAACAGGGTATGGCTCCCTGGCATTTGGCAGTTAGGGAAGAAGAATGGGAGGGGGAAATTGGTAGCTAAGAGAAGAAAGCAATAAGAGAAGTATGCTGTCCTGTACCCTCTACTCTGCTTTCAGACCTAAAATACCCTCAATCAACCCTAACTTGCTTATCTTTAGCTCTGATACCTGGTGCAGTCGACTTTAGAACGCTTCGCAGCTCATGGGACTATCTCCCTAAAGAAAGAAATTTTAAAACTCGAGACAGAGCATGTCTTTAGACTATTAACAGATAAAATGCTAACAGGCAAATTCCCATGGAGAATGTATACATTGGATGAGAGACAAGATTCAGAAGCTCGGCTACACCATCAGAATCACTTTGGGAGCCTTTAAAACTCTAGATGCCCAGGCCCTGGGAGTAAGACCAGACTTGAGTAGGTCTTAGTCTCTCCAGAAGATTCCAATGTATGGCCAGGTTTGAGGACCACAAAACAAGGGAGGCAGAGGTCATAAAAGCAAGGCACACTGGGAAATGGGCAGGAACCATTATTGCTTGAAGAGCAAAAAAAAAAAAAAAAAAAAAAAAAAAGGTTGGGGGGACATGTGAAGGGGATTCCAGAAAAACAGCAGACAGACTTCACACCTGAGTTCCAGGCCTCACAGAGTCAGTTCTCCCCCATACTTCCTGTTCTGAGCAGTTCTTTGCTTGCCTTCTTCCCGGCTGCCTGCAGCTCAGCCAGTCCACGGAGGGCACAGCCCCCTTTGACGGTGGAAGGAGAGAGACCTCTGCAGTTTCATTCCAGGTCTTCAAATCAACAATTTTGGTCACAGATCAGACTGCTACATCTTCACCCATCTGAAAGTTAGACTTTGACGAGCTTGTTTTTCCTCCCCTGTCTGACTCACAGAATGAGTCATATCAAACCTTGTTAATCTCCACTGGACCAAGAGAAGGAAGGGCAGAGCGAGCAGGCTTCCTTTCTTCCAATTCTGGGTGAGGGTTGGGCTGAGGCTGACTTCCGAGCTCCTCCACTTTCCCCGGGATCTCTGCCCCGTGTCCAGCAGGGAAGATGGTGGGGCTTCAGGGATCTCTGGCTGGGGTACCCACTCATTTCTCTCTGGCATCTCTTTCCCCTGACATACCTGAGAAAGCTTGTGGGGGAAGAGTACTGTCTGACAAGCCAAGGATCTTGGCAACACACCGTTCTGGAGCAGGAACCCCTCTTGAAGTTTTAAGGAGAAACTTAACCCTCTTAGCTTGTCTTTTTTTTTTTTTTTTTTCTCCAGGCAGGGTGACACTGCAAATATCTAGGAATTTTTTTCCTGTCCCTGAAATTTGAAGGAAGGAATGTGAAATTCTCTTCTTTTTGACCCTACCCGCCTCTCTTTGTGACCGTCGGAGGTTGTGACCCGCGCTGTGATGCACCTGGCCCCACGTGCTCAGGTCTGACATAGGGGAGGGAGCATTCACAAACCATCCACCCATTCTTTCAACACCCATCTGTGGGGCATGCGTGAAAGGCACCACGACTCAGGATGAGCCGTGTTTCCTGTCTCGGGGAGCTCACAGCCTAACGGAGGAACACTACTGACACAGGGCAGTGTGGAGAGAACACCGCTGGGGCACACCACGGTGCTGCAGGTGCACGGAGGAGTGGGGACGGGGCACGCAAGGGAGCTCCTGAAGACTGAGCTCACAGATGGGTGAGCCAAGTGAAAAAGCCTGGGAGTTGGTGGGGGTGGTCGATAGTTATAAATGTCCGTAACACTGAGCCTCTCACCCAAAAAGATGGAGGGGGGCAAAGTCTAAAGGAGAGGCCCTGTCACTGCGCAAGTGTACAGCTACAGGTAGGGGTCTTTGAGGGGCTGTGACATGGATTCCAGAGCCTTCTATTGCTTTTGCCTTTGCTGACCGGGGCGCTGTAGGAGGGCTGTAGTGAGGATGTCACTTGCCTGCTTCTCCCTGCCGCCCCCCGCCCCCGCCACCGGGGCCAGCTGCAGCTGCTCCTGCCTGGGCTGCTCTGCCTCCTCAGACCACCCAAGAGCCCCCCATCCCCTCCTCCACTAGCCCTATCAACTGGCTCTGGGATCGCTTCACCATCAGACGACCATGCAGAAACAAGTTCATCGTTTTCGTATTTTGCTTAGCATCCAAGAAAGCTCACTGTGCATTCAGCAGGTGCTCACTGAGGAACTGCTATCGTGCCAGGCACTGTGCTGGGCTGTGGAGATGAGGGAGTGAATTAGATGTAGCCCCTCATGATCTTGAAGGCAGGCGCACTGGTACAGACATACGTACAACAGCAGACACACCGTGAAGGCAGAGCGGGAACAACTCACTCTGCCCTGGAGAACCAGAGAAGGCTTCCTGAAGGAGGTGGTCAGGGACCCAAGCCTCAGAGAGCAACTGTGACAAAATTTCCCCAGCTCCTACTCACTACTCAACCCCTGCTGCAGTCCTAGGCTGTGTCAATGGCAGCTCAAGCACCCCGCTCCAACCCTCAATGCCCCCCCACCCTCACTCCCCGCCAAGCCAGAATGGAGCTTGTAAAGCCTGGGGTGCAGTCAGTTAAGAAGTAACCTACATCTCTTTGTTCCCAGAAAGCCAATCATAAATACATTTCAGACTTCTTGGCTTCTCTCAATTCCTCTGAAGTTCAAGTTCAAGTTCAAGATGGCTGCTACCAAAGCTTCTCTGTTCAGGGTCAGGCCCCAGCTTTGACAAAATAGAAATACTGTCAATATTGGCCCCATCTGCTTCGTCACATATTACAGAGTGAAGCATAAACGCCAACGACCTCAGTGTCTACGAGTCGAAAAGTCCGAGCTCCGGGGGTGGAGGGAAAAAGTGAGCCTGAAGCTTCCCAGAAGGAGATGACGGGGGTCCCGGGGAGCTTGGGGTGCTGGCGAGACAAGAGATGAGGTTGCTGTGAAAAGCTCAGTGTGTGGGATATTCAGACACACTGAGAGGCTTGAGCGCGCACAGCTGGAAAACAGCTACAGGCGACAACCTCCTGCCTTGCGCTGTGTGTGTCCGTGAGCGTCTGTGTTCTCCTCCACGGGACTCTAAGAGTCAAAGCCAAAGCATAAGGTGGGGCATGGAGATACTGAGTTGATGTTTTGCCTCTCACGTCAGGAGCAGCTGCTGTGGTCACAATACCATCTGCTTAGCCAACATCTTGAGGGTCAAAAACAGCCCAGAGAGTTCACACAGGAAGCTTTAACTTAGCAAAATATGCACTTTATGGCAAGAGAAAAGTGGGTCTTTTCCCGGTTAATCCCAGATAACTCTCACCTAGCTATTCGCCCAGCTCTAAATAATCAAGTACTTAATGAAAACTTCTTGGCCCCAAACTAGGTCGGGTCCCTCATTCATGCTCCTTAGCACCCTGTCCTGTTCCTTTGTGCACTTACTGCAATTATAATTAGATGATTAATTGTAATTACTTATTAAATTTGCCTCCCTCTTCTAACTGCTTTATGCCCACTGGCTCATTAATATTACATAATTATTTGTCAAATGAATGAAATGACATTTTACTTCTAAAAGTGTCTATGCTATGTAATAGCAAAAATCCAATTTAGAGAGACGTAGAGAGTAAGTTTTCCTCTTATTCTAAGGTCAGATTGCTTCCTTCGCATGTTCGTTGTCAAATCCAAAAGCCCACATGATGAGAGCTAACTGGAGGCCGTGCGCTTCACAGGTGGCTGGGACATTTCTGGACACATAGGTGCCCTTAATGTATGTGATGATATTTGGTGGCTGTGATGACTAAGCCGCTCTTTAGTGCTCACTGAGATCATTATAAATTTCTATTTAGAGTAAATTTAGCCATAACGACAGTAGCAGTCGTCACCATAATAGCTAACTCAAAGAAGCAGCTTTCACCTGAAGAAGTGAGGGCTCTCCATGGGCCTGCCCCTACTTCAGACTGCCTAGGTAGGTCCTAATATAACTTCCAGCACCTCCCCACCTGCCTTTTACTGGAACCCTCCCTGACTTCTCCAGCCTACCTCATCACACCTTGTCTGAGTCCCCCGAGCCCCCTCCATGCTTAACCACACAATCAAGCATTTGTCTATTTTGTCCACCAAATATGTGTCATGCAGCATCTAGAATGTTCCAGGCATTATGCGGAGCATTTGCATATGTTCTAAACTGTATCATTTGCTGTTACTTCACTGGTGCAAGGTTCAGGGAGGGGGTAACGATGGAATCAGGGGCCGTATTTTATGCAGTTTCTCTGCCAGTGCTCTGAGAATGGTGTTTGGTAATAGAGTTCACAGATGATGTTACCTTCACTTCATGACTAATCAATTCAGTATAGGGGAGACAGAACTGACTAATCCAAAGGGAATGGGAGCTGGTATTAAATAAATCAAAGTGGGGAACAATGGCAAAGAAGAGAATAGGAAGAAAATAACACACAAATATTCTCAGGAAACGGGTTAAAGTTAGATAAATCGTAGCCTTTGGGCTTACACGGCATCATTCCCAAGGTGCTAAAAAATGCAAGGTTTCAGCCGCTGCATCTGCGACACCACGGAGCGATGTGGTGAGGTGTGAAAAGGATACATTCCAGAGAAAGCAGCAAGAGATAGGACAACAAAAGGAGGGTAACTGTGGGGAATTACATTAGTACATGGTGCTGGTGCCACGGCCACCTAGGAAAGCAGAGACAGTGTGCTGCCAGCTAATGAGTATCAACGGGCCACCAAGTCTGAGTGGGCACGAAAGTCCCAGCTTGCAAGAAATGCACTGAATATTCAGCAAACATTCAGTTTTCCACGAGGCTTGCTGAAATGCCTTCCTGTTCTCTCTTACTTCCTCGTGTGAGCCTGCATCTATTCCTTGCTGCCTGAAACAAGCCCAATTAAGGGACAGGTTAAAAAATGGGGATCGTCCTCCCCAGGCGAAGCAACCTGTCCCCTCTACTCAGGCTTCCATCCCATTTTTCACATAAAAGTGAGACCAAGAGAACGGTGAGGAATTCAGTTTTTCCTACAGTTGAACAAGTCGCCATATGCCAGACAGAGTAGAGCATTTGACGTCGACCCTCAGAAAATATCATTGAACCTATAAATTTCACTATTCTCATCTGGCTCCTATTCAACCTAAAATATGTTCTCTCTCACCCAGTGAAATCCTTTCTAGAGCCACACCATGAGCCAGTCACTCAGTGATCAGAGCAGAGAGACAGAAAACAAGGCCCCATGATGTACAATGTAGAAAAAGTCTGTAGAATTGGGGGAGTTGGTGGAGGAGGATGTACAGAGAGAAGATATTTTTCTGTATCAGAGGCAAAAGGAACCTCTTCAAATTTCAAACAATTATTAATTTAAAAGGCATATATCTAGAGCTATAGGAGTCTAATTGATGACCCTTTCTTTAAAGTCCAAAGCAAGAGAAGAGGGAGAAACAAGAGTTTTCAGCATTTGGGATACTCCAGGCCCTTAAGGAAGGAAGAACCCATTCCAGCATGAAGAGACACTGGGGAAAGTCCTGGGAGGCAAAGAGGGAGAGGGTTGGTAAACCAGGAAAATGAAATCTAAATAGGACACACACAGAATTATCCATGGAGATTCACTATAGCCCTGTCTGCCTAAGAGCGTGCATTCTCTTAGTGAGGAGTAAACGGAGGTTAGTATTTACGACCCTACAAGAGATTCTCTGTTACTTGCCATGCATACAGTTATTTGAATCATAATTGTGGAGCACATTGTTTGAGATCTCAGTTTCCTTCCCTATGAACTTTCTCGTCATCAGTAGGAAGCCCCAATTACATTTTTTAACTCCCTCTCTAAAATGACTTTGATTTCCACTGGATTCGCCAGGTATGCGGATGTGGAAGCCGGGCTCCAGAACGAAGGCTGTAATAACTTATTCCCTAGTTTGATGATTATCACTGAAATGGTCATACTTTGTGTGACATTCCTCCATCATGGACAACACTTATGTTCTTGGAACATCATGCCTTCCCCTGTTCAAACAGAAGGATGAGGTGAGCAGCAGCTGGAGAGGTCCTCCAAGGATGGCACAGAAATGGCCCATATGTTGCCCAGCTCCCTCCTTAGTCAGAGCAGACATTGTTTATCCATGAGGCACTTCTTCTTGGCAAGTTACTATCTCAGGATCCTCTCCAACGAAACCACAAGGGATCCACCCTACACTGATTGATGTTGGTAGACGGGAGAAGACCTATTTGTGACCCAATCCTTTCTTGCTTTGTTGTTTTCCAAAAGTCTTTAGAGAAATCATGTTCGGAGAAATGTGTCAGAGTTTATTTTTAATATATCCTTCAAGAGTCAAAGTTTAGAGTCTTATCGATATGTGGATACTCAGATATGAGTGAACCAGTTACGCTGAAAGAATGGAAACAATACTGCAACTATTAGTCATGTTGGCCTATTATGAAATGTATATACATACATACATACATACATATAAAATATATACATATTTTTAAAAACCCTCTGAATTAAAAAGCTCTTCCAGGTATAATTAGATGTTCTCCAATCTGTGAAGAACTCAACTCCGGTTGTCGTCTTGGTTCTGGTATCCAGAAGGTGCAGCCCAGAGAGGCAGCCCCCAGTGCAGTTTGCAAGATGTATTCTTGTCTGAGGGTGCCGCACGCTACAGTGCGGCTATGAGTCAGAAACCTTCGTGGGAAGGAGATGGTGCTGGTGGGCTGGTTAAGAGGCCTCCTTTAGGGAGGCATGAGTTGGCAGCTCAGCGGAGGAAAAGCTGGCATGAACGTCCTGAAGATACCCTGAGGGGGCAAAGGAAAGGCTTCAAGTCCAGGTCATGAGACGAGAGCGTAGCCAACCTTGTCTCCACATTCATCAACCACCTCAGCAAACCAGAGTGGCAACGTGGGCATGAACCTAGACCCTCACCACCATGGTCAAAGTCTTCCAGAGAACAGAGACAGTAAAGAGTTCCAGGAAGTCTTCAGAACAGCTTCTAAACCCCTAGAGATTCACACCAAAGGCATACCAGAGCATTTTCGTGCTGAAGCTGTCTTTGTTGATCTAGCTCTTAGCCAGTCTTCTCTTTGCACAGATGAGGAAATGAAAGCCTGGAGAAGCCAAGAAGTTTAGCAAATTCAGAGAAAGAACTGGAATTAGGACCCAAGAGACCTGACCCTCAGTTCAGGGACTTTTCCTTTTGTCCTGTCTCTCCATGGACAATGGCCTTGAAAATCCAAGAGCAGGGGACCTCACGGTTCAAGGGGCTCCTGACTGTGTTGCTGGGTCATTCACTGAGATGTCGCCTCATTGAGGAATCATTCTTTGTGTGGAGGTCCTTCCTGGTGATGCCCTTTAGAGCCTCTGTCAGCGTCCATCATGAATCATGGCTGTAGGCCAGCGTGGCGGCAGATGCGGAGTGAGGTTATGAGGAAACAAATGGGTCAACGCAGAGAACGCTAATAGTGTGCTGACACTTCTGCTTCCTTGAATGAAGGATTAGGGCTTGAATTATTACAGCAGGAAATGCTAAACTACTATGGGAAGAAAAGGTGTATTACTCACGTCAGTGTTAAAATTGCCATTTTCCACAAAGAGATTAATCACCAGCCATGAACCCTGCTGCACTTGATATAAAGAGCTCCCTTCTTTGCCTTGAATTTCCCCCCTTGGCAGAAGAATTTCTTATATATAATTAAATAATATTTCTTTCCAGAAATTAAAACCAGAAATTGAAGAAACTTGAGTCTAGAGAGTGCCTTAAGTCTATTCTAGACTTAGGAGACCTCATCAGGATTGGGATCAGGGTGTGGCTAGAGAAGTGTTTAGGGGAACAAAATTGAAGGAGGAGTTCCCTTGCTGGGCCCGGCCATGCAAGTTCAAGGTTCACTGAGAAAAGAGTGCCTCCCTGGGCCCCTCACTCTAGTCCTGTTCATTCCTGTCCCCACCCTTTATTTACTGTTTGACATGCAAGGGTTTTAGATGGGGATGGCAGGAGACAGGGTGGGTCAGGGATGACACGGCAGAGGGGGACATTTCAGACAGAGAAGCATGAATGGGATACATGTTGGGGGACCTGACACTCAAGTAATGCCTTGCTGCATTAGCAATTGGCATTGGCGTGTAGGGACTTCTGCTGATCTGCCACCAGGAGATCAAACCCCAAGGGGATGATCAGGCCAGGCTTGGGTGCCTTTAGCTGAAGTCTGAGATCCAGGTGAACAGTGGTGAACCAAGGGGAAGAACAGGTCTGGGTAGGCGGACAAACAGCCCTGGGAAGTTTGAAGTCGGGAATAGCAAAACCTGAATCCCTGAGGTGGGATCCCAGATACTAAGAGCTGAGCTATGACAGTCAGAGAAGGATCAGCAGTCAAATCAGCTCCCTATTAAGCCAAATGAGGTATAGACATAGGACTTCTTGTTCCCCTTGCCAAGGCAAGCCTGGGGTGGGTGGGAAAGATGATGATCTGGGCAGGCCATGGTACTTGGTATTCCTCCTCCTCCATCGTCCTCCCCAGTTGGTTCCCTTGCATTGCTTTCAAACAAAGTGCTTGCCTAAGTCAAAGACTGAAGCCTTTGTTTAATGTTAGCAAGTGCCATGTTTAAAAGGAGTCTCTGTTGGGGCAGCTGTATTCTAGAATGAAGAAGTGAATTTTGGGTAGGAAGACACTGGGATAATATTATAGTCCTGAAAGGTTTTTAACCTGGTATTCATGAATGGTCTTCATTGTGCCTATGAGTTTCTTGAAATAACATGCAAAATTGTGTGGGTTTGCTTATTTTTAGGGAGTGGAGACTTCATTGAAATACGAATTGGGGTCATGGGGAACTATGACCTTAAAGCATCCAAGTGTCTCATTGATCAATGAGAACTTGAAACACAGAGATGGGTAGAAGCTTTGAACTTCTCATCAACAAAGCGTTTGTCTTTCATCAGCATAGCTCCAACACACATTAGTCCCTAAAGGAACATTTGTAGAGTGGACGGATGGATGGATAGATGGATGAAAGCTCTCTGCTTTCAGTGTACTTATAGCCCCACCTCATCCCTACCATTCCCCATTGGTCTCTCCAGCTTAATGAGGGTATGTTGGATGCCAGGCCAGTGACCTCCAGAATGGAAGACAGATACATTTAATGGTGGTACAAGGGAACAGGGATACCAGGTCACAGGGGCCTACACTCCAAGAAGCCCTGCCTGGTACATTTTTCCTTTGGAGACCATCACCCATTCTTCCTTGATGCCCCTGCCTCTTTTCAATGGAAGAGAGAGCCCACGGTGGCCCAGGCTAGTGGAGCTGGCACTTGATCCTGATCTCCAAGCTCATCAGTCCTGCCTCCAGCTCTAGGAAGGTTCTGTCTTGTTTATTTTTCAAGAGAATAAGAGAGGACAAAGAGTTTCATTTAGAGGAGAGCATCTCCCTTCAACACCTGAATAATGGCCATTTACTATCAAACCATGTCAACCATTTTGCCATTCACACATCAGTTTTCACCTGGCAGGGACAGTGAGAGCTAGCAACAGCAACCAGCAGTGAGAGAAGTTGTCTTAATGTTATCATTGGCTAATTACTTGATGATGTCTCCCTCCCTCTCTCCCTCCTTCCCTCCTTTCCCTCCTTCCTCTGTTCCTTCCCTCCCTCCTTCTTATCCCTCTCTTCTTTTCTTCCTTCCTTCAGCCTTCCTTCCATACTATGGGACACTGGGCTAGATGCTAGAGGTACAAAGCTGAGTAAGACACAGTCCCTGCCCTTACAAAACTCTACAGTCTGGCCATGGATAGGGTACAGAGGCATCCACAGGAGGTGGCTGCCTATACTACTTGGAGGGTCAGGGAAAGCCAAGAGGAAGTAATGACTGGAATGAGATTTAAAAGACTATTTCCAGGCAAACACAGGAGGAATCACAGTGTGGGCAAAGAAGAAAAGCGTGGCCTGTGGCATGAAATAATGGGACCTCTGGTGACTGTAAGTAACTTTGTATGACCAACTTGAGCCAAGTGCATGTCTGCTCTAAAGAAAATGGGTCAAGAAGGTACAGCAAGAGATGATGCTAGAGAGTAAATACCCAGTGGATGTGTACAGTGAAATTATCAACATTATTAATCAGCACAATATGGGAAGCAACCACTCTCTAGGAGCCTAGGAAAACACCCAGGTTCCTGCTTGAAAACTTGGGTGGATGATTTTTAAGCAAGATAAACTATTCCGATTTTCCAAAGGTCTATGGTCCAGCCCAATGCCCTGTGGACCCCCGCAACATCCACTGTCAGTAGGGCGTTCTTCCTCACTGGGAAGAGAGAAGAGGATGGAGTTACCATTTGTAAAGCCCTGGGAGTAGTGCTTAATTCGTACTTATCAAGTAAAGAAAGGGAATGTGTATTTACTGAGTGCCATGTGCCAGCTACCATCTTAGGGATCGATTCAATTGTCTCACCACAATCCTGAACGTTAAGTCCAATCTCTTTGTATTATACTTACAGAAACCGAGTATCTCAGAGATAAGTTCCTTGCTCCAGGTTAGAAAACTAATAAGTAGCAGAGCTGGATTCAAACCTAGATCCATCCAAACCCATTTTGTTTCCATTAGGGGTGCCCCACTCATGGCTGACTAGAATCTTACATTTCTGCTTCGCATCTGGGTGACAATGGAAGCAGCTGGTTCTTGACCTTCATGATGAGAACCCCTTCAGACTTCAGGTTGGAGAACACCCATGGGAGTTAGCACAGTGTCCCACTGTGGTATGGTACATAGGGTGGTTCAGATGGTAGCATTAGACTTGCACAATGAGACTCAAGCTCTGGGCCTCAAAGCGGTTACTCTTAGAATATGATAACATGATTCCAATATAACCCAAGTGCGAAAGAAAGGAGCACTCAAATGGGAAGTGAGTACTGATGAGGGAATTAAGTTTACCCAAGTTTAAATAGCTTAAGATGAGCAGGATTCTCAAAGGAAACAACCATCAAAATTAAAAGATAGCCTACCAAGTAGGAGAAGATATTTGCAAATGGCACATCCAATAAGGGTTAGTATCCAAAATATATAAAGAACTTACACAAGTCAACACCAAAAAAAAACAAATAACCCAATTTAAAAATGGGCAGAAGACATAAACAGACACTCCTCCAAAGAAAACATGCAGATGGCCAACAGACAAATGAAAAGATGTTTAGGGGCACCTGGGTGGCTCAGTGGGTTAAAGCCTCTGCCTTCGGCTCAGGTCATGATCTCAGGGTCCTGGGATCTGGCCCTGCATTGGGCTCTCTGCTCGGCGGGGAGGCTGCTTTCTCCTGTCTCTCTGCCTGCCTCTCTGCCTACTTGTGATCTCTGTCTGTCAAATAAATAAATAAAATCTTTAAAAGAAAAGAAAAGATGTTCAACATTAGTCAGCATCAGGGAAATGAAAATCAAAACCACAAGGAGCTATCTCCCACACCTGTCAGAATGGCTAAAGTCAAAAACCCCAGAAACAGCAAACGTTGGTGAGGATGTGGAGACAAAGGAACCTTCATGCACTGTTGGTGGGAAGGGAGACTGGTGCAGCCACGTAGAAAACAGTATGGAGTTTCCTCAAAAAGTTAAAAATAGAACTGTGCTCTGATCCTGCAATTGCCCTACTGGGTATTTACCCAAAGAATATAAGTCAAGCAGAGAGAGTCAATTATCATATGGTTTCACTTATTTGTGGAGCATAACAAATAGCATGGAGGACAAGGGGAGATGGAGAGGAGAAGGGAGTTGAGGGAAATTGGAAGGGGAGGTGAACCATGAGAGACTATGGACTCTGAAAAACGATCTGAGAATTTTGAAGGGGCGGGGGGTGGGAGGTTGGGGGCACCAGGTGGTGGGTATTGTAGAGGGCACGGATTGCATGGAGCACTGGGTGTGGTGCAAAAATAATGAATACTGTTATGCTGAAAAAATAAAAAAATAAAAAAGAATATGAGAACACCAATTCAAAGGGGTACATGCAACCCCTATGTTTATAACAGCATTATTTACAATAGCCAGACTAAGGAGGAGACGTAAGTGTTTATCAATCGATGAATGGATGAAGAAGAAGTGGTGTATATGTAGAGTGGACTATTTGTCAGCCATAAAAAAGGATGAAATCTTGCCGTTCGCAATGATATGAATGGATCTAGAGAGTACCATACTAAGTGAAATAAACCAGTGAGAGAAAAACAAACACCATATGATTTCATTTATATGTAGAATTTAAAACACAAAACAAATGAATCGAAGGAAAAAAGGGGGACAAACCAAAAAACAGACTCTTAGTTACAGAGAAGAAACTGATGGTTACTATAAGGGAGGTGGGTGAGGGGAATGGATGAACTAAGGGAAGGAGATTAAAAGTACGTTTATCTTAATGGGCACTGAGTAATACGGGGAAATGTTGAATCACTGTATTGAATACCTGAAACTAAGATAACACTGTGAACCACAGTGGAATTTTTTTTTAAAGCATTAACATAAAAACCATATTTGCAGAACTCTCAGAGGATCTCAACCCCATCCCTTTTCCCCCCAGAAATTTCAAGAAAAAGAGACTTCTACTAGTGATGGAAGAAGAAGATACATAGGTACTACTTTTAATAACCTTTTACAAAATCCTGGATGTTCTGATATATTTAAGAAGTAAGTGTTAATGATTTAAAAAAAAAAAAAGGAGATCCCAGGAAAAGCCTGTTCCTTCATTAACTAGCTATGTGACTAGAGGCAATTTACTTCCCGTACCTCAGTTTGCTGATATGTATAAGATTTGTGCTGGGTAAATTTTTTAAAGACTTATTTATTTATTTGAGAGAGATAGAGAGCAGGAGGAAGGGCAGAAGGAGACTCATTGTGAGTCTCTAAGTCTCCCTCTGAGAGACAGTCTTGAGCAGACGTGGAGTCTGAGGTGGGGCTCGATCTCATGACCCTGAGATCATGACCTGAACCGAAATCAAGGGTAGGACACTTAACCCACTGAGCCACGCAGGTGCCTCAGGGCTGGGTAATTTTTGATAAATGTTCAAACTCTAAAATGTTGTAAGTCAATAATGGAATAAAAATCAAGTTTCTTCTAAGAAGTGTATTACCTTCCTGGGGGCTCCTCTCTCCTCTGAAGACTGCCCAATCACCCCCACCTGCAAGAGCACAGTAGTTCCAATGCTGTGAACCCCTTTCCTTCTTTCACATGTCCACCTGGCTCCACCCACATTATCTTCCCAAGCGCTTTAAGGCACCAGTTCATTTCCTTCCTAGAACCTACCACAACATGTCATTGTGTATTTATTGGTGTGTTTACTTTATAGACTGTATCTCCCACAAGACTGCAAATCCCACAAGAACAGCCACTCTGCTTTGTTTCCCAACACATATCCAGAGTCGTAGCACAGTGCCTGGAACACAAAAGACACACAGTTAATGCCTGTGGAATGGATGAATCTGCCATTTTCCCTTTTTCGAGAGTGTTATCGTGGATGTCATTGATTAAAGACTTATTAGGGGCTAGATTTTATGCCTGGTGTTTTGCACGCATTACCCCCACTGACTCCCACTGAAACCCCATGCCACAGGTGCCATCTATTTCATTGATGAGGATACTGAAATTCAAAAAGGTCACGGAGTTAGTGCACTCTAGTACCTGGACCCAAACCACATCTGGGTCCCTCAGAGCCTGAGCCCTGAGTCTCTGCATTTGAAGGACCCAGCAGAGGACAGATGGAAGTCAGTACTTAGAACCCATGGGGCTAATACTCCAAAACCCCAGTGTGTGGGGTGTATTCTGACATGGTAGATAGAAAATCTTCCTCTAACAGTGAAATTCATTCTCATGTCTGTGGAGAGTTTAACAGAGATCCTTTCTTCCACTGTATGAGGGTGTGACTTCAACTTTTTCTCAAAATGCACATTTTTAATCAGAGTACTTTATGTGGGTTGCCAAGCTCCTGGGAATTAAAAGGACACTTGTGCCTGGGGGATGGCTACAGAAACTGATCCCTGGGTAAGTGCATAATAAAAATTACGCAGAGAGCAACTGAAATTAAACCCAGGGGGAAACCTTTTTGCTCAGTTTCAAATACCTAGAAAATGACTTGGCAGCTACAGAATAAAGAGAAAGAAGAGAAACAGAAGCCAATGCCAATTTACCTAATTTTAGATTCCTTTTTTTCCTGAGGGAATCCTTCTGAAAATCTAGAGTTGGCAAAGACTCTGGAGATTCTCATGTCTAAGACCCCCTTCTGCAGATGGGTCAGTGAGCAAGGTAGTCATGCCAAGGTCAAAGCAAGGTCAAACCAAGTGAACCATGAGTGAGAAAAGAGAGAAGAGGATATAGAACTGTGTCCTATAGCCGCTGCCCTCATGGGCCCTTAAGCCACTGGGAGAAATTTGCTGATGGTGATGAAGATAGGGGTGGGGAGGTGGGAAGCTGGCGCAGGGAGAGAAGCCCTCTGGCAATGTGGCCCTTGCTTTGTTTGGAGGAAAGTTAACACACCAAGAAGATCAGATGTTGAGGAACGCAGAGTTATTTATTATTGTTGTTTATCTCCAATACTGGATTTGGCCAACTGGGGCCCCTTCCTTCATACTTGGTACCCCCAGCCCTCAGACACAGTGCTGTCCCTTATAGTCCCTTAAGACTGAGAGTGGCACCAATAAGGCCACCAAATATGCAGGACAGGAATCAGAAGCATGTTAATGTGCTTAAGGAAAGAATGGGCCATGGGATGCAGGAAGGTAATATGTTATTTGGGGACATCTGGGGGGCTCAGTCAGTTAAGTGGCTGCCTTCTGCCACAGTCATGATCCCAGGGTCCTGGGATGGAGGTCCTCATCATTCTCCCTCTCCCCCTCCCCCTGCTTGTGCTCTCTCTCTCTCTCTCTCAAATAAATAAAATCTTAAAAAAATAAATAAAATTAAAAGGATGACTGGGTGGCTCAGTCAATTAAGTGTCTGCCTTCGGCTCAGGTCATGATCCCAGGGTCCTGGGATCGAGTCCCACATTGGGCTTCTTGCTCAGCAGGGAGCCTCCTTCTGCTTCTGCCCGCCCCGCTCTGCCTGCTTGTGCTCACTCTCTTGTTCTCTCTCTGTCTCTGACAAATAAATAAATAAGATATTTAACAAAATAAAATATGTAATTCAAAGGACAGAATTGTCTAGTACATTCCGCTCTATGAGGGGAGGGATATGGCTTGAGGGATGACCGGAGATATAGGGCTGGGGTGTAGGTACATTTCATAGGGTTTTCTGTGAACTATTTCTCCAAGCTTGATCCCATTCTGTGGTCACCAAATACCTTTCTTATAAACACTTCCGTGACCAGAAGCCTTGATTCTAGGGATGGAACATGGGCGCATACACAGGAGTGCTGAGAACAGGTTTGAGCCTCAGGGAAGAAAAGAGTTTTGAGGGCCTCAGTAAGGGCAGGCAGCCGACAAGCTTTCCAGGAGTTTTATACTGACTTGCAACATGGTCAGGCCCAGGTCCCCTCCCCAGCCTGGTGGCCCCAGGAATGTGTCCCTAGCATCCTGTGTGGACAGGAGCATTCCGGTCATTGGGGCGAGGGGTTATTCTTGTTATAAGTAAGTGAACTGCTCTTGTGGCCATTTGTCCCCCTAAGCCTTCCCGGGTCTGTGGGCCTGCTAATAGGTAAGGGCTAGTCCCAAAGGCTGTTGATTCTCTGAGGTAACCATGGACCCCCATTCTTCACCAGACGATGCCCTTCCTCCTCCTCTCCCTGTGCCTCCCTGAAGTTCCACATTCTTCCCAGAGCTCCCTGCCCCAACTTACCACTCCCCCCCCCCCCCCGCCCCAGCTGGCTGCTCTCCCACAGTCTTGGGCCCCAAGGCCATCCCTGAACCAGAATGGGGCTGGTCCTGACATCGTCACTCTCTTTGGAGAGGCTCTGGTTAGGGCTCTTCCCCTCTTCCTTGCAGGTCTTTCTGAAAGCCCCGTGTCTCAGTTTTCCTCCCTGCTGCCTCTGAACCTGTCCCACAGTCCGGATGAAATCATATAGAGGAACAGGATTTTTAAAAGCCTCAAACCTTTTATAGATGTGATATCCTAATAATAGTTCCACCAGCTCACATTTCTGTACATTGCTCCATATACAGATATAAAGATCATAAAGCTCCCTTTCCCCAACCATTTGCCTTTCAAATAGGCAAACGTCCAAGACAGATGGGCAGATAGCAAGAGATCTGAGGGTGACCTTATTTTGGCGGCCTCCATGTTTTATTACCCCAAAAAATCTCGGTTCACTTCTGTTAACAAATCAGGATCTTTTCTCTTAAATGTAAGTCCCTTTTCTCCTCGTTCTTTTAGTAACAGAGGAAATGATCAGGAAGGATTTAATTCACAAAACCTCTTCATTCACTTGAAGACAGTTCTAACGGTACCTTCCAGTTGGCTTATCTGTAAACAAACAAAATTCAACTTAGCTTGATCCCCGTATATTATTCCTTAAATTTTACTTTCTGTCCCACGTATCACTGTCTTTACTTCACTAGCTGAAAGTCTGTGCAGCTGGAACAATTTTTCTTTAGTATCAAGCAACACGATTTGAGAATCTCTGTGTTCTTATGGTGCTTCTATTAACAGACCATTAAACAGATGCTCTAGACTAAAGGTGGCTACATTCCCTCGCCTGGAAATTCTCTTTAAATGTTAATTTGTAGTGTAATTGTCTTCGTAATCATAGTGATAGGGGATTTATAATGGGGCTAAGTAAATTCCTCATGGAGCTGAGATTCTAGAGGAGAAAACAAGGAACATGGGACTCTCTCATCTTTCCCACTGACCTTTTTTGAGAAGGTTCTAGACTGGACATGGTGTGGCCCCCAGCCTATGTGGATCTTTCAGTTTGTGTCCTCAAGGCAGATGTACGTACAGTGAGAGAGCATTCCCACTGGGATTGGTGCTGTGAGGACAAAACGTGCTTATGTAATAAATCCTGGAAGAAAAGCAAAATAATTCCCTACTCATAAAGCATTTTTCTCAGTCTACTGTCTTCTGTGCCATTCTGAAAAAATCTGGAAATCCAACCAGCATTCTTTATTTTTAGTCCATCCAAAATTTTACTCACTTGAGGCAAGTGGGCATGGAGCTATCTTTAGAACCATCAACCAAACGCCTTGGAAAGACAGATTATTGGTGCCGGGGCAATTCTCTAGGCACCAATATATAGGAACCCCAATATATAAAACTGAGGTGGAATGGGGGAACTGAGGTCTTGCCCATTGGGTCTCCCCCCATATCCTCTCCTCCGGTACTACCGTGTACTTCTGGGTTCCAAGAAACAACTGAAAAACCACTGATGTAGGCCAAGCCCTTCATTTTGCAGATGAAACAACAGAGGCCCACAGGGTTGAAGTGACTTGTTCAAAACGCCCCCATATTCACTGATGGAGCCAAGAGAAGGACTCAGGTTTCCTGACTTGCCCTTCTGTTTTCCTTTCCATCATACAGCACATAAGATACTATTGTGACAGAAACTACTTCTGTCCTTATTATTAGGCAGAAAAGTTCAGCTGAGAAACAGATGACTGGTTGGGGAAGTTTGCCTATTGAAAGCACGAGGAAATCAAATGACTTAATCAAAAATAGACAGTAGCTCTTTTCTTTGACTGCAAGGAGAATGAAAAGTGTAAGAGGAAAACCAGCTAAGAATTGTTTCCTACATTGACTTGGTTATAGTTTGCGGTGGTGTGCTATCCTGAAAGATGCCGTGCTCCTCGCTACCTGTGGACTAAGAGCAAGGCACTTAACTTCTCTGGGCCTTGGTAGCTCTTGTCCCCTCTGAGAACACAGCAGGGGCACTGTGCTGGCCATTGGACATCATGAAGAACTGTTGTCTTTTCCAGATAGATACACCCAAGATCAGTCCTTCCCTCCTTCCTTCCATCCCTCCCTCCCTCCCTTCTTCCCCTGTCTCAGGACTTCTTATAGAGCCAGAACATCCTTAATCCTATATCATGTGGGGGTTTGGGTAGGTATTTTGTACATTGAGTAATTGTCTTCCCAACTGGACATTAATTGTGGGGGGGAAGATGACTGTGTCTTTTTATATCCTTAGCATGTGTTTTCCTTTTTCTCATCTTAGAAGTGTTGTCTTCCATAAAATGCAAGATGTAGGAACCCAGACCCTCACAAAGACTCTCCATCTGGTGTTTCCAGAATCCTTGGGTGGTCTCATATATACTTTCGTATAATCTGTTCAGTCCTCCTTTTCTCCTTTCTTTGCTCCAGACTTCCCTAGATGGTACCTTGTCCATTGGGCACCATCCTACCTGCCCAGCATCACTGGTGTTTCTCCTGGACACTGCCATGCCCTCTGTCGCTGTCCTTACTAGCTGCAGAAATTGACCAGAGTAGCTGCCTCAATGTTCTTTCTTTCTTGGATGTGTGTGTGTGTGTGTGTGTGTGCACATGACTGTGTATGAGTGTGCATTCACAGTCCCCAAACACTAAGCACACAGAAGGGGAGGAACTAACCAGTGAGACTTCGAGTCTTCCCTTGTGGGGAGAGAGCAAGTACATTTTCATGAGTATGAGAATATTAGGTAGGCACACGTTGTGGTGGCTGCTGTTGTCTAAATGTTTAATTGTTGCACATGGACGGGACTGGAAGAGATTATGCTGAGTGAAATAAGTCAAGCAGAGAGAGTCAATTATCATATGGTTTCACTTATTTGTGGAGCATAACAAATAGCATGGAGGACAAGGGGAGATGGAGAGGAGAAGGGAGTTGAGGGAAATTGGAAGGGGAGGTGAACCATGAGAGACTATGGACTCTGAAATGATCTGAGAATTTTGAAGGGGTGGGGGGTGGGAGGTTGGGGGCACCAGGTGGTGGGTATTGTAGAGGGCACGGATTGCATGGAGCACTGGGTGTGGTGCAAAAATAATGAATACTGTTATGCTGAAAAAAAAATAAAAAAAAAATTATAAAAAAAAAATAAATGTTTAATTGTTGCAAAGAAGGGTGTCTTCTGTGGCAGTCTCATCTTTCCAGTAGCAAGAGAGGGCAAGTTCTGTTGTGCAATCCCATGTCTTCTTTGGTTCGCACCTTGTTGCCTATATTGCACACTCACCAAAGCACGTCACAGACCAAACTCAGAGCCAAGAGGTGGAGAAATAGTCTCTGACTTTTGAGAAAGAGTTGCAAAGTTAATTCCAAGGGTATAGCAATGGAGAGAATTGTGAATGCTCTTGCAAACAGCCAGGGAGAGGCACAAAGTCAGGAAACTTGACCTTTCCCCAAATCCCTGGCTGACTTCTATCTACTTATTATCAGTCAGAACTTTGATTTGTCATATGGTCATCCCTAACAGCAAGGGAAGCCATCAGCGTAGTTCATCTGGGCTGTTCCTCCTACTGGAATAGAACTGTAGCTCTCCGAGCAGTGAAGGGTGAGAAAATGGGAATTGGTTTGGTGTGAAATAATAAGGTAGATAGAAATAGATATCTATATCTATCTATATCTATATCTATCTATCTATCTATCTATCTATCTATCCATCTATCTATATATCGGCCTCTGGTTCCTGCTAATATTTTGTCTTTGACCCTGATTCCTGACACAAAGTTCCTAAAACTTTGTAATGTCCAGAGTGATGGGAGTGTCAGACACAGAGCTGTTAAATCCCTTAGAATTTCCTGGGTAAGAGGAATGTCTTTTGTTCAAATGAGGCAACTCTTGGTGAGCTCCTACATGGAGTTTGGTCCCTAGAAAGACCAATGCACAGTTAGAAGGTTGGCACTTTCAGCCCTGACTCCCATCTTCCGGAGAGGGGAGAGAGGTTGGAAGATGAATTTATACTCAGTCATGCCTACATGATGGAGCCTCCATAAAAATCCCCTAAGTATGGAGTTTGGAGAGTTTCCAAGATGTGTTTGATGTGGGGATGGGTTTGATGAATGCATCTGGGCGTTGGGAGGGTACTGTGCCCCAGCTCCACGAGGACAGAAGCTCCTATACTTGGGAACCTTCCAGGCCCCACCCTCTGTGCCACTTCATCTGGCTGTTCATTGTATCCTTTAACATATTCTTTATTCTATAACAACTGAGTAAACATTAAGGGTTTCCTTGAGTCCTGTGCCCCATTCTAGCAAGTGATCGAACCCAGGGTGGAGGTCATGGGAACCTTCCATTTGTGGAAGCCAGGCAGAAGTTATAGGTAACCTGGGGACATGCTATGCAATGGGTGTTTGAGGTTGGGGACAGTCTTAACTGGTGGCATCTGCCCTAACTCCAAGCAGTTGCAGAATTGCTTAGCAAGGAAAACCCATACATCTAGTCGCAGAAGCGTTCTTCTGTGTGAGTGAGGAAAGGAGCACAAGGTGTTTTTCTAGAAAGTTGGATATTGGCGGTGCCTGCCACACAGTGCACGAGGAGCTGTAATGGTTCACACTTCTGTGAACCTGCATTTCCATTCTCTTTTCCATGGGTGATGGACAGACACCCATGGACAGACACCATCGCTTCTCCCACCACTCTACGGCAAAGACTTTGTAATTGTGCCACTCTCCTTGGGGCCTCTAGGATTTGGGTCAGCAGACAGGCTCAAATCACTGCATTTGATTTGAGTTCGGTCCCTCTGTCCCCCAGTGCATGCAACACACCTCCCAGGTCTACCTCCCCCTCCCCCAGCTAGCCCCTACCATGGACAAGCATAGGGCACGGCCTTGGTCAATGACTACAGCTGTACTGCAGCCCGTCCCATTCATGGCCAAGGCCTGAGGCTGAGCGTGGTGAGGCCAGCGTGTTATTGTTCATCCCGCTGTGTCATAGTCATGAGATACAAAACCCAGACAACGAGCAACACACTGTCTCACACGGTCCTTAGGATCTAGAGAATCTGTGTTTTTTGTACCAGCCTCCGGCCTCTCTATTGGTGTGCCCTTTTGAAAAATTGAAATGTTCTCGAAGTCTGGAGACAAGCTTCCGAGTGAACTGCATCTGAACTTTTTAAATTCTTTTTTTTTTCCCTCCTCTTGGTGAAATCTCAGCAGAGCCAGAGATGATCATAATTTTCATGAACACAAACTAAAGGTTTTGTTGCCTGTTGAGCAAAGTAGCTGCTTCCTATTGCAAAAGAACTGATTCCTATTCTCATTGCGTCGGCGTCTCATTAAAATTTCCATTATCCTCTTCCTTCCAGTGCAGTTATAGACGAAATTGTCCTGACCATGTTTCTCAAACAAAATCGCTCCTGACTCAAAATATATGAAAGGGATATAGGAGGAAAAGAGCCACATTTCCCTAAATATAGATCATCTTGGGTAAGAAAAAAAAAAAAAAAGGTCAACTTTTTTTTTTTTTTTTTTTTTTTTTTGTCCAGGCTTTTATAGTTATTTTAGGTCAGTATTATTAGCTTCATCAGCTGTACCAGGCCCAGAAAAACAAACTGAGTCATGGTAGCAGCGGTGGAAGACAGGTAGGTGTTACATAAAGATGCTTTGATGACAATGGTGGCCTGTTTGTTGGGGGCCTACTCTGAGCCAGATCGTGACCCCAGAGCCTTTATCTCACCTGTGCAGCCCACAGCACCCTCCACACAAGCTGGCCTCCAACTGGCCTTCTTGGGGACCTGGGTGGGTAGACCTGTCCCAGTACAAAATGCCCGTTCTTGCTCTGTCTTGTGCTAGCTGACGTTGGCCAAGTACTTTGTGCTCTCTGGGTCTCAGTTTTGTTATACGGAAACCAGTGTTCATCTAATGCTCTGATACCTTCCCTTTCCTCCTGCTTCATTCAGTTTGGAATGCAATTGAAAATGCTCTGTAGGAGTGGCTCAGTCAGTTAAATGACTGCCTTCAGTTCAGGTCATGATCTCAGGGTCCTGAGATTGAGCCCCTGGTCAGGTGCCTTGCTCAGCGGGAAGTCTGTTTTTTCCTCTCCCTCTACTCCCCCGACTCTTGCTTGAGCTCTTTCTTTCTCAAATAAATAAACAAAATCTTGTTTAAGTGCTTTGTTAACTCTATCCCAACATAAGAAAGATGGATTGCCCAAGATCATCGACAACAATTGGGGTATGAACCAGCAATCCCCAGCACGACCAAAGTCAAGTCTCTGTCTTTCTCTTCTCCTTGGAATGGTGCCAGCCCCGTGCTCCTCACCTCTGTGGAGACATAAGAAAAAGAAGCTTCGAGCCTTTTGCTCATGCTATCATAGCTATCACTTCTGAGTGCTGACTCTGAGCCAGGGAAAATCATTCGCATGTATTACTCACATGATCCTTGAAACAAAACTGTTGTTCCTCTCCTGTAGGCAAAGACACTGAGGCTCAGAGAGTTAGGGAACGTGCCATTCTCCTAGCAATAGTAAGTAGAGGGCTGGTTCCCAATCTTACTGGCCTCACCTCACAGCACGTGTTCTTGAAGTAGTTCTAATTACTGAGGCAGAAGAAGGAACTATGCTTTCGGAGAAAGAACTCAGAAGACCTGAGTCCAACTCATGCTGGCCAGTGAACTAACTCACTCTTCTACTCTATCACCCTCTGGGAAAAAAGCCCCCTAAGGAATTTCGTCTCTCAATACCCCCTTCATCACAGCCCCATTTTTGCAAACATTTATTGCTTCTTAAGGGTCAGGCTCACATTTTGTGTCTGAATGAATCTACTTAACCCTCGTGCCAGTCTATGGGGTAGATACCGTTATTATCCCCACTTGAAGGATGACAAAACTGAGGTGCAGAAAGGTAGTGGAATTTGTCCCAAGGTAACGTGGCTACTGAGTGACAGAGACACATCTGAACCCACACAGTCTGATTTCAGAACCTTTCCCACTACGTTTTGTGCACAGTAAAATGTTCGAAAGGCTACACTCAAATGATTAGCGGCTCTCTCTCAGGAATTGGCTTTAGGTGGGAAATATGGAGAGAATGACTTTGACTTATTTTGTCTACACTTAAATCCTTTTGAAGATTTTACAGGGCCTATGTATGGATAGTTTTTATAATTAAAAATATATCTTCAGCGATTAAATATTTTGGCTCTCCTACAGTTGCGGCACTAAGTACAAACTAATTATTTGTCATAAGGGGACTGGCATTTTCTGGAAGATTCCAGAAATCCAGAAAGATGCCAAGACTGGCGGGGTCATTATGAAGCTGGAGCCTACATCCATGGGATCATGCATTCTCCTCTCCCTCCCTTTATGCCAGCACAAGGCCAGCAGACAGAGGGCTCCATGATTGTAGCATGTGAATTTATATCCACCCTGAATCTGAGGGCAAACAGAGAAATGTAAATTTTGGCATCTGCCTTTGGGAGCACTGACCTCACAGGACTCATTCAGTCCCAGACCTCACCCTGGGAGTGATTTCCCCACATCCGCTATAATTTATTGACAAGACTTGTTTCTCTTCCTGACGCTGAAGGAATTGCCCAGCACAATTTTAAACAAAGCACCACGCGGATCAGTGCAATGAACTGAATCACCATTTCCTCACAGTACCAGCCCTGCCCCGGGTAATATTTTTCTCATCCATCGTCTCTCATTTTTGAAGATGCTGGCAATGCAAGCCATCTCCAGACATTTCCCATTGTCTCTCTGTCAGCCCCAACAAAGGCAAGGCCCCCGGTCTCCCAGCCTGACCCAGGCAAGCTGGTTTGAGATCACACAGCATTTTTCCGTGATGCCTTGTTGCAAGCAATCTTTTCAAGTATATTCATTTCCAGTGTGACATGATGTTATTCAGAAATATGTGGGTTTCAATTTTTCCTTGCTCTCCCAAATGTCATAAAATTACACAGATTCTATCATTCTATGTTTTGGACAGAGTAATGATATCATCAGAGGCCACTACCATCACTATTATTCCCAGGGAACTTCGAGGTATGGGTTAGGAGTGGCTACTGTCCAGGTTACAATACTAAGTTCATTTTGTTCTAATGGGGACAAGTGATACTATTTGAATGTTTCTCTGAATGTCACTAGATGTTCTGTAAATGATCATGGTGTCTGATAAGTCAAAACCCCATTATATCTCACTCAACCCTTTGGGAAGTCGGGATCATTGCCATGATGATTATATTAGTAATCAATACCATTCATTGGAGGTTTCTAGAAAACCAAGCCCTTCTGCTAGTCATTTCCCAATCCCCGAAAAATACTTCCCAGCATGGAGTTATTGTTTCCATGTCACAGATGAGGAAAAAGGGGTTCAGAGAGGTTAAGACCTCCCAAATAATAAATCCTATAACTTACAGACCAAACGGGAGTTGCCCTCCCACTGCGAAGAGTTTGGGATTAAGCAGTTAAAGGAACAGACTATTCTCACATTCTATTAGAATTCCAGGTATCCCACTGTCTGGTTCCCTCTGTCTGCCACTGTTCCTGGCCTGGGGCACTTCAGCATGTCCTGGAGAGACTCCCAGCTGTAGTCTTGATTTGCCTTGCAAGCCCCTTCTCTCCCATTCCGCCTTGGCAGGTATATTGGTCCCAAGGACTGCTCCAGCATCACACCTGCTAGGAAGCCATGTCACTGTCTCACCCACCCACACATGCTGTCAACTTGATCGCGGGCTTCTTTTGTTCCACTGTGCTCCACACAGAGGCTTCTTACAAAACCCACGACACTTCGCGTTGGTATTTGTTTTTATGTCTCTTTTTAGTACTGAATGGTCATCACCTTCAGGCCAGACTGTGTCATCTTCGTCTTCATCTTCTCATCTCCCAGACCCGTGCCTGGCAATTACTAGGTGCTCAAAAGTATCCGTTCATCAGTTGCGTGGATGGAAAAAGGATGAATGATAAATATGTTTAAACTTAAAGGAATAAACATATCAGCACTGTAATCTGTATTTGCTGTGTTATTTGAGAGTAGTCAGTTCTGTTGTAAAAGACAAGAACACAGAAAATGAATGAAACTCCTAAGACATGAGATATGGGTTGTGAATAACAGGTAGCTCATGAAACATGGTAGAATTCATGAAATGTGTTAGATGCAGGTAAGTAAGTTAGTAACCCATGAGACAGGCGTGGCACGGGTCAAGTTAATAAAGTGGGTACTGCTGAACACATAGAAAAGGCCAGAAGGACCAAGAGACAACAGATATCCGTGAACCTCTAAGTATACATGAGAAATATGAGACACCCAATATTTTTGTGGTCCTAACCTGAACACCCAGTAGTGAAGGCATCATGTACCCTTTGCCTCAGAAATGTAGATAAAATCCATAGGTCCTCATCAGGCTTGTTGGCAAACTGCAGCTCTTGGTCAGGGAACGAACATGCCCTGTGTCTCTCTCATAGAGCAAGTTGCATTGGCTTTAGGCACCTTCAGGCTGAGCCCTTGTTGCTTCAACCTCACCTCTGTCTGAGGGGCAGGCTGATGAGACAGAGAGAGAGAGAGAGAGAGAGTATGAATATCATGTAACCGAGGATCAGGTAGTGTGGTTCCTCCATCCCACCCCACACCCTCTCTCAATTGTGTTTCTCCACCTCACAGGCCTTCTCTTGCCTCTAGTTGTGTATTTAAAAGAATTCAAAACTGTTTCGAGAATATTCTTTGGTGTGAGCCCTTCTGTTCTGTTGACCTCTGGGATAGCTTGCATGGTAGTACACCCATAGGTTACCATCGCCTCAAGGACATTTTCCGGTGAGACTGTACGATTCCTATAAACACCACTAGAGCTTCCCTCCTTGGGAAGCCAAACGTGGCTACGCCCCTGTCAGAAAATTTAAGGTACTAGAGAGCCCTACATCCAGAGTGCACAGCAAAAACACTGAGATTGCAGACATACTGAACATTCTTCCAAACTCAGGCTGGAGTTGTGGCCCTCCTTTTTTGTGCAAAAACTTTTATGACAAATCTTTAGTGAAAATCGTCTGGCTAAGACACTTTATGATTAACTGAGGCAAATCTGAGTCTCTGAGTCTTTTCTCCAAGAATGAATAGTAATTTTATTTCATTTTTTTATTTTTTTCCTCAATGTCAGGCAGTATGAGCCCACACAATACACCCTTGAAGAATTTCTCAATTGCACCCTGCCTAGCCAGTTTGAATTCCTATGCGTGTGGACCGATAAAGAAGTATTATCTGACTAAAGAGATATTGGCTGTCTGCGTGGTTCCTAGCGTGTGTGTTATTTCAGACTTTCGTTCATGCTTAGTGGCCATCAGTAGGATTACAAGTCCTGTTTATTGCTGCTGGTTTCACACAGGGTCTCATAATTCCTGTATAAAAAAATACCTCCTCTCCTGAGTCATATTTAATGGATTCATATTGAGTTTCCAAGAGTTTTCATTTTCCTTGGACAAGATCTGCTAAAACGAATAGCACGATCCTCTCCTCCTAATTCTATCAATGGCCCCTTTAAAAGGGATTTGATGAGTATCACATTGTAACTGTGTTTGTGAACATTTAAAAGCTCCTTACAATCAAGATCTGGTTCAGTAACTGGAAAGGATGGAAGGAAGGAAGGGAGGGAGGGAGGAAGGAAAGAAAAAGAAGGGCCTACATCTGATGTTGTGTATTGAATTTACTTTCTGTCTTTTTTTCTCTTATAATGAGATGATGTTCCATCAGTCTCCACCAGAGCAGCGCTGTGACGTCTATGACTGGGAGAATGTGTAATCCTAGGAAAATAGCCTTCAGGGGCCTTAGGGGCAGCTGATGTTGTCTGTGGTCCCCTAGAGCTGCTTACTGGTGGTGCATAACAGAATCGGGGCTAGTATATAAAAACTGGTGAAAATAAATAGTACTTGGTGTTCCTGGGACTTTTCATCCTGGGATCTCCATGCCAGGACCATGCAGAATTTCCAGGGAGAGATTTCTCCCTTTGGCCTGTGGTGGCGGACTATTACAAGTGAGTTAAAATTCCCGCAGCCGAGAGGCACACTGCATACTTGGTCCCTGAGGCTGGCTGCTGCTGTAATGTGGAGCCCCGGTGAACTGGCTGATCAACGGGCCACAGGACGGAAGGCTGGACATAGAGTCTTGGACCGGACTCTGGGCTCCCCGTCTCCAGGTGCTCCCAGGAGGGCAGCGTCCAGACCAAACCCTTCTGGGCTCCCGCCCCGGAACCAATGGCAGACCCCAGGGCCTCCCTGGTACCTGGAAGTGGAAGTGGTGGCTCCCTGCTCAGCTTCCTGTGGCCCGGCCCTTCCCCAGCATCTGTGGCCCCAGCCCCTTCCCCAGCATCCCCATCCCCTCCTCCCCAGCTTGATTCCCGTGGAAGACAGGCTTTGGCTCAACCCTTGGAAAGTAGCCTTAAATTGAAACATGCTGAGGGAGGCAACCCATTGTCTTTGCTCCATATTAAGATGCAAATGGCTGGCATCAAATGCTTTCCTGACAGGCTGGTTTTTTGCCTTGGCTGGGTGCACTCTGGGCTGTGCTGTGCGAGGGCCAGGAAGGTGCAAAAGTGCAAGTCAAGAGGCCCTCAACCCCCGGTAGAACATGAATTGTTGCTCTCAGGTTCAGAAATCCTTTGAAGTGCGTGGGCAGTGCCGGTGAGGGAAGGTGTAGGAGTCCATTGGTTACTTATTTCTTCCCTGTATGGAATCTGTTTCTGCCGTAAATTTTTAGCCTCCCTGAGAATGTCTGCTATCCCTTGGCCTCCAAAAGAGGTCAAATTTTAAATGACCAGATCGAATATGCCACAACCTGAGGCGCTTCCCCCTTGGATTCTGTCTGTCTCTGGCTCCATTTCTGTTTGCCTCTGGCGTTTCTCTTGCTGTGGAGGTTCAGGGTCCGGATTTTACTTTGTTTATAGAGGCGACATGACTCCTCAGGAAGGGGCTAGGCTCAGCTCCTCTCTGTTCCAGCAGAGTGTGGGACAGGAATAAAGGAGAGGGGGTGAGCCACCTCCACTGCTCAAGCAGGAAAGAGGGGTCTGTGGCCTCTGCGGTAAGCTCATTGTTTGTATTTCTCAGTGCAGGAAAACACAGTGACTAGGGGACCTAATGTCTACCAGTTTCTCATCCATTTAAATGAAGCTAAAGACCTCAGCCTCCAGCAAGGCTGCCCCCAAAGTCTTCAACTCTCCCAGATCCTTGTGCTTCTCCCTGCCCCCGCTCCCCATCCTTTCTTTCTTTTGGTGCATTTCTTCATCTCCATCCCTCTCAGATGCTCAGTGCCCGGTCTGTTCTTATCACCTATGCTCAGATATAGGACTTGAAACATGTTCCTCTTAAATTACAATTACCCCAAAGAGGCCTGCATCACCTCTCCTGGGGTATTGTATCTTAATAAGGAAAAAAGGCTTACATTTAAAATTTTCTCATTGGGGGATTTTCAGCTGTGATACAGGAGAGGAGCACAGGAGGGGAGGTACCATCAGGCACTTCCCAATATCCCCAAAGTCCTGGACTCACGAGGTGACTTGGAAAAAAGGAATCAAAATCTTGACATCTTCTTCATCACTCCCCGTATCTGTGGTGATGTGCCTGACCTGCAGTCACTATAATCCTTGCTTTCCTAAAGAAATAATCTAATCCACCTTCTCAGACAATGCCTGGAGTTTTTCTAGAACATTCCAGAATTAAACTTAATCAATAGTGCAAAAATCAGAGAATTCACTCTGACTAGCCAGCCCAGCCATTGACAGTCAACCATAAATATGGATAAGCTCTCCTCTGACATTTACTCACTGGTTCTTAGTTCTGTGCTGGAAGTCTTGTGGGTTAATCTATTCTGTCTTGGCATGTGACAGGTCTTTCAAAAGCGAATTTACATTTTACCTTGTTTCCCAGTTGTTTCTTCTACAAATTGGAAGTATTCTGCAAGAGTGAAGGGAGGATATGCTCGGGGGTGTGGAGGGGGATGTTATGGTTTTCAAAAAGGGTCACAATTCATTGACCTAACTCTTATCATAAGGTAGGGTCTATGTTTCCTCCCCTTGAATCCATAGGCAGAATTGTGGCTGTGCTTTGACCAATAGAATATGGTGAGGTGATACCATATACCTTTCACCTTGATTGCTAGAACTTGAACTGGAGTTTCAAGCCGCCGTATAAGAAACCCAACTATCCTCAGCTGCCATTCCATGAGGAAGCCGAAACCCCATGGAAAAGCTCCAACAGGAAGTTCCAGCCTTCAATTCACCCCAGTCCGGACACTAGACATGTGACTGAAGAAGCCTCAAGATGCTTCTGGCCCCCAGAAATCTGAGTCATCCCCAGCCATTCCTGTCCTATCCCACACATTATAGAGATAAATATCCCTGATATGCCTTCCTCAATTCCCAACTCTTAGAATCTGTGGGTATAATAAAACTATTGTTTTTTCACATCATTGGGTTTGGGTTGGTTTACTACATAGCAAGAGATAGCTCAAACAGATTTCACCCTAAATCAACTTGGCCACGGCAGCCTCTGCCCAAGAGGAACATATCACTAAATTCCCTTATTCCTTACACTTGACTATTAAATTATAATCTTGCCCTTAATGACAACTTCCTCCAGAGTACCAGAGAAAAGCAGAAATCTCATAACCTGCAGGAAGTAATCACAGAAATAGATAATGCATCAAAAATAGTGCCGAGAGAATTCAAATCCTAAAGGTTGTGTCTTACTGCTTTATAGCATACCTCAACGCAACCGTTCGTTAAGCTCATTTATCAGATAATAAAGATTTCTGCAATCTTATTCTATCATCCGGTATTAATTATGCCATCCTCCAGCCTGGCGTCTTCGGAGGGTGGTAAGCCAACTTGGAAGGGCCATCTGAGTGAGTCCTACAGGCTTCTGTGCTCCCTGGTGAAGGGAACGGTCATACCTGCTTCGAAAGATTGTTGTGAGGATGAGAAATCAGGTCGGAAAAGTGGTTGGCACCCAGTACTGGCTCGCTATTGATCTCTGAAGAATTGATCACATGCCTTTTATGTCTTCAACAGAGTTGTTGAAAGAAACACTGGACAGAAAGGGCCGATGGCAGGCCCGCTAGTGGCAACCATCTATGGCCAGGATTGGCTCTTCTGGATTCTGTAAACTGAACCAGCTTCGGACAGAAGTTCCCAGAAGCGGGGATCGGACTCTGTTTTGTTTGCTGACATCCCATGTGGTCAGAACAGTGCCCAGCAGGTAGGAGGGCGCAGGAAAGATGTGTTAAGTAATGGATGTCATTCTGCGGTACTCTGTCTTGGCCTCCTCCTAGACCAGGAAGTCCCCGCTATGCCGTCCTCCGGTCCAGGCTGGTCCTGCCTCCTCAGAAGAGAGTTTCAAAGGTACGGAGTGCAAGAAGGTCCCATATAGAGCTCAGACAGTGCAGGTCCCTCGGCAACACCTATTTTCCACTTCCTATTACCACGATGTTTAAACTATCACAGGAATAGCCGCATTAAAGTCATTTGTTATATGTAAAGCAGGGGCGTAACACATTGGTAATTAAGGTCTCCCTCTGCGCCAACCTACACGCTAGAGGTATAATTAAGTGTAAGAGCCTCTTAGTGTGCTAGCCATTATTACTGGGCTTAAACATATATTCAGCCAGTTATTAGTGAAATTCTATAGTGTCCTGAGGAACTATTGTTTTAATAAATGGAGTGAGTTTTCCAGCTGGTTCTAGGCTTGCTCCAGTGATCTTTGGCAGAGAACTGGCAGTGTAATTTTCTGATGTCTGCCTCCTGTCCACTTTCAATATGGAAAACTCGGATCTCAGGCACTCTAAGGACTGTAAGAACAACCTCCCGATGCTCTTTTCTGGTTCACAATGGCCGCATATGAGAATGTTCCTTCTTCTGAGATTTGCTACTCAAAGCCTCTCTGTTTCACGTAAAATAAACATACGAAGGTGATCCCAGTTCTCACATTTGCTCCAGGGACCAAGGGTTCACAACCAAGCGAACAACATGTATTTATTTATTAAAGCCTTGCTTTGTCCATATCCCTAAGCTAGGGCTCTATTAAAATAGTACATTTTTTACTTGAGCTAGCATTAATTGCCATATTGAAATATTTACACCTCCTTTGTATTAAAAAGAGGCAAGAAAGCAAAGATGATGAAGGAGGTGAGGTGTCTAATCCCCTCATACAGGCTTTTCTCTCTCTCTCTCTCTTTTTAAATATTTTATTTTTTTTATTTGAGAGAGTGCACGCATGAGAGAGAGCAGGAGCAAGGGGTAGAGGGAGAAGCAGGCTTCCCGCTGAACAAGAAGCCCGATGTGGGGCTTGATCCCAGTACCCCAAGATCACGACCTGAACCGAAGGCAGACACCTAACAGACAGAGCCACCCAGGTGCCCCTCTCATGCAGGCTTCTACTGGCCTATGGGGAGGGAGAGACTTTGACACAGAGGAAGATCCCAGAAAGAAATGGAGACCTCCCCAATCTTGTCCTGCAACTGGCATCACATGCTTTCTTTGTCCAGGTCCTCAAGCTGCAGCTCCAAAAGGTTCCTGTAGGAGGCGCTCTACAGCAGTTATCAATAGAACGATGCATTGTGATGCTTCAGTGGTTATAGTGAGTCACTGAATCATTTGTTGGGGAGACCTGCTGGGGCCCAGGAGAAGTAACAGAATATGAAGGCATTAAAGGGGCTGAAGTCACCTCTTAGAACAGCTTCTTCAAGGGTGCCTGGGTGGCTCATTCGGTTAAGGATTGGACTCTTGATTTGGACTCAGGTTACAATCTTAGGGTCTTGAGATAGGTCCCTGGCACCAGCCATGCACTGAGTGTGAAGCCTGCTTGGGATTCTCTGTCTCCTCTCCTCTCTACTCCTCCCCACCCTCTCTCTCTCTCTCAAAAAAAAAAAAAAAAAAAAAAAAAAAAAAAAAAAAAAGGACACCTGGGTAGCTCAGTTGATTGGGCGGCTGCCTTCGGCTCAGGTCATGATCCCAGTGTCCTAGGATCGAGTCCCGCATCGGGCTCCTTGCTCGGCAGGGAACCTGCTTCTCCCTCTGCCTCTGCCTGCCTCTGTCTGCCTGTGCTCGCTCGCTCTCTCTCCCTCTGTCCCTGACAAATAAATAAATAAATAAATCTTTAAAAAAAAAAAAATTCCTGCAAATCCCCTGCTGGCTGGGCGCTAGTGGACCACACTACCCAGCCTTGGGTACATCTGTCTTCAGTGCCTGGCACTCAGTAAGGGCTCAATGCACATTTGTGGAAGGAACCCTGCCTCCTATGAGTAAAGAAATAGCATTTCTCCCATCCCCCACGCAGTGTTTTCAAAGATGTGTGTGGGGATGGTCTCTGGGCTCCTTGGATACTCTGCTGCTTTGACAGCCACAGGGGGAGAAAGGTATTAGAGGACAAAATAGATATTATATATGGTGTTACTGGCTGACAGAAAGGCCAAAGGAGAAGTGGCTTAGAGAAATGTGTTCAATGGGCATTGAAGGGGCACCTGGGTGGCTCAGTGGGTTAAAGCGTCTGCTTTTAGCTCAGGTCATGATCCCAGGATCCTGGGATAGAGCCCTGCATTGGGGCTGTCTGCTCAGCAGGGAGCCTGCTTCCCTTCCTCTCTCTCTGCCAGACTCTCTGCCTACTTGGGATCTCTGTCAAATAAATAAATAAATAAATCTTTAAAAAAAAAAAAAAAGGCATTGAAGCAGGGAAATATGTTAGATTCTGGAACCACAAAGATGAAAAATATGCACAGAAGGATCCACAACCCCCAGGAAATGCTCACCAGAGATCCCTTCATGCTGGACTCCAAGCCTGCTGCATTTGTCAAGGCTCCATCAAGAAAATCGGAGCAGTGACCTGGAAAGATGGAGCTGGGGGGTGCGTGCTTACCCCAGGACTGGCTCCTATCTCCAACACACCATCTCCCACCCCTCTCTGAGATGGGCTACTGTCTGAAGTCTTGACTCCTTCAAATGCTTCTGCCAAGCTCTAACTTGACAGGAAGCCCTCCCTAGTCACTTTCTGTGTATCTGTATCTTTTCTTCTTGGAGCAAACTGCATTGCTCCCCGGAAGGACATAGTTCATCAGAATTCTGTGCTAAGAAATTAATCGCTTGCAGAGCGTGGGGTTGTAGGTGAGAGGAAGCCTCCATATTTGGCAGGTTCTTTACTGGGAATATTACCTAAACCATGTGACAACTAGAGTCTTACCGATACATCAGAAAACTGAGGGTCCTAAAGTAACTTCTCTCATCCACAGAGCGAATGTTTGCTGTGTGTCTAGCATGTACCAGACAAAATACTAGGTCCTGCGGAGGCAGCTTTGCAGAAGACAAATACTCCGACCCCCACAAAGTGTGCAGTCTTGCTGGAGATACAGACAAAGAAGCAGCCATCCCACGGAGAGTAAGAGTGCAGCACACTTCGGGAACACACGAGAAGGATCCTCTCACCCACAGAGGAAGTGATATGGAAACAGACATACACGAGAGCAGGGTTTCAGGAATGTCAAGGGGAAAACGTGGAAAAGTAAAAAGAGAAAAAGAGAAAAAAAGGAAAGAAAAGGCTTTCCAGGCAAAGGAGAACTTATGTGGGGGAAGATCTTAGGCTTGAAGGAAAGGCAGGGACAGTGTGGCTCAACCACACCTCCTTACAGAAAAGATTGATAGTGCTCACAGGATATAAAAGCTGAAACAAGAAGGCATAAATCAAAAAGAGGAACTAAGAAGAAATCAAAACAAGGGTGGGGATTTTGAAGGGAGCCAAGAATAAGACTTTAAAGATAGCATTCCTTAGTAACACGTGTGCTTGTCACAAGGGAGCCACTAATTTGACTCTAAGCTATCTAGGAATCAACCCCGAAAGGAAAAGCTGATGGCCTCTCCTGAGGAGACTTCCTCAGAGGAAGGGTGACTCTGGATCACAGGGGCCCTCAGGCCCTAGCTAAGCAGATCACAGTACTCCACTGATGGGCAGCCTGGAGACAACCCCATGCCGATGTCTGTCTGTCACCCCCAACGTACCCCTCAGGGAAACAGTTCAGCCAATGGCCGGGCCAACATCATCCAGGAGCCCCATTCTGTTCATGTGACTTAATCCCAAGAAAGATCTTAAAAGAGCCAAGAGAACTGAAGAACTGTTTGTCCTTCAAACAATTGACCCTAGACTCATCCTGCCAAGTTTTGGAGTGTATTAGTGATTATCTGCAAACTGTACCTCCTTACAGAAAGTTGCATTTCAGCTTATCTACACTGTCCAATAAATATAGACCATGGGCTTTAACATCAAACCAAGCTGAGGGGAGACGTACTTAGATGAAAAACTATCTCCATCTTCTCTCCCTTCAAGTCCTACCTGAATGTCATCCTCTCTCCAGGAGCTTTGTATGTTTCCAAACCAAAGGTTTCTTCTCCCTCCCCTAAATTCTTAGTGTGTTTTTACACCTTTAAAGGCCCTTATCACATTCGGTCTGGAGCTGTCAGTCTTCAGAGTTTACCTCCCATGATGTGCTCAGCACGATGCCGCCATCACATTCTCGATCAAGAAAAACTCACTGAATGAAAGCAATACCTTCCAAATCACAACTTGAAAAATAGCCCGTTTTTCACATGACAACATTTTATTGTGCGTGGGGGTTCAGCCATTTGTGCAGAAGACCTACATGGTGGCCTTTAACTTCTTTGTGCAATGGTTTGTGTTGAATGTTGAGCCTCCTCAGTTTGCGTGAGACCTTTTGTGACCTCCCCGTCTACAATGTGAGGTCATGGGTAAAGGTCATATCCTTTGAGGGAACATAAGAGCAGATGGAACAAGGAACTGGAAAAAAAATGTAATGCAGGAAACAGCCTTGACATCTGGCCCTAACACACAGACTGGCTGGAAACACGGGGCCTAATGTGGTCTTAGAACACAAAGGCTAACATTCACCGAGCCCTTGATATGTAAGAGGGATTGTGCGAGGCTTCTTAAAACATTTTGGTAGGCGTGAGTTGTATCATTTCATCATCACAATAAGCTGCGCATTATTAGGATCATTTCTGTAGCCGTGAAGACCAAAGCTCAGAGTAGTTAAGTCAACCACTCAAGGCAGCATCGTTAGTCATTTGCAGAACAAGGATTGGACCTCAAATCCACCTGACTTCAAAGCTTAGGCCTTCCCCAGCTGAGAGGGCTGAAATCCAGTCCTGCCAGTTGGGAGACTCAGGACATGTCACTTAACCCCCTAGTCACACAAGGATTTCTCTTTTAAAACCACAGGTGTCGGGGCGCCTGTGGCTCAGCGGGTTAGGCCTCTGCCTTCGGCTCAGGTCATGATCTCAGGGTCCTGGGATCGAGGCCCGAGTCGGGCTCTCTGCTCAGCGGGGAGCCCGTTTTCCCCTGCCTCTCTGCCTACTTGTGATCTCTGTCTGTCAAATAAATAAATAAAATCTTTAAAAAACAAAAACAACCCCCCCCACAGGGTCTTTGGGGTAAATACCCGGTAGCTCTATTTCAACTTTTTGAGGAACCTCCATACTGTCTTCTGGAGTGGCTGCACCAGCCTGAATTCCCACCAACAGTGTAAGAGGGCTCCTCTTTCTTCACCTTCTCGCTGACATTTGTCATTTCCTGACTTATTAATTTTAGCAGTCCTGACTGTTGTGAGGTGGGATCTCATTGTGGTTTTGATTTGTATTTCCCTGATGCCGAGTGATGTGGAGCACTTTTTCATGTGTCTGTTGGCCATGTGGATGTTTTCTTTGCAGAAATATCTGTTCATGTCCTCTGCCCATTTCTTGATTGGATTATTTGTTCTTTGGTGTTGAGTTTGATGAGTTCTTTATAGATTTTGGATACTAGCCCTTTATCTGATATGTCATTTACAAATATCTTCTCCCATTCTGTCGGTTGTCTTTTGGTTTTGTCTACCGATTCCTTCATTGTGCAAAAGATTTTTCTCTTGATGAATTCCCCAAAGTTCATTTTTGCTTTTATTTCCCTTGCCTTTGGAGATTTGTCTAACAAGAAGTTGCTGTGGCCGAGGTCACAGAGGTTGCTGCCTGTGTTCTCCTTAAGGATTTTAATGGATTCCTGTCTCACGTTGAGGTCTTTCATCCATTTTGAGTTTATCTTTGTGTGTGGTGTAAGAAAGTGGTCCAGTTTCATTCTTCCACATGTGGCTGTCCAATTCTTCCAGCACCATTTGTTGAAGAGACTGTCTTTTTTCCACTGGACATTCTTTCCCGCTTTGTCGAAGATTAGTTGACCATAGAGTTGAGAGTCCATTTCTGGGCTCTCTATTCTGTTCCATTGATCTATGTGTCTGTTTTTGTGCCAGTACCATGCTATCTTGATGATGACAGCTTTGTAATAGAGCTTGAAGTCTGGAATTTGATGCCTCCTGCCTTGGTTTTCTTTTTCAACATTCCTCTGGCTATTCATGGTCTTTTCTGGTTCCATATAAATTTTAAGATTATTTGTTCCAACTCTGTGAAATATGTCGATGGTATTTTGACAGGGACTGCTTTCAATGTGTAGATTGCTCTGGGAAGCATAGACATTTTTTTTTAAGATTTTATTTATTTATTTGACAGACAGATCACAAGTAGGCAGAGAGGGAGGCAGAGAGAGAGGAAGGGAAGCTGGCTCCCCGCCGAGCAGAGAGCCCAATGCGGGGCCCAATCCCAGGACCCCGAGATCACGACCTGAGCCAAAGGCAGAGGCTTTAACCCACTGAGCCACCCAGGCGACCCAAGCATAGACATTTTAACAATATTTATTCTTTCAATCCATGAACATGGAACATTTTTCCATCTCTCTGTGTCTTCCTCAATTTCTTTCATAAGTGTTTTGCAGTTTTTAGAGTACAGATCCTTTATCTCTTTGGTTAGGTTTATTCCCAGGTATCTTATGGTTTTGGATGCAATTGTGAATGGGATAGATTTCTTAATTTCTCATTCTTCTGTCTCATTGTTAGTGTATAGAAATGCAACTGATTTTTGCGCATTGATTTTATATCCTACCACATTGCTGAGTTGCTGTATGAGTTCTAGCAATTTGGGGATGCAGTCTTTTGGGTTTTCCACGAAAATTATCATGTCATCTACCTATAGTGAGAGTTTGACTTCTTTGCCAGTTTGAATGCCTTTTATTTCTTTTTGTTATCTGATTGCTGAGGCTAGGACTTCTAGTACCATGTTGAAAAATAGCGGTGAGAGTGGGCATCCCTGCCGTGTTCCTGACCTTAGGGGAAAAGGTCTTAGTTTTGTCCCATTGAGAATGATAGTCTTTGTGGGCTTTTCATAGATGGCCTTTATGATATTGAGGCATGTACCATCTGTCCCTACACTGTGGCGAGTTTTAATCAAGAGAGAGTGCTGTAATGACCAGAAGGGCACATGTACCCCAATGTTTACAGCAGCAATGTCCACAATAGCCAAACTATGGAAAGAGCCAGGATGTCCATTGACAGATGAATGGATAAAGAAGATGTAGTGTATATATACACAATGGAATATTACTCTGCCATTAGAAAGGATGAACACTCACTATTTAAATTGATGTAGATGGAACTGGAGGGTATCATGCTGAGCAAAATAAGCCAATCAGAGAAAGACAATTTGCATATGGTTTCAGTCATATGTGGAATATAAGAAATAGCACAGAGGATCATAGAAGAAGGAGGGAAAACTGAATGGGAAGTATTCAGAGAGGGAGACAAGCCATGAGAGACTCTTAACTATAGGAAACAAATTGATGGCTGCTGGAGGGGAGGGGGGTAGCGGGATGGGGTAATTGGGTGATGGGCATTTAAGGAAGGTGCATAATGTGATGGGCACTAGATGTTATATGCAGCTGGTGAATTATTGAACTCTACATCTGAAACTAATGATATACTATATGTTGGCTAATTGAATTTAAATAAAAATAAATAAAATAATACCATGGGCATGGTACAGGACTTTTCTTACAGCTTTACCTTGAGGACAAAAGGAGAAAATACATATAAACACAGTACTTGGCAAAGAGTAAGTACTCAACAAAATTTCTTTATTAATATTAGCAAGGTCTGCCATCTACTTGGGCAAGGAAACTTGTGTACACTCAAAGTGAGGTAATCTAGCCAAAAAAGAACCCAAATTCATTAACATCTTAGAGATTGTAGTAGTTTACTGGGGCTGCCATAACAAAGTGTCACAGACTGGGAGGCTTAAACAAAAAATTTATTTCCTCCCAGTTCTGGAGGCTGGAAGTCTGAGACCAGGATGTTGGCAAAATCGGTTTCTTCTGCCTTCTCTCTCCTGGGCTTGCAGATGGCCATCTTCTCTCCATATCTTCACATGGTTTTCCCTCTGCTTGTGTCTGGGTCCTAATCGTCTCTTCTCATGAAGACACCAGTCATATTAGATTAGAGACCACTGTAATATCCTCATCTTAACTTATTTACCTTCTTAAAGACCCTTTCTCCAAGGAAAGTTGCATCCTCAGGTAGTGGGGGTTAAGATTTCAGAGCATGAATCTGGGGGTGCAGGGGGAGGGGTTAGGGAGGACACAATTCTGCCCAGAGCAGAGGGCATCAATAATGTTTTTCTAAAAATATTCAGTGTTTTATATTTTCTCCATTGATGGCATTTTAGATCACACTCACTCGGCTTTGAGTGGAAAGCCCCTTTGAGAGTTTTCTGAAGACAAATTATTGCTTTTTAAAGATGGTATTGTCAACAGGGACCATAATGGGCTTTTTTGTATTTTTATTTTGGAATTTCTGACATGCTACACTTCCCTAGGGCTGCAGGCTAATCACTTTATGTACATCATAATAAAAATCATGTTTGCCGGGATCCTTTTCTGCACCAAAAGCCAGGACTGGAATAGAGAAAAGCAGAAGCTTGACAGAGGTGGGTATATATTTGCCAGTGGACAATGCTTCTTCCTGTTACGTTTGGAAATAGGAGCATGATCAAAAGCATGCTGTTGGGCATGGAGTAAGCTTATTAGATTACAAGCGATGTCTCTGAAACAAAGCACAGAGATTTAAATATAATAGATTCTCTTCCTAGAGTTGACTATGTAAATGGCCCCAGTAGTGGTCCCATGTATCTGTGCCCCTTTGCCTTATAAACTTCATGGTTTCACTCTGAATGGTTCAGCCTTGTGACTTGTTCTGTCCAATAGAATGCAGCAGAAGTGGCAGAATGCCTGTTTCAAGCCTACCCTTTGAGAGGCCTTGTATAACTTTTATTTGTTCTCTTGAATAATGGGCTGATTGCCCTTGAACTTTGACCATTACCATAAAAAATAATCCCAGGAAGCTTCCTGAAGGGACGTGGGGAAAAGAAACCTGGAGACTGAGACATGTGGAGAAGGGTCACAGCACCCAGCCAATGGACAGGTTCATCTCCAAGAGCAGAGCCACCTAGATCAATCCGCAACGACCCACAGACAAATGAAAGAGAACATCCAAGAAGAGAAGAACCATTAGCTGAGCCCATTCAAAACTGCTGATCTGCAGAATCAAGAGCTTCAAAAATGGTTGCTGTTTTAAGTAAGTAAGTTTTGGGGTGGTTTGTCACACAGCAATAGCTAACCAAAGCTATAGTTGCTATATGTAACTACAGTTGCTATATGTAACAAGTAGGAACTGCAGCAACAAAATCCTAAATCCTGTGGCACTGGCTTAGGGGCCAGACAAAAAGCCGAAAACTGTAGGAGTCTGGAAAAATGGTAGCCCATGTTAAATAGTGCAAAAACAGTTGGTGGGACCATTGTCTATGGTAGGTTGAAAGAGAGAAAGGTACACTATGAATTTTAGATTCAGGCAGGGAGAATTTCAGACAGAACTTGAAATTGTCTACTGCTAAAGAAAGAACTGGCCAGCTTGCAAGCTGAATTTAGAGGGAATACAGAGGGTTCAGAACAAGATAGGATGGAAAATAGAACTTGCTTATCTTTAGTGACTCAAACCAGTAAAGAAATCAAACCCAAGGCATTGCCAGAAAGATGTAAGCTTCGAGTAAACCACAAATCAAGACCGTAGTTATAAGACTCTTTGTTAAGACCTTGGAAAGAATGAAGGCAGTGCTTGGTATAGTCTATCAGCAGGACAATGGGGCTCCTGGAGTCTTAGGGATGCCAACCCCCATTGCCAGTCCGAAGGCCAAAGTAGCTGAGAATAAGTCTAGAGAGCCACACATGTCTCAGAAAGAATTTGTCAACTAGAGGGGATACAAATCAGATCCAATGTATCCCATGAATATTTTCAAAGGAATTGTAAAGGCAAAAATGCCACCAGTTTGCACTAAAACGTTCTGAATTAAAATTGTTCAACAATTTCAACAGTTTCTGGGTCCGCAGTGCTTTACAAGCAGGTCCTCCATGCTTTATATGGCACATTTTCCTATGTCTTCTTCAGGAGTGGCTAAGGAGGGTGATGGGAAAGGACGGGTGTTCCAGAAGGCAGAGCCATGGAGAATGATGGAGTGACGAGCTACTGCCAGGACCGTTGCCCAATTCCATAGTGGGGGAAATGGAAATATGTATACCAGGGAATTTCAGAATCGTCAAAGACCGGTTGCCTTCCAATCCTCCCCTCTTTAAAGGGCAAAAGTTTATCTTTTGTCTATTTCATCATTGTACGTGGGGTGTGTGGGAGCAGATAAGTTGTGTTTTTTAGTTCATAGGTCTTTGGATCAAGAGGAGCTACATTTGGACCTAATGTTAGTCACAAAATCCTGGACCTTAGAACAACATCCAGGGCCATAATGAGTTGTAGGTTTTGGAGATCTTTGGCAGGGTATGAGTATGTGAGCACTTACTCCTGCATGTGAACACTTAGAGACAGATGCTGGGCTGGGGTATACTGATTGCAAAACTGGCCCCAATTCTCCTCCCATCCTTGTATCCAATGTGGACTTTGCAGCTCCATCCACTGAAAGGTAGAGTTTATTTCTCTGACCCATGAGCCCAGGTTGGCCTTACGATTTGTTTTACCCAGCATACCATGGTGGAAGCAATGGTTTGCTGGGTCCAAATCTAGGACCCTTTATGCTTTCACCCTCTCTCTCTTGATTTGCTGCCTTGCTATGAGAACAAGTCTGAACTAGCCTGTTGAGGAATAAGAGACTCTTTTGAGTGGACCTGTGTCATCCCTACTCCCAAAGGATTTTCTAGCTGGTCCCAGATGTGTCAACATGCTTAGCCAAGATCATATGAACCCTCTCTAGATTAGCCGACCTCTCTGTGAGAAATAGAAGATTGTTGTTATTTTATACCACCAAGTTTTGCAATGGTCTGTTATGTATCAATAACCAACTGATACTCTCTCACATAGCAGTCCAGAGGTTGGTGGTCATGGGTGGCAATATGGCTCTGCTGTCATCAACATGGTTTCCATCAGGAGTTCAAGGAAGTTCCTCCATTTGCCAATATTTCCATCCAGAGGGAAGGAAAGAAACACTGAGGGAGGGGCATGTGTGTGTGCATGCCTAATAAGTTTTTTAAAGGGCAAAGATCCAAAATTACACAGATCACCTTTCACTCACAGTTCATTGCAAGGGGGGTTAGGGAAATAAAGGAAATATAACCATTAGCCAGACAGCCATGTGCTGTGACATAAGTGATGGTCATAGGTGGGAATGGTTATTCTATAACCCAAAAGGAGAAAAAAGACATGAGATCTTATGTAAGGAATCAAATACCAATCAAGAGCTTGTGGTATTTCATGAATAAACCTACTCTATTGAAGGCCATGAATGACAGGGTCACTTGAGTGACTAATTTATATGAGGACCATGAAAGAATTAGACTACTAGACTTAAAAATCTAGAATGTGAGTTCAAATCCTGGCTCTGCTGTGTAAACTTGATGTGAATTGTTTAACCTTTCTAAAAAGTCTTTTTTCGCCTGACTTATTGGAAGGAAAGCCTTCCCCAGGCCCCAGATATAGTAACTGGATCAGAGTGGAGCTGGGTGAGTGTTTCATTGAAAGTGAACAGCCACTGAGGAATCTGTACTTTACAGAATAGAATCTATCCCTCCTGAAAGATGATTTGTAAGAGCTACAGATCTTGACTGGGATGACTGTTACACTTTTTAAAAAAGATTTTATTTATTTATTTGATAGAGATCATAAGTAGGCAGAGAGGCAGGTGGGGGGGGGGAAACAGGCTCCCTGCTGAGCAGAGAGCCCGATGCAGGGCTCAATCCCAGGACCCTGAGATCATGACCTGAGCTGAAGGCAGAGGCTTTAACCACTGAGCCACCCAGGTGCCCCACTGTTACATATTTTTATGCACAGTATTTATATTTCACTAGGTAAAGAATCAAGTGTGGTTTTGGTGATGGTATATCCATCCTAAAGCCTTCTTCTCAAAGAGATAAGAAATATCCAGAGTTCCCTAACACATAAAGTCAGACTACCTGGGGGAGTAGTGATGCTGCCCACCACAACTGTGAAATCTGAGGCTGAACTTCTAAAAAAGTGTTCCTGCTGGGACCAACTGATTTATTCCCACCAGAAGGTTATCACAACACCTAGGACTTCTAGGTCTCTCTTCTCTGGGTGGAGGTCCCAGGGTGAACTAGTTCAACAGACATTTTCAAAGCGCTCAAGTCAACATCAAATGTTCCTAATGTTCCTGTGACACCTTGTTGACTCTACCTAGCCAAGGTGGAGGTGCATTTCCCCAACAAGGAGAGAGTGCTAACGAAGTGCAGACTGTAGGGAAATGTGGAGGACATTTGCAGAACCACTTGCTGTTACCACAGCGACTCCCATTGTGTTCCTGGACCAGTTGTTTCTCTCCCCCCCTGTGTTAGGCGGAGAGGGCAGAACTCTTCCTTCCATGGCTCCATTACCATCCTGTGTCCCTGTTCTCAGTACTCTGTCCTGGCTTCCTAAGCTCACCCTTGTCTGTGTAAAGCCTCAGCCAGTACCACTCTCTTCCCTCTTCCCTTTCCTTTTGGCACCTCTAAACTGTTCTCACTGCCTGAACACCTTCTTCTCCTACTCCTGCTGGCAAACTCCCACTCAGACTTAAGGTCAAAGTCAACTGTCATAACCAGTTCCTTCCTCTGTACCGCATCACCTCTGTCCTAATATATATCAAAAGATACATCATTTTTTCTGCTCCCATTTTGATCTCTACCCTGAGACAGGCAGCTCCACAAAGAGAGAAATTATTTCTTCATTTTTGTTTTAACCTCCAGAGCCTAGCAACATGTCTAAGAGTGAGGAGGAATTTGTCCAAGTTCACAAAATGACTGAAACAGAGTCCAGTCCGGGAACTTCTGCTAAACCGATAGCCATGTTAATCTCATCCTACCAGCCCAGCTCTCGACACCAGTGGTGTATTGCCTCCCCAAAGTACATGAAATGGAAATAGACTTTCAAACAGGAAGAGAATTTCATAAGATGCCCTCTTCTCATCCTTGCCGCCCCACCAGCGAGCTACCTGTGTCACAGGGAAATCTGCAGGTGGTATAGTAAAGGGGAAGGGGAAATGCTCATTTAGGTTACACTGAAAACCTAGCTGGAACATGAGAAGCACTTGCCCATGCCACAGCTTCATATCCAATCCCACTATGGCACCCTGCTCTACCAGCCAGATGGCATGTTGCCAAAGACTATGTGTTTTAACCCAAGCTTTTTCCACTTGATGACAAGGCAGATGAGAGCAGAATTCTGAAGCCAAATGGAGTCAAAAGTCAAGGGACTGGGATAGTGTTCAGGGGACTCTAGGTCAAGGGGCACAGTTGGTGTTAAAAAAATCCAAGTCTTTGGGAAAATATGTGTCAAAACTCATGGCTGATCACATTCCAAACCAGCCAACATAGATGAGTTCCTGCTTTTCCTGCAATTGGTGTCTTGAGTGGGAACTAACAAGCCAACCTCCACTCGATGCTGTGGTAAGAATGCTTATGGGAGCTTGGAGACTCCTGACCTGGTCGGGAGGATGGAAGAGGCCAGAGACAGCTGAGTCTGAAGGCCTACCAGGGTTGGCCTACCAGTGTAGACAGACGTGTGTGTGTGTGTGTGTGTGTGTATTTGGGGTCAGTTAGCAGGACATAAGAATGGGCCAGATCCTGAAGGGCCTTGGGAACCATGTTCATTCATTCCATTCACTCAACCAATATTTGTTGTACTCTTGGAGTGCCATGCACTGTGACCAATACATGTTACGATAACTGGGTCTTTGTTCTGTGGTAGGCAGGATCTAAAGTGGCCTCCAGGACCACCCCTCTCCCCAGTCCCTTCACTGTGGGGCAGAGCCTGGGAATATCGCAGGATAGCACCTTTGTGTGATGGACTAGATTGTGCTACATGGAAAGAGAGACTCTGCAGATGTAATTAAAGCTACTAATCAGTTGGCTTTGAGTTCATCAAAAGGGAAATTATACGGGAGAGCCTGTATAATCGTAAGAGCCTGTGAAATCTGAGTCTAGAGACCCAGAGATCTGGTACATGGAAAGGGTTCAATACAACTTTCTCCAATACTGACTTTGAAGATGAAGGGGAACCAAAAAGTAGTCTGTAGTTGCAGAGAGGAGCTCTCTACTGACAGCCAAGGAGGAAACAGGCACCTCAGACCTGTCATCCCAAGAAAATACATCTGTCAATAACTTGTATGATCTTGGAATAGGACCCCAGTCTTCAGATGAGAATGCCCTTGGTCTTGTGATACTCTGACCAAGCATACAGCTCCAGACTTCTGACCTATAGAACTGTGAGCTAATACATTGAGTATTGTTTTAAGCTGTTGAGTTTGTGATAAATTATTATATAGTAACAGAAAACTAATATAGGGCATTTCACCACAAATTCAGATTTGATTAATGTGCGAGCATCTCCTATGTGCTGGGTGCTGTTGGGAATGTTCATATATGCTACATTATTTAATTCTCACTTTAATCCTTCATGGAGGGACACCTGGGTGGCTCAGTTGGTTAAGTGTCTGACTTGATTTCAGCACAGGTCATGAGCTCAGGGTCATGAGATAGAGCCCTCCATTGGGCTTTGCACTCAGCACAGAGGCTGTTTGAGATTCTCTCTCCTTCTGCCTGCTCCCAGCCCCACCCACTTGAGGCCAGTCCAGTCGAAGTGAGGTCCAGTGATTTTGTGCAGTGATTGAGAAGAATTTTCTACCTTATTCTCAACATGGGGATGTGCACACTGGGAGGCATAGAACTGTTGCTGACATTTTTCTCTCCAGAGGAAAGCAATCAAAAAGGGCAGAAACAAGAGACTTGGAGAGAAACGGATCTGGAACCCTGATCAAACCATGCCTGTAGGTTTTGCTACTCATGGACATTTTAGTAGCTATGAGCTAAATCATTTCTTTTAGTATTTAACTAATTTTGAGTTGGGTTGTCAGTTATTTGCAAGTACAACTATTCTGAAACATTACTATTCTTACTGGAGAGATGCCAAACAGATTCAAGGAGGTTATTCCTAGAGGTCACAAAGCTTGTTCCTAGCAGAGCTGGGATTTAAAATCTAATCCTTTTACCCCTAAATCAACATCCACTCCATTATACAAACTGTTTACCCAATTTGTCTTTGTCCCATCCTAACTGGTAAATGCTTTACTTTTCTAGGGAAAAATCACTCTCATTCCCCCTTCTCTTCATTGCTAAAAGGACCCCCCAGCTTCACACTCTGTTTCCACTTCTCAATTTCCAGTACCAAACTAAGTCTCAGTTTTTCCAACCACAATTTAAATCCAATAAGGCCAGAATAAATCCAAAGAGAACTCTCTCTCTCTCTCTCTCTCTTTTCCACCCGCTGTTTTTTCCTACAACCGGTCACATCACAACCGTGAGGCATTTGGAAATAGCAGACACTTTTCTGGTTCGGTGGAGAACGGGGGCTGAGACCAGCACAGCTAGTGAGCAAAAGCACCTTGCTCAGTTGTCTCATCTGTCTCTGAGGAAAGTCTCAGGAGGCGGGCAGTGAGTAAACAAAAAAGAAAGCCCAGAGCTAAATGAGGAGTCCCACTCTTTAGCAATCAAATGTCCCATTAATCAATGTCAAGACACCCCCACCTCCCATGGGCCCGCCATCTAAAACAAAATCAACTCACCAAATACAAGTTCCTTCCCATCAGTTGAAGGCAATATTATTAGCAGATTAGTGAACATATCCATCTGTGGTAAAGAAAAAAAAACAGGGCGCCTGGGTGGCTCAGTGGGTTAAGCCGCTGCCTTCGGCTCAGGTCATGATCTCAGGGTCCTGGGATCGAGGCCCGCATCGGGCTCTCTGCTCAGCAGGGAGCCTGCTTCCCTCTCTCATCTCTCTCTCTCTGCCTGCCTCTCCGTCTACTTGTGATCTCTCTCTGTCAAATAAATAAATAAAATCTTAAAAAAAAAAAAAAAGAAAGAAAACAAACAAACAAAAAAAAAACCAACAATGACTGAAAGAACCACAAAACCCCAAAGGGTTTAGATTTTACAAAAACAGGACAAAGAATAGAACTAGCAGCACAAAGGTGAGCTTGGTGATTTCCCCCATACAGGTTATGGCACCACCAGCTTCACAACCCCCCCCCCACTTCCTCACCCTGTGGAGGGGGCCTTGTCCCATTTCCAGACCCCACAGTGGCTTCTCCCTATTCTCAGCTCTCAGGAAGTGAGCTGAAAGTTTTGTCTTGGCCTGAATAATGGCGGCCAAAGTGCCTGCACCCGCTTGTGGGGGTGGGGGTGGGAGTGAGGGGAGAGGGGAGGGGGTATGTTCCATTGTTGGGACATCCCTTTGCAGGTCGTTCTGGGACATTCCTGGTGCAAGATGGGCGTGTATTGCCCTGAAGGCCCCCCTGCTGCTTTATTCTTCCAGAATTCTCCAGCCTGGGCAATGATAGCTGTGTGGCCAAGAGAGAGCCTTCAAATGACCCAGGGGCCAGGAGGGGGGCTCCGGTTTCCCACTTGGGGAAAAGCAGGTGAAGCATTTGGGCTGTACGGAGAAGGGTGACAGAACAGAGACAGAACAGGAATGGCCTCCCCACCTCTGGCGCCTGCACTGGGTGTCCCTCATGGACCTGGGAGAGGGGGTTTGGCATTGTGCTTCTCTTCTTTCTTTTTAAGAATATGATAAAAGTTACAGGCCTTGTAGGGGGGGAAAAATCACATTTTCCAGAGATTCACACATACTTTGGGGGCCCAGTTACACCAGAGAATGCTTTGTCTTAAGACAAATCACGGTGCTCTGGAGACAGGCCCACCTGGCATCCTTCTGAATGGAGAGCAGCTAAGGGCATGAACCTGGCACTTCGCATTAGGGCAGCGGAGGTCGCTTTGAACTAACAAAGGGGGCCTTAAATCATGGAATGGAGCGTAGCCTCCTTCCGACATCTGGAATTTTAATGAGGTAGGGGCAGGCAGGCAGAGCCAGAAAGAATGCTTTAGGACTCACAGTAAAGCTTTCTTTAGAAGCATCTCTGTTGATTTTCCAAGTAGGCACTCGATAAAGATTTTTGAGGATTAATTTGTTTTATTGAGTAACAGAGACCTTTAGCATTAACCATTGTTAAAAGGCCTCCTCCTCTGTGGGTTTGCGGAATACACTAAAAACGCCCCCCCCCTCCCTTTTTCTGCCTCATTGTCTGATTTTTGCCTCTTTTAAAGCCCCGTGTAAGCTTCAGGGAAGCACATGATTCTCAGAGGCTGCCTGGTCCCCTTAGCTTTCCCGGGGCGCTGACATAAGGAGAGGGGCGAGCACAGCCAAGAACGGCGAGCCACTCATGTACCCCTCCTCTGAGCCCCCTTGCTTTTCTTGAATCTTATTCTGCCAGGGAAGACAAACTGGGAGCAGACCATTGCCCTGACCTAGTCTCAGTGGCACCACAAAGGAAGGGAAGAAGGAAAGACTCAGAAGAACCCATATTTTCCCCCTCTTGAGCTCAGGCTCTCCCTGCGAGGTGCCCCACAACCCCAAGTCAGCCCTCTCTTCCAGCTCTCATCTGCTGTCCCAGATGCTGTAGCCAATAAACTGCTTCCACAAACTGCGGTACCCAGAAGGGGGCTCTGCTTGTGTCCCCTTATCGAACCTCCTCTCTACTCAGAGCACGCTCTTCTCTGTTCTTGGTGCTCCAATTGGCTCACTCCGCCAAGTCCAGGATTGCTCTTCCTGAAAGAGATCTGGGGAGAGAGAATGGTCAAGTTTCATTCTTCTATACACAGCTGTCCAATTTTCCCAGCATCGTGTTTTGAAGAGACTTTCTTTTTCCCACTGGATATTTTTTCCTGCTTTGTTGAAGATTATTTGATCATAGAGTTGAGGGCCCATATCTGGTCTGTGTGTCTGTTTTTGTGCCGGTACCATGCTGGTGATCACAGCTTTGTAGTAAAGCTTTAAATCTGGCAACATGATGCCCTCAGTTTTTTTTTTTTCTTTTTCCACACTTCCTTAGCCATTTGGGGTCTCTTCTGGTTCCATACAAATTTTAGGATTTTTTGTTCCAGCTCTTTGAAAAATGCCAATGGAATTTTGATCGGGATGGCATTGAAAGTATAGATTGCTCTGGGCGGCATAGACATTTTAACAATGTTTATTCTTCCAATCCATGAGCATAGAATGCTTTTCCATCTTTTTTTTTTAAGATTTTATTTATTTATTTGACAGAGAGAGAGAGAGAGAGAGAGATCACAAGTAGGCAGAGAGGCAGGCAGAGAGAGAGGGGGAAGCAGGCTCTCTGCAAGGCTTGATGCCAGGACTCTGAGATCATGACCTGAGCTGAAGGCAGAGGCTTAACCAACTGAGCCACCCAGGTGCCCCTGCTTTCCACCTTTTTGTGTCTTCAATTTATTTCATGTGTTTTCTGTAGTTCCTCAAGTACAGATCCTTTACCTCTTTGGTTAGGTTTATTCCCATGTATCTTATGGTCCTTCATGCTATAGTAAATGGAATCGATTCTCTAATTTCCCTTTCTATATTTTCATTATTAGTGTATAAGAAAGAAACTGATTTCTGTGCATTGATTTTATATCCTGCCACGTTACTGAATTGTATGAGTTCTAGTAGTTTGGGTGTGGAGTCCTTTGGGTTTTCCATATAAAGAATCATGTCATCTATGAAGACAGAGAGTTTGACTTTTTCTTTGTCAGTTTGAATGCCTTTTATTTCTTTTTGTTTTCTGATTGCTTTTGCTAGGACTTCTAGTACTATGTTGAACAACAGTGGAAAGAGTGGGCATCCTTGCCGTGTTCCTGATCTCAAAGGGAAGGCTGTCAGCTTTTCCCCATTGAGAATGATATTCACTGTGGGTTTTTCACAGATAGATTTTATGAAGTTGAGGATGTTCCCTCTATCCCTATACTTTGAAGCATTTTAATCAGGAACGGATGCTGTATCTTGTCAAATGCTTTTTCTGCATCAATTGAGAGGACCATGTGGTTCTTCTCTCTTCTGTTATTGATTTGACCATTCTCTTACACCATACACAAAGATAAACTCAAAACGGATAAAAAGACCTCAACATGAGGCAGGAATCTATCAAAATCCTAGAGGAGAACGTAGGCACTAACCTCTTCGACATTGGCCACAGCAGCTTTTTTCAAGACATGTCTCCAAAGGCAAAGGAAACAAAAGCAAAAATGAATTTTTGGGACTTCATCAAGATCAAAAGCTTCTGCACAGCAAAGGAAACAGCCAACAAAACAAAGAGGCAATCCATGGAATGGGAGAAGATATTCACAAATGACAGTACAAAGGGCTGATACCCAAGATTTATAAAGAACTCCTCAAACTCCACACTCAAAAAACAGATAATCACATCAAAAAATGGGCAGAAGACATGAACAGACACTTCTCCAAGGAAGACATACAAATGGCTAACAGACACATGAAAAAATGTTCATCATCATTAGCCATCAGGGAGATTCAAATCAAAACCACATTGAGATACTACCTTACACCAGTTAGAATGGCCAAAATTAACAAGACAAGAAACAACAAGTGTTGGAGAAGATGTGGAGAAAGGGGAACCCTCTTACACTGTTGGTGGGAACGCAAGTGGGTGCAGCCACTTTGGAAAACAGCATGGAGATTCCTTAAGAAATAAAAATAGAGCTGCCTTATGACCCTGCAATTGCACTACTGGGTATTTATCCCAAAGATACAGATGTAGTGAGAAGAAGGACCATCTGTACCCCAGTGTTCATAGCAGCAATGGCCACAGTCACCAAACTATGGAAAGAGCCAAGATGCCCTTCAGCAGACAAATGGATAAAGAAGATATGGTCCATATATACAATGAAGTATTATGCCTCCATTAGAAAGGATGAATACCCAACTTTTGTAGCAACATGGATGGGACTGGAGGAGATTATGCTGAGTGAAATAAGTCAAGCAGAGAGAGTCAATTATCATGTGGTTTCACTTACTTATAGAGCATAAGGAATAACACGGAGGACATTAGGAGAAGGAAAGGAAAATTGAATTGGGGGAAATTGGAGGGGGGAGATGAACCATGAGAGACTGTGGACTCTGAGAAACAAACTGAGGGTTTTGGAGGGGAGGGAGGTAGGGTGTTGGGTGAGCCTGGTGGTCGGTATTATGGAGGGCACGTATTGCACGGAGCACTGGGTATGGTGCATAAATAATGAATCTTGGAACACTGAAAAAAATAAAATAAATTTTTAAAAAATTCCATAATGAACAGATTTGTTGAGACGACTGGGGGTTTAGGTGGAGCAGTATAAAAAATTATCTAGCACAGAGAGGAGCCTGGCCCAGAAGGAGTGGAGATGTCTGTCTCTATCACAGATAAAATGTGGTGGACAAAAGCAGATTATAATTGAGAGCATGTTAACACGGGCAGCCAATTAAGCTAATTCTTGCTTTAGACACTCTCTGTCTGCCAGTGGAGTTTATCATATCATTTGTATGATTAAACCAAAATCGATGTCTGGGGCAGTTGCTGTGAATGCAGATATATTTCAGATGGAAACGAGAACTCTTTAGATGTGAGTAGGAAATGAATGAGCAGGGAAAACTGGTCCCTTTCAACAAGGACAATTCAGGGGACTGTGGCCCTTTGGGTGTTGGTAAAACTTCCAGCTGAATAAAACTAGTTCTAAAGTACCAGTTCAATGTTTAAAACCAGCTTTAAAAAATGCTCATAACTTGGTTTAACAGAACAGTCTGATCAAGAACGCTGAGGCTCCCAGGAGCCTTCCCTTGTTCCAAACATGGCACAGCCACCACACCCCCGCCCAGCCAACATCAGCACAGTACATTCTCCTTGCTCCCACACAGATGGTTCGTCTTCTTCTCACTCTATCTCCAAATATCTGTCTGGCTCCAGACTTGCCTAACTTCTCATCTTCCCCAGTAAGAATTCAGCCTAAGATAAGTCACCAGAAGCGCAGGAGAAGTTGGTTCTCACTGTCCATCCCCTCGGCACACCTCTTGGGGTGGTTGGGCTTTTCCACAGCAGGGGACGTGAGCTTCAGGAGCCTGTAGCTTCCTTCCTTCACCAGCTTGGGGGATGGGGTTGGGGAAGAGGGGCGCAGCTGGACCTGGGCTCTGGGCCTCCACCTCCAGCCACACACCCTCCCGGATGGCCAATGTCTATCATCCTGGAGAGGTCAGCATCCTCACTCTCTCTCGAAAGGCTACACTAAGACCTTCACTAATACTGATTTTAGAAACGCAGAGGCTTCAGATATAATCTGAAGAAGCAAACGTGGCTGGAATGCTTTTGAGGCAGCGCTTTCCAAGATCTGTAGGCTGCACCCGGGGCCAGTCACTTCCTTCAGCATCAGTCTTCACTGGCTACCTGCCTTGTACCAGGCGGTGTGTACTGGAGCACATGAGTAGGACAGGACCCCGCTTTCCAAGAGCTTGAAATCCAGTGGGGAAGACAGACAAGCATGCGTTTTCAGCATAGAGAACTGCAATTACAAAGGCTAAAAATCATCCTAGGGACACAGAGGAAAGACCTTTCACCTGTGCTGGGTGAGGGAGAGCTTCTGAAGGGGATGGAATTGCACATCCGCAATGAAAGGATGACTGAGTGCAGCAGGCAGAGGGGATGAGGGCGCGGGCAGGGCGGCCTGTGGAGGGCATTCCCAGAGGGCATAGCAGCTGCTAACCCACTGTGGTGAGACACACCATGGAAGCAAGTCAGGGCTCAATCCCAGGGCCCCGGGATCATGACCTGGGCCAAAGGCAGGCGCTTAATCAACTGAGCCACCTAGGCGCCCCAGACTCAGAATTTGTAATACAACGGAAATCATATTCAACCACTAACACTTTAGGAATCTTCTTTTTTGAAATACCTCCCTAAAACATAAGCTTTCTTTTTGTCTTTCAAATAAAAGCTTCGTATTGAGCTCAGTTCTCTAAGAAACTCAGGGCTCATTCTCAGAGAGTGGCATGGCCTGACTGAGAACATGGAGAGAAGAGAAGTGGTAGAGATTACTTGATTAGCGGAGAGGAGGAGGACGTTTGTGACCATGCCATTTTGTTCCTGAACCTTGGGTGGTACTAGGGGTGGTACAGAGAGCAGAGCCTACCAGCTAATTCAAGACTCAAGGCATATCCCATGTGCTCAATTCCACTATCAGCCAAGGAGTTCAGCTATATTTGAAACAAAACCAACAAACAAAACTGAAACCCTGCTATATCACTCCACAGAGTCTCCCACTTATTGGGGAAAGTGTCATTCCATATGCCAAAAATACAGAAATGAGCTCTTCAGCTATAGAGCCCACTGACATTAGACCTCAATATTTGATAAATCAGGACTAGATTTGACAAATGGAAACTACTAGTAGAATGGGAAGCATTTGCCTCCTGGTGAAATTAAGGTGCCTGCTAGATTCAGGTTTTTGAAGTTCTTACATCCAAACAGGGTACCTCTGGAACATGGGATGAAAGTGAGACCACATCTCCAACAGGACCTGAGAATAACCATCTTCCATCCAATGCCATCTTCCTCCAAAAAAGTACACACCGAACTCTGATCTTACTGTGTGGCTAATGAAGCTAGAGCATTTTCTCAGTATTAGCCAAGGACTCAGAGTACCTCCCCAAAAGGAAGGCCTTCCCTTAGAAGGGCTCATTTGATGAAAGATAAATTGTAATCTAGGACACTGAAACATACCCACGGCAGGAGACAGGAGAATAATGCCACAATGGAACTGGCCAAGAATATTGGAAAAGGATAGAAGGACTGTCAGAATTTGTGAGTGTCACCAGTGCTGTTGAGAGGGAAGCAGCCTGCCCCTTCTGGTCTGCATTTCCTCTGGTGAAAATGGGAATACTAAGCAATCATAGCTTGAACATCTAACTTCTTTATTCAACTCTATGCCCACTGGGCAACATTCTGATATTGACTTGGCTTTTCAAATCAATTTCCATATTGGAGAGAGGATGTGCTAACCTGCCAACAAGAACTTTTAAGTACCTCCCTGGGAGATCTATTTCCCAATGCTGAAAACTGACGATTTCATTTTGGTCTGTTACACAACATCTTGGAAGTTGGGCATGAATGAACCGGGCCCCTATGAGCAAAGAGATTATCCCTGTGTGAGCTGACAGAAGTTTCTGGATCTTGTGGTGATGCCGCCAGGAAGCAGGGATCCTGGGAAACCAGCCTTGACACCCTTCCTCATTGCAACACCGAGCTTCCAGTGGCCATGGGATGAATTGATCCTTGACAGGATGGACATTCCAATGTGTTTTCTCTGAGAGGAAGTACATTTTCTAGAACTTGATCCAAGGGCATGGCTGAGAAAGAACCAAACTCCTTTTGCACAGGAAAGAAAAGACCATGATGCTCTATGAGATTTCTAGGCTCCCTCAAGCCATGGCTATCACTGTGGATATTGATACAGTGCCTACCATGTGTGAGGTAGTATGAGGGAGATAGAGCAGGAACCAGGCACAGGTTTCTTTTCCAGAACTTTCCATCTAAGAAGGAGGAGAAGATACTACTGGTATGCATTACAGAAAATAGCACTGAAATGCCATTAATAGCTCAGAGGAGGAAATATTTTTCATATTTAGCAAGCACATACACAGAACCTACTTTATGTCAGCTGGTATTTTCAGCACTTAATATATATAAGCCAACTTAATGCTCCTAATAATTTATGAGATAGATACTATTTTCATCCCCATTTTACAGAGAAGGAAACTAAAGCCCGGATATATTAAGAAACTTTACGAAAGTCCTGGAGCTTTGGAAGTGGCAGAACTGTGGAGGTCTGGTCCTGGAGTCCTTGCTGTCGGCCACCAGGCTCCTGTCTTCCAGCTGCAGGTGGAGGGACCCAAGGTAGCTTTCATGAAGGCAAAGATATTTACACAGAGCCTTGAAGAGAGTGTGTGGCTTTTGGATAAGCTAACATGGAAGGAAGCACATTCCAGCAAAGTAAACAGTGTAAAGGCAGGGAGTCTAGGACGCCTGGAACTATTGTTTCCTGGTAAGCCTTAGCTCAAGTTCACGTTCAGAAAGAATAAGTTGTCAGAATAAAGGGCCTGAATAAAGGAAAGGGCCAAGTATGAGGGAAAAACAGTGGTTGAGTACCTAGCTTTTTCAACTTCAATTTCCATTAATTCTCTCTATTCTAATCCTTAGCTGAGTAATTGACTTGAAAAGAAGGCATGGGTTTGATAGACGAAAAACCCCCATTGGGAGCTTGTAAGTAGAAGGATCCAAATCATAGCCTGTCGTGGCATGGACCCAGGGGTAGAGTTAACCACTGCCCCAGAAACAGGCTGGCATTTCCTGATCCACGGAAGGGCAAACAGACCACGTTTATTTTTAAAAATCCTACAACGAAGGAGAAAGCAATTCTGGAAGATCAGGGACAATGCTCTCTTTCTTTCTTTCTTTCTTTTTTTTTAAGATTTTATTTATTTATTTGACAGACAGAGATCACAAGTAGGCAGAGAGGCAGGCAGAGAGAGAGGAGGAAGCAGGCTCCCCGCCGAGCAGAGAGCCCAATGTGGGGCTCGATCCCAGGACTCTGGGATCACGACCTGAGCCGAAGGCAGCGGCTTAACCCACTGAGCCACCCAGGCGCCCCACAATGCTCTCTTTCTTAAGAAAAAGCCAACTCTATTTCGAATGTAAGATCTCTTCTACTGCTACAGGGCCGTCTCATGAGGCTTTAAAAGCAACTACACCATAATGGCAGCACCCTTCGTGAGCAATGAAATTGCTGAGTACCAGCGCTAAGTACGAGGCTTGAAGAAACTGCGTGATAGTTCCTTTAACTGATTCTTCATTGCTTCATATCCATCTCGTGAGTTGGGATCATGATTACGAATCAGAAAGACTAAAGAACAGATACACGATCCCTCAAGAGCTGAATGAAGACAAATCCAAGGTTCTGGACCCTTCTCTTCAAGTGTCATGTGGGTAGGCTCTGTAGCTTCTTCTGATGGGTACACTGGCCTCTGGCTCAGGCCCACAGGCTCTGGTGGAAGGTGGGGGAGGTGGTGGGATGGTGACAAGCGGTTCACATTTGAATATAGCCCAGTCCAGACGTCAGATCCTTGTGTCTGTCATCTTCATCCCAGAGGAGGAGTTTGGAAGCTTTGGCTCTCGACGGACCCTAGTGCAAATCCCCACTCTATCACGCACTAACTGCAACTTAGGGGAACTTATGGAACTTCGGTGCGTCACAGTATGCTATCATGGAAAATGGAGATTGTAACATTTTATTTAGGACACTTGAGAGACTCAAATGCAGTGATGCAGACTGAGCACAGCTCCTGATGCTTAGTAGATGTTCAGGAAGACGTTCATTTCCCTTGCCTTTCTTCCTTGATGACAGTCAACCGAGGTCCTGTAACACCAAACATTCTTTTCTTTTTTTTTTTGAGGTGGGGAGGGGCAGAGGGAGATGGAGAGAGAGAATCTTACGTTGAGCGTGGAGCCCGTCTGGGGGCTTGAACTCATCACCCCGAGATCACGACCTGAGCCAGAAATCGAGAGTCGGAGGCTTCCTGAGTCTCCCAGGCGCCCTGTAACACCAAACATTCTGAGTACAAATATTGTATCTGCTCCTCAGACGGTTCAACAAGAAGGCAACCCTCAAAATCAGAGACTCAGTCTTTGGAGAAAAGAACTGGAACTAAGTATCAACAAGAGAACCGAAATCCGAGCCTATTGGAGGCGGTGGCGAGAGGAAGGCATTAAGTTTATAGAACGGCATGAAGACACAAGAGAAAAACACTCAGGCCTCCCGAGCTAAGAGTTCTAGAGTTACCTGTCTGCCGAAATAAGGCCTCTGGCCAACAGGATGTTCCCACGTGGACCCTGAACTTGCCAACTCCGTCATTAAGCACCAGCCGAGGAGAGAGATGGGTTGCCCAATGCAGCCGGGGAGGGACCGGCTATTCACAGCACGCCTCCTAAAAAATATCTAAGAGCTTTGGGACAGGTTGCATGTGGGAAGAGGTTCAAGACAGTCCGAGGCAAGACCTCGATTTCTCAAAGGATTTCCTTTGCCCCATCGCAAACAGAATTGCCAAGCGCCCTCAGAGAATGAAGCATGAGAGCAGCGGTTGGTATGGGGCAGAGCCTCCCAAAGGGCCATCCTGCCCCTCCCTTTTTCCCTCCCTCCTCCAACCACCAGGCCCTGCCCACCCTGAGAAAGTTCTGATGCTGGAGCCAAGGCCGCAGGTCAGCGTCTGCTGCAACCCGAGGCGGGGGCGGGATCTCACAGGGAGAGGGAGGGGGCCGGTTGGCTTCTGCAGCGCTGCCCAGCTACTCAATGCCCAAGTGTTCTCCTAGCGTGTTGATTACAGATTTGCAGAATTTGAATCTGCTGTTTTCCCATGAGCTGTTGGAGCCAGGGATGCTGTGATCAGTCACTGAGTTGTTTATCCATAACCCAAGGTTAGGACTCCTGGGTTATAATTCTTTCAAGATTTCATACACCCCTTCCTACCACCTACTAGGAAGGCAGCTTGGTTTAGGGGAAATCATGGCTTCATTGTTTATCTGGCTTAGGAATGAAAACGGTGCTTGTGAAAGTAAAGAAACCCCTAGTTCGGTCCACTTGGGTGCTAAACACATTTGAAGGGTACAAGGAATAATGCATAATGAAGGCTAAAGTGAACTCCAAGTTGTACAAGTTCATGAGCCTGGGAATGAAAACAGCAAACTTGAGACCTCAAAGATAAAATAACAGGGAGGATATTGGGTGAAGGAGAGGAGAAGTGAGTTGGGGAAATCGGAGGGGGAGACAACCCGTGAGAGACTGTGGACTCTGAGAAACAAACTGAGGGTTTTGGAGGTGAGAGGGGTGGGAGGTTGGGTGAGCTTGGTGGTGGGTATTAAGGAGGACGCGTATTGCATGGAGCCCTGGGTGTGGTGCATAAACAATGAATCTTGGAACACTGAAAAAATAAAATTAAATTAAAAAAAAATAGAAACAACAACTTAACAAAGATAAAACATGAGCATAACGAAAATTATAAGTATAAAGTCAATATCTTGATTTTCTACTGGCTGTTTATTAACTGCTCTCAAGGGAAAATGTCTATATTCCTGATTTTGAGGACCAAGAAAAATTTAGGGTCAACTGTTAGTGTGTCTTATTTAGCTTCTCTCATATAATAAAGATAATATGTTTACTGTTTAAAATTTGGAAAACACAAAAACAAAAAATTCACCACGAAGAAAATTAAAATCATTCTGAATTATATAATGTACGTTATTAGCATGTGACTCATTTTCCTTCTGCTGCCTCTAGGTATATATATAGATGTATTTACATAATTAAGATAAATTACACATCAAATTCTGTCCCTTGAATTTTTAAGTCACCGCGTCATTAATAATTTTGCATGGTGTTAAATATTATCTGCTAGTATGTGTTCAAGTTGGAAATAACTGTCTTTTCCGATTTTAAAAATACTGCATGCTTTTTTGAAACTATTTAAGAATAAAAACATGTATAATAAATTCAATTAGAAATCATGTCATCAATGGACACATGACAATGGTGGTGTTCCAGATGGGGAGAAGGACAATGTATTCAGTGAATGGTATTAGAGCAATTGGCTATTCATCTGGGAGTTTCCAAAATTTTATCTGTATCTCACTCCATAAACACAAATAAATACCCGATGTGTTTTTAAAGTGCTAAATATATAAAGCAGAACCAGAAAAACTACTAGAGGAACACATAGGGACCTATTTTTCTGATCTGGAGAAAGAGAGGGTCTTAAATAGGTAACAAAAAATAATCAGAATATATGTTGCTAAAAATTTAAAAATGTTTCACTAAAAGACAAGGAACTCAACAAGAAAACGTACAAAAAATAGAAACGCGGATTTCCCAGGGAAAAAAGTGTCTAATGAAGAGGCAAAAGACTTCAATCTTGGCAATTATCAGAGAAATGCAAATTAAAACAATATAAAGATATATTTTTCCTCCCTGTCAAACCAGCCAAGCATTAAAAGGTTAGTACTACAGTTCAGGGTTGGTAAGAGAGTAGAGAAATGGCATTCTTAGCTAATATTAGTGGTGGAGTAAGATAGTGTCACCCTTGGGAAAGACAGTTTGGCAGAAACTATCAATATTTAAAATACTCTGTCTTTCATCTGAAAATTCACTTCAAAATTTTTTTTAACTTTTTTTTTTAAGATTTTGTTTATTTATTTGATAGAGAGAGACACAGCGAGAGAGGGAACACAAGCAGGGGGAGTGGGAGAGGGAGAAGTAAGCTTCCCGCGGAGCAGGGAGCCTGATGTGGGGCTCGATCCCAGGACCCTGGAATCATGACCTGAGCCAAAGGCAGATGCTTAATGACTGAGCCACCCAGGTGCCCCACTTCAAAACTTTTATCCCAAGAATACACACAGTAGTTACATGAAGCTATCAAATTAGATGTCTTGCACAACAGTAGTTTGAGATTGCGAAAGAGTGGACCCAATCTAAATGCCCTTTAGTGGGGGAATGACAAAATAAACCAGAATACATGTGTATAGGTAAAGAGGTAACACGGGCATATTACAGATGATTGCAAAGCAGCTAAAAAGAACAAGAAAGAATCATATGTAGCGATATGGAAAACACTTCAGTATATACTGTTACATGAAAGAAGCAACTTGCAGAACAATATTACAGGCTAGTTCCATTTTGTTTAAAGAGAACACACGAAAAAAGCTGTGTCTGTCTATATATGTCTGTGGGTATATGGACAAATCCAGAAACATACAAACAAAACTGATAATGGTGCTCTCTGGGAAGAAAGGCAGACTTGGTGGGATGGGAGGAAGACAGAATGAAAGGGAACTTCTGCTTTTTATTTTTATCATTTTTCCCATATTATTGGAAGTTTATACACTGAGAATATATTCATACATCATTTTGTACTTATGGACATGCAAGCTAGGGAGTAAAGAGTTGGGGAGGAGGGAGAGACAGCATCTATCCCACAAAGCCAACCCCTGCCAGTCTTCAGGTGAACTGTCCTTCCAGATGCTTCTCTCTCTTTTCTTTTTTAAAGATTTTATTTTAAATATATTTTTTAAAGATTTTATGTATTTATTTGAAAAAGAGAGCAAGCACAAGAGAGAGATTGAGCAGGGGAGAGGGACAGAGAAAGAGGGAGAAGCAGACTCCCCACTGAGCAGGGAGCATGATTTGGGGTTCGAACCCAGGAATCACAACCTGAGCTGAAGGCAGCCACTTAACTGACTGAGCCACCCAGGTGCCCCAATTTTATTTATTTAGAGAGAGAGAGCATGAGCGCAAGCAGTGAAAGAGGCAGAGGGAGAGGGCGAGAATCTCAGGCAGACTCCATACTAGGTATGGAGCCCATCTGGGGCTCAATCCCATGACCCTGAGATCACAACCTGAGCCAAAACCAAGAGTCGAATGCTCAACCAACTAAGCCACCCAGTTGGCCCCAGACATTTCCCCTTAATATAAACATAAACATAAACATAAACATAAACATAAACATAAACATAAATATATATATAGAGAGAGAGAGAGGAGAGAGGGAGAGAGACACACACATAATACACAGAAGTAGAATTCATTGATTCATTTGTTCATTGAACAAACATTTTTGAATGTGTACGATGTTCAAGATTCTGGGTATCACAGTAAGCTTGAATTCCTGATCTCATGTTAGTGAGGGCAACAGATAATAAGCAAACAAAAAATATATAATTTTAACTGTATATAAGTTGTATGAAGAAAATAAATGAATGCTCATGCTATACATACGACCAATGTAATCTATTCAATGATATGGAATCTTTCCCTTGCGTTCAATGTAGATCCACACCAATATTTGTAATGGCTGAACCAATATTGTATAGATGAGCCATGGTTTATTTAAATAATTGGCCACTAATGAACACTTGAGTGTTTTTACTACTATGAGCATCTTTGTGTACTTGTAATTATCACCTTCAGATAATTCCTAGAAGTGGAATCATGGGACGTTTCAGTGGTAAAAGAAGAATTTCTTACTTTGAGAAGTGCTACCAAGGGCAAATGCATTTTATCTGGTCACATGGGTCCTTACTTGCCCATCCCTAAGGAGTCTTGTGTCTCCATCATTCAGAAGAGGGACAGCAATTCTATCAACCTCTTTCAGCAGATGTAACAGTTGTGGCCCAGAATGGAGAGCATGGTTGGCCCTGTGGGAAGACCAGATTGTTCTTTCATCTATGGTGTAAGAACATTGTCATGGCTCTTAAGGAAATTGTCCAGACATTTGTGGACTGAGATATAAGTAAATCATCGATCCTCAAAATGTCAAGTGCACTTATAAAATCTGAACAAGTTTGTACCTGAGTTCAAACTTCTAAACTATTAAAATATCACATCGTCTTACTTAAAATTTAGGACGTGCAGTTTCAACTAATTTAGGCTACCTTCTGGTAATGAACAGAAAAAAAACTCTTACAAGATGATTTTTGCTTGGATGATCCAAGGATTTCAAGGAGGATTTTCACAAAGACTGATATATTAATAATAAACTCTAATTGATGTAGATTCATCATGTACCATTCACCATTTTAATTGCTTTATAGATATTAATTTATTAAATGTCCATGATGACCTAATGAGGTAGGTATTTAATATCCTCGATTGACAGACAATAAAAGTAAAACAGAGAGATTTTGTAAATCATCCAGTATCACACAGCAAGTATGTGACAGAATCAGGATTGGAATCCAGATAGTCTCATGCTAAATCCTATGTGTTGTTTTTCTTTTTATTTTCTTTATTGGGGCCCCTGGGTGGCTCAGTAGGTTATGTGGCTGCCTTCAACTCAGGTAATGATCCCAGAGTCCTGAGTTCGAGCTCCGTGTCATGCTCCTTGCTCAGTGGAGAGCTTGCTTCTCCTTCTCTGCCTGCCACTCAGCCTACTTGTGCATGCTCTCTCTCTCTTTCTCTCTCTGTCAAATAAATAAATAAAAGTTTAAAAAAATAAAGATTTTTATTTATTCATTTGAGAGAGAGACAGAGCAAGCACAAACAGGGGGAGAAGCAGAAGGAGAGGGATAAGCAGACTCTCCACTGAGCTAGGAGCCCAACCCGGGGTTGGGGTGGCGGGCTGGATCCCAGGACCTGGAGATCATGAGCTGAGCTGAAGTCAGATGCTTAACCAAATGAGCCATCCAGATGTCCCTAACTCCTGTGTGCTTAACCATCACTCTGTGCTGCCTCTCAGCACATTGGGTTGAAGGGAAGTATGCAGAATTTTAAATTTTTATTCATTTTGTAAACTGGCCCTTCGGAAAGATTTTATCCGTTTAAAAACTCACAAATGGTAGTTGTGGGAGTCTGTTTTCCTAGGCCCTTTTCAACATTGAGTACTGTGTTATTTAATCTTTGCCAATCTGATAAGATTTTAAAAAGGATATTTTTTATTAGCATTCTCTGTAACAAAAACAAACAATTTTTCAAAGGTTTATTTGCTTTTAATTTCTGGGTTTGTTTCTTCATATATTCTATCTTTTATTTCATTGTTCATCTTTTCTTTGGATATTGATATTCTTTAATATATAAATAAATCTTTTGTTTGGGATATAAGTGACAAAATTTATCATATGTTGTTCATAACTTTTCAACTTGTTTATGACCTGTTTTGATATTGGCTCATGGAAGTTGAAAGCCCAATATGTTCAAATTTTTTGATGTTATTATGATGTCTGAATTTTATAGCATGCTCATAAATATTTTTCCCACCCCAATTTTTACAAAAATCCATCTTTTCTTCTAGCATTTTTATAGTTCCATGTTTTTCTGCATGGAAACCTTTTATCTATATAGAATTTATTTTGATGTAAAGAGTAAAGTAGAGACTCAGCTTTATTTTATTACAAAATTGCAAGATAGATGACCCAATGTCAACTTATGTATAAAAGAAAAATTATGAAAACAAGCAGAGAAAAAAGACACACTATATAAAGGGGAACAAAGATAAGAATTACAGAAGACTTTTCATAAGAAATTATGCAAGCCAAAAAGACATTAGAGGGATATCTTGAAATACCAGAAAAGAAAAATGAAATTGTTATCCTAGAATTCTATATTTAACAAAAATACCTTTCAAAAAATAAGATACAATAAAGACTTTGCCAGGAAAACAAAATCTGAGATTATTCTTTGCCAGCAAACTACACTACAGGAAATATTAAAGGAAGTTCTTCAGGCAGAAGGACTATAATATTACATAAAAACTTAGGTCTATATAAAGAAATAGAGTGCCAGAATGGGTAAAAGCAAATATAAAATATATTTTCCTTGTTTTTAATTGCTCTAAAAGATTATTAATTGGATAAGGCAAACATAGAATCATGTTGTAGGTTTATAACATATGTAAAAGTAAAAGTATGACAACGATAACACAAAAAATGGAAGGAATGAATTTGGACATAAACTGTTATCAGATTCAAATTTATTCTTTCAGTTTTTTGTGCTTTGTTGTCAGGTTCTTACATGATGCAGTAAATGAAGTAATATTATTTGAAGGTAGACTATAATAAGTAATGATGCCTATTATACACCCTAAGGCAACCACCAAAAAGCTTTAGGGAGATGTAACAAAGCTAATAATTAGGATAAAGTCGAATTAAAAAAATTAAATTACTACAAAAGAAGGCAGGAAAACAGGAATCAAGGAATAAGGGACAAATAGAAAACAAAGCAGCAAGATGATAAATTTAAATTCAACCTTGTTAATAATTACACTAATTGTAAATAATCTAAACACACCAATTAAAGGACATTTATTGGAAAAGTAAGACCCAAATATATGCTGTCCAAAGGAAACTACCTTTAAATATAAAGACAAAGATCAGTTAAAAGTAAAAAGATGAGGAGTGTCTGGGTGACTCAGTCAGTTAAGCATCCAACTCTTGGTTTTTGGCTCAGGTCATGATCTCAGGGTCATGGGATTGAGCCCTGCATCAGGCTCTGCACTCAGCACTGAGTCTGCTTAAGTTTCTCCCTCTCCCTCTGCTCCTCCCACCCCCAAGTCTGCTTAAGTTTCTCCCTCTCCCTCTGCTCCTCCCCACCCCCACTCACACTCTCTAAATAAATAAATAAATCTTTTTTTAAAAAGTAAAAGAATGAAAAAAGATAGATATGCAATGCATGAGGAAGCTGGAATCACTATATTAATTATCACAAAGTAGATTTCAGAATAAAGAGTGTTCCTAGAACTCTGAAAAACGATCTGAGAATTTTGAAGGGGTGGGGGGTGGGAGGTTGGGGGCACCAGGTGGTGGGTATTGTAGAGGGCACGGATTGCATGGAGCACTGGGTGTGGTGCAAAAATAATGAATACTGTTATGCTGAAAAAATAAAAAAAAATTAAAAAAAAAAAAAAGAGTGTTCCTAGAGATGAACAGGGACATTACTTAATGATAAAGAGGTCAAGTCACCAAGAAGATATATATCTTCAAAGTTTTGTTGTTAGGCACATACATATCTAAGATTTTTATACCTCCCTGGTGAATGCACCAAACAACAGACCTTCAAAATATTCACAGCAAAAAGTGATAGCACTAAAAAGCAAAACAAAACAACAACAACAACAAAACAACAACAAAACAGATCCATAATCACAGTTGGAGATTTCAATCTTCTTCTCTCAATAATTGATAGAGCAGGTAGACAGAAGATCAGCAAAGCTATAGAAAACTTTAAAAATTTGATCTAATTAACATTTACAGAGTATTCTTTCCAATAAGAGCGGTATCCACATAATTTTCAAGTGTACATGGAACATTCTCATTAAACCTTTTCTGTGCCATGAATTAAACCAAGAGAATTGAAATCATTCAAATTACGCTTGTTGCCTTCAATGCAATTAAACTAGAGAGATCACTATCAGAATATCTGGAAAATCCCATAAACAATATTAAGTTATCCATCTGAGAACAAAATATCTCATTTATTCAGGCCTATTCATGTCTCTAGGATAACTTTTATTACTCTCTTCGTCTGTCTTGTACATATTTTTAAAGTTTATCCTAGGTATCTCATTTTTATTATTTTACTTTATTTTATTGTGGTTGCTTTTGTGAATGGGGTCTATTATATTTTGTTTTCTAATGGGTTATTATTTCCTCTAAGGACACTGATTTGCCTTTTTAAAAAATCTGGCCATCTTATTGAACTAATATTCCAATAATTTTATTTTATCATGTTTTTCAAATATCTGATCAAATATATGATCACCTGTAAATAATGATATTTTCCTCTCTTTTAAAATATTTACATTGCTTTCCTTCATTTTGCTGTCTAATTGTATTGACCCTTTTGGAACAATGTCAAATAAGGAAGTGGTCCTGGGACATTGTTTTGTCCCTGGTCTGGAAGGCCACGCTGCTGGTATGTCACTGTTCATCCATCCATCTGGCTGCAATGAACTGATGGGTTATGAGGCAGACTCAAGCCAGTTGCACTGTGCAAAGGAGGCTGAAGAGCCTAGTTTCAGGCAGGAAACAAACTTGGGGGGAAGGGCTGTTCCAAAAGCCTCAGGCTTCAGCAGGGGACCAGGACTGTTCCATCACAGAGGCGGAGCGCCATATACATATGACGTCAGCCTGTTTCCGGGTGGGTTTTGGAGAAGGGGTGGGGCTGAGTGTGACGTAAGCGATATGTAGACCCTGTCTGTCCTGGAGCCTGAAACTCCTCGAGGTGAGTCTCATTTTAGATCCGAGTTTTTTTGTTCTGGGGGTGTCCTTCCCAAAGATACCACCATGTGCCCATTCAGCTTTCAGGGAGTAGCTCACGGCAGCCCTGGGGGTTTGAGAGGAGGCGCAGAAAGGCTGGGAAAAGCACTGGTTGCAGGCTGTCAGGAGTGGGGAGAAGGTTGCTTTAAGGACCCAAGTACAAACTTTAATCATTTCACAGTGTTTTTGAGGCTCTCCAACCGCTTCCCAGGGCCCTAGAAATTTATCAAACCTTAGTAAGGAAAGTTCACACCTCCGGTGTTGGTTGGGGAGCTTGACGAAAATGCCCACAGCGGTCCTGGTTCATTTTTCACAGGTGGAAGCCTCCAAATCGCCAGCGCCATAGTGGAAATCAGGCAACCAACTTCACAGGGAAGGCATGAAGGTAATTCAATAACACGTGTAAAATGCCTAGGCCAGCGCTAGGGACCTAAACGCTGAGGGCCTCGCCCTCTCCTTGCATGAAGTATGGGGGAGGGAAGGATTTGCTTAATTCTTATTCTGTGGATGTGGGTGCTCTCTGCTCAGTCAGGGACCCTGAGTCTCTGCGCATGCGTATGTTTGGCTCTTTTGGGGTTCCTCGAATTGTGTACCTCAGTGGTTAGTGGGGGCCAGTCTGGGGTAATTTCTACAGAATAAAGAAGTATTTAAAAATGCCACTACCATTGCTACCTAACATGATATTGGGGGGCGTGTAAAAACACTGGGGACATTGGGGTGGCTCAGTTGGTTAAGCGTCTGCCTTCGGCTAAGGTCGTGATCCTGGGGTCCTAGGATCAAACCCCACGATGGGCTACCTGCTCAGCAGGGAGCCTGCTTCTCCCTCTCCTTCTGCTGTTCCCCCTGCTTGTGCTCTCTCTCTGACAAATAAATAAAATCTTAAAAAAAAAAAAAAAACAAGAACAAACAAACAAACAAAAACGCTGTTGGCAAATCAAGTCATCTGAGGTGGTGGGACAGTCCTAAATCCCCCCTTCATCTTTCCCTATTAACTTACCATGCTGTCCAGAAGGTTTCTGGGGCAGATTCTCTCTCAAGTATAGTTACACCAAAAATAAATGACTGAACAGAAAAAGCACATGCTTTGGGTCAGGCGGTTGCTTCATCTGACCTTGGCCTGGTCTTGTTTATGACGAGGCACCAAATGTACTCAGTAAGAACAATCACAGTAATGGCCCTCCCTGTGATGACATAAATCTTGAGCAAAAGATCATAACCATCCTCCCTGTTTTCTTTCTAAGTAACTTTTCTTGGGAGGGAAAAGCATAATGAATGCAAAGACTGAGTATATTCAAAGAGGAGACTCCCTTAGGGGTGCTGAGTGAAATGGTAGATATTTCGGACCTTGTCCCATTTTGGATCTGAATAATAGAAAGTTAGCCGCATGAGCGAGAAAGTTCTCCTTCATGACCTCCCTGTGCTGTGACTGATAACAGCAGGGAATGGGGCAGAAGGACAGCCTCAGGGCAGAGGAGGAGGACCCACTGGTGATGGCCAGAAGGGGAGACAGAAGCCGACACAGTGACTCAGGGTGCAAAGGAGCAGAGAGGGTGTGACCCCAAACTAGAAAGTGTTCCTAGGGCAGCTCTGAGGCACCCCACAACTGTAGCTCGAGACAGAGGCTTCCCTGAGCATCCCTCACACTCACATCAGGCTGGCTAGACCCAAGAAACTCCTGGCGTACCCTCCTTCCAGGAAAGACTTCTCAGTGCCAGGCATAAATTCTCAGTCTTATAACATCCCTGTGAAATGAGTTCCCCTTAGAGGTATTATTGTTACTCCCTCAGTGAAATGTTGGGGGGCTTGAAATTGGAAGAGACAAACTGTCAGATTTTCTTGCCCACCAGAAACTGTCCACACAGGAAAGTCAAACTCCCAACCAGTCAAGATGTCACGTGAAGGGGGGCCACACGTTTCTGACTCAGTTTCTTCAGCAGGTGAACTCCAGAGTTGAGCATTTGTGGGGTCAGCAGGCTTCCCTCTACCGAATGAGAAATATGGAGGTAAGAGGAGGCAAAGAATACAAACCACAGAGTTCAAACTGTGTCTGGAGGCTGAGGGGCCCTGTCGCTTGCTGGCCTCATCTTCAGTGCCGGGGCCACGCCTCCCCCATGTTAGGTAATATCCATTTTTTAAAAGCCAAATAACCCCTGTCAAATCTGAGCTGGGCTTCTCTTGTTTGCCACCAACAGGGCCTTCACTCAGGAGGGTAAGTCCTTCTTTCTCTGGGCAGCTTATCCAAGTGTTTCTGACTTCATTTCCCTGGTTCGTGACATTGGTCACTTCCACTGGCCACTTCCACTTTCTGATGATGGGGGTTCCTTATAGCTGAGTCACCTCTGATTCTGCAGGACCTGGGAAGGCCGCCTGGCAGGTCCGCTTCTGAGCTTGCGAGATGTGGATGGCTCGGTTGGCCCACAACGCTGGTGGGGACGCTTGGTAAGATCTTGGTATCAGCGAAACCCATGTCACACGGGCAGGTTGGTTGTACAAAGGAGCCCAGCGCTTGTGAAGTCAGCCACAGAATCTGGGCTTTCACCACCGCATGTTTGGGACCCTCTGTAATCCTGTCCCTTTCTCAGCACACCACTCCCACTCAACAAAAGCCTCCTTGTAGGAGGGAAGTCTCATGACCCGAGAAGTAAGTGGAGGGTCCTGCCCTCTGCAGTGGCATGGGGCCCATTTACAGGAGTGATGGTGTTGAAAGAAAAGGGATTGGAGTCAGGAGTCCTGGATTTCAGAGCTGGCTCCAGCGTTTGCTAGAAGCGTGACCTTGGGTGAGCCTGTCAAACTCACTGAGCTTTTGTTTTTAGATCTGCAAAATTGGAATAGCAATGATCTTCCCTGCTGTGGCATTGTTGAGAGGATTCAAGGGGCAATATTAGAAAGTGCTGTGTAAACCACAAATCCCTACTCATATTGTGTTGTTATGAAGTGTTATGGTAGGGATACGGTAGCACACACACACAAAATTTCTCTCTACACTCTGATGGGCAAAATAAATGTAACATCCTTCATCACTGACCTAGTGGTCCCCAGGAGCGCCACATCTCTAGGGAACAGTAAGTCACAGCAAGGACATTGAGTACAACCTGCCAGACTGCAAATGCTCTTGACATTGTGCTTATTTAATTCTCATAGCAACCCTGTGAAGTAGGGGTCAATGCCAGTTCCAATTTAAGGAGCAGAGAGGAAACTCAAATATGCTTGTTAGCAATGAGTCTCTCAGATTCAGCCCCATCAGGTCTCACCAGTGCTGAGTGTCCCCCTGACTCTGGCTGAGGACACTCTCGCCTCTCCAGTCGAAATTCTTTATAACCTGCGTTGTAGCAACACTCCATGAAGTGCACCGTCCAGCCCCTTCCGCTCATCCATATGTACCCCCCATAGGACTCATAGAGACTCTTGGATACCTCCCAGATCACGGCGGGGAGCCCTGCCCAGAGGCATCCTCCAATCACTTTTATACTAGTGTAGTCACCCCTATGTTATTGAACACCTACCATGTTCCAGGCAGTGTTGTAGGTTCATATGATCAGTGAACAAAGACCCATGCCCTAGTGGAAGTGACATTCCAGCAGCTCCGTGACAAGGGAGAGAGGACCCTTGGAGGAGCTGCCTCCCAGAGTCCCAGCAAGAAGTGGAACAAAAGCCCCTCTCATCATCTTCCCTCTCCTAGGTAGGGACGTCTGGGCATACTGTTCTGAGGCCCATATTCCATTCCACATTCCAGAAAGCCAGAAGATGGTGGCATCTCCCTTTATCATCCTTGGCAAGGACTACCTCTGCTCCAGATCTATCTTCTTTTGGACAATGGATTGGGAGGTATGTGCTCTCTCTACTGTTCTTGGATAGAGGCACAGTCCATCTTGGTTTTTATTGTGCCAAAGGGAGATATTGAGGATTTAGACAAAACTTCCTCTCTCTACAAAGACACGAATTCTGACTTTCAAGAATATTGTCCTGATGAATAAGCAAAGAAAGTCAATTGTGAGACTCAAAGTCGAATAGGACCCCTCTTTTCTAGGGGTCCTGCTCTCTCCATCCCTGGAGTTCAGTGTTGAAGTTACAAGGTTGACAGGGAACAAACAATTTAGGGTGAAGTGAAAGTACGTGAGCAACCTTAGGGACTAGCCAGGACAGAGACATCATCAAACAAGAGCTTCATGTTCTGACATACATGTTGAAGGGCAGTTATTTTATTTTATTTTACTTTTTTTGTTGGGGGGGGAGGGGCAGAGGGAGAGAGAGAATCCCAAGCAGGCTTCACGCTGAGTGTGAGCCCAATGCAGGGCTCAATCTCATGACCCTGAGGTCATGATCCAAGAGTCAGATGCTTAACCGACTGAGCCACCCAGGGGCCCCTGGTGCTCTTCTTAAAGTGTTGACCATTTTGCTCACTTTCCACTGCCTGGAACTCAGTGATAGGAGACCTTTATACACAGAGGAGACTGGTAAATGTAGGCTAGCCATGGTCCCAGCAAGAGGAAATGGATTTTGGGGGTGCAGGGTTTTGGCTGTCCCTGCCACACGTGAAAATCCCGAAGGAGCTGCATCTAACAGTTTGGACCCAGGCCATCATTTCATGACCCTGCAGGACTAGGGAGGTGTGGGGAGAGAGGCGTTAGCTACAGATCGACAGTTAGGAGATCACAGGTGATGTGATGAGGGCCCGAAGCTGTCTGGTGGTGTAGAATGTAGAAGAAAAGAAGGTTGAAGAGAGAATGGTGGGATTGGGAAGGGTGGGGGTGGGGGCAGGATTGATGTCAGGAAATGGTTGTAACAGGGCTCAGTGAAATTACTAAAGCCAAGGTGACTCTAGGGTCTGTGACCTCAGGGAGAAGAGAGAGATGACATGTATGACAGAAATGTGGATGGTCACTCTTAGACCAAGGGAGCCAGTCTGAAGAGAAGAAGGATAATGAGGTGAGAGACCAGATGTCTTGCAAAAGTAGCAAGAGGGAATTTCAGTGAAAGAGACGAATGTTCACTTAACTCATGTTCTGGCAAGACCAAGACCTCAACCCCTTGGGACTACATCCTCCTGTCCTCAGACAACAAATCGGGAGGCCATAGGGCCACAGATCTTCAAGGGTTGTACCAGACAAATTGGTGCCCCCTAACCTTCCAATTGGCCCTTGACCATTTAGACACAGCAAGTAGCCATGCTCTTTCTGAAGAAGGTTCCTGAAAAATGGATGTTCCTTCTACCACTCCCCCAACCTGCAAAAGTTAGCCTCCTCCCATGTGTCCTTTTCAAAGGCAACAGTCTGGTACACCAGCTGGGGGGACAAAGCACACAGAGCTGTCCACAGGGTAGGCCCTCACTGCAGACTGATGATCTTTCAGGAATCTGAATGCCCCACAATTTACTCTCAGACTACATTCAGTCAGGGGCCCCTGAGGTGGTAGGTCCCATTGTTCTCCCAGACCTCTTCTCCCTACCACTGCCCCTGTACATACATGGCCCCTCTCAGAGAGGGCGCCCTTCTCCCTTGGGCTCAGTGACTCACGCCTGATTCAGCTGTGCTCGTCCCTTGAGTGTCAATATTTTCCTACCAGGACATCTACTCATTGTTTTTCCCCCACATCAACCTGGGGAGGTGACTCACCTGGTGTGAACTCTGTCCCAAGTCATCCCACCTCCTACACCCCCCCCCCAAGTGATGACTGGACTGGAATGAGGTACAGAGGTCAAGTTTATCAGGGGGGTCCACTCCCTAAGGATGAGGGATCCCACAGCCAGACGCTGGATGAAGGGAAGCCTCAGCCTGGGGTAGGAGTGCCTGGGGTGCGGGGTGGGGAATAGGAAGGGAGAGGATGACAAGGTCCAGAAGAGCCAAAGCAAGGAGTGGATGGCAGCCTGACTAAAGCTTGAGTATATGAGAACTATGAGCGTCCTTCAGTCCCCACCAGGGTCTCTTCATAACACCCAGAACATTCCGGAAGGCTCCATCCCATGATTCATTGTATGCATTCCCACCGTGGCATTGAGATCTGGAACAAAGGGAAAGCCAGAGGGAGAAGCTTTGAAAGCAGCTGTGGAAGGATGACTTGGCCGCAGGGAGTTACATAAAAGTGACTTAGTAGTCACAGTTTTACAGGCCTTCAGAACTCCGGTGTGACCTGCCCCAGGGTGAACCCACACCCTGGAACCAAGGTAGACAGGAACAACGCTGTTATAAGTTCATCTGGCCGGGGTGACTGCTTAGCCCAGTCCCAAAACAGAGCCCTTACTTTGTCACTGAGCGACTAGAAATTCAGACAAGCATGTTCAATAATTCAGCATGTTTGAGCATTTGTTTCCTGCCAGGCACGGTGCTGGAAGAGAGTCCCACATCAGAGCTAGAAGGAGTCTGGAGACCCTCTACTCACTGGTGGCCCCAAGAAGTGAAGTGACTTTCCTAGAGCACCAACCAGTTGTGACAGAGCCAGAGCAGAGTCCCTGTTTCCTGTTTCTCTTCACCATCCATGCCCTCTGGCCTTCTCCCAGGGAATTATTTTATAACACATAAAACATTTTCTCAGGGAACCTGAAAATGGAGAGCAGGAGAGAGAAAATGTTGAACACTGTGCAGTGATGCCCAGGTCCAATCAGGTTGACGGGGCCCCTGAGTAGAGGCGAGCCACCCTTGGCCCTGACCCTTCCCTTTCTCATCCAACACATTCACTACCCATTTTCTCTGCAAAACCACCTCCTGCCCAAATTCACTGATATTCCAAGACCCAGGCAGCCTCCCCCATCCATTAAAGGTGAACAGCACTAAGAGCCATAGGAAGGAAGTCTGATTTCTCTTTCCTCCACTCCTTCTTTTTGCTGCTTCCTCCTGGCAACCTCACTTCCCCATTCCCTACCACCCCTCCCAGTTAGAGGGACTCCCATAGCGGGTCCCGGACCTACAGTGGAATGACCCATTGGAGTCCAACAGACATCGCTTGAATCCAACCTACATCACTCACTGATGTAGGTGGATCACCACACATTATTCGACCTCTTTCCCTCAATGTCTTCATTTAAACTTTGAAATGGATAATATCCTACCCTGAGAAGGTTTTCGTATATGAGGCATATTAATCTTACACTACGATACTAATCCAATAATATGCTTAATTCTTTTAGTTAATGGCCTATTCAGGTCTATACTGGCCCTGGGTTGTTGTGAAGCCGCAGGGCCAGAGCTCGGGCGAGGAGCCGTCTTTCTTATCTCTGCACTCCCTTCCTTGCGAGGCCTCATCAAGGATGGAATGGGGACCCTGAGGAGGAAGTGCCTTTGCCTGAATCTTGGTCCCACATCTACCAGCAGCAATATCCCTCGGAAGGGCCAGAGGGCTGAGCCCGCCTGGGGACGGAAGGGCTCGTGCTCTGGTCCTCTGAGAATGTGGCAGGGGGGTGTTTCAGAGATGGCCCGCGATGGTTAATTTTACGTATCAATTTGACTAGGCCACGGGGTGCCTGTAGAGTTGGGCATCAGTGTTTCTGGATGAGATTAACATTTAAATCAGACTGAGTAAAGCAAGTTGCCCTCCCAGTGTGGGTGGGCTCCATCCACTAAAGCCACAATAGAACAAAAACACAGGGAAAGAAGGAATTTCGCCTGCTTGCTTGAGCTGGAACATCGGTCTTTTCCTGACCTTGGACTAGAACTTACACCATTGGCTCTCCTGCGCCTCTAGCCTCCTGACCTCGGATGCTGGGACTTCTCAGCTTCCATAACCCTAGGAGGCAATTCTTGAATCACACACATACATGTACATGTATGTGTATATGCGTGTGAATATGTGTGCGTGTAAATACATGATCACCTGCTGGTTCTGTTTCTCTGAAGGACCCTAACATGTGGCTGCAGCAGCATATCCCATCCCGCTCTCTTTTCTTGCTTCGCAACTTTTAACCTCCCCCATCAAGAGGCGGGGCCTCTCTTCCTTCCCTTTGAACCTGGGAGGGATTGTGACAGCGGAGGAAAGGACACTAGGTGACTACCAAAGCCCAGGTCATAAAAGGGGCTAGAACTTCTGCTCGGTTCTCTTCCACTGTTGTCATCCTTGCTGGTGTCGCCCAGAGAAGCTCAGGGTCCAAGGGTCCGAGAAAGCTGGAGGCAGCGCGGGGACTGGGAGCCGTCCCCACCTCTTGGCCTGAACGGGTCCCTGAGCGTTCCCTCACCTCCTGCAACCCGGCCCCCTCTCCGAGCCCCTGGCAGCCTGATCAGCCTCTAGGTCACCTGACCTGACTCCCCGAGGGATACAGGCTGAACGGATGAATGGCGTCGGGACTCAGGATGTCAGACAAACAACAAGGCTGTTTCAGCTCCTGTTCCCTGCCTGCTGCCCTGCGGGACTGAGGGTGTGGTCCTGGACTAGAGTCCCCGCCTTTGCTTCTGAAACTCTGAGTTGCCACAGAGCGAGTGAAGAAACGTAGCCCTTCCCCAGATGTTGTCAGCCCCCAATGTACATCTCCCGCCGAGGAGCGCAGAGAGAGAAAAACGTTTTACATCCTCCTCGTAGGTCAGCTTTTATGTCCCAGAGAGACCATTCCAATCCAGGGAGGCAGACACAGAGACAAGAGGAGACAGATAGACAGACAGACAGAGGGAAGCAGAGAGATGCATTTGGCCCAGCCAGCTTGGACAGAGGGCCTGCAGTCTGCCGGGTCCGCTCTGCCCCGAGGGTAAAAAGACAAAGGAGCCCCCAGCCTGCCCTTGAGGCTCGGAGTTTCTGGTGGGCACCGGGACTCAGATGTAAGTCAAAACAATGCCATGGAACAAGTAAGCCGAGGGTGGTCAAGAAGGCGAAGAAAGGGACTGAGCCCCCCGGCTCAGAGCTCCCCGGAAGCCTGTAAAGAGGGGAGACTCTGAGCTGAAGTTTTAACATGTTCCTGAACCCTTGCTATGTGCCAGGCCCCGTTCTGTACCCTTTGCTCATTTGACATTTATCCATCAATAAGCCTGCGCGATTGATACTCTTATGACGCCCATTACACAGGTGAGAAAACGGAGGCCTAGGGAGGCATGATTGCCAATGTCACCCGACTGGTAAATCTCAGAGGATTGAGGCTTAGGAATTCTGCCTCCTGGGCCCTTGCCCTCCGCCCAATCTGAAGGCCATCCCAGGACAGTGAGGCTGAGGGGGCCATTGAGAAATCATCTGCCTCAGTTTCCCACACTGCCTGATCCTTTAGCTCAGAAGGGCTTATCAGAAACGGAGATCCCCATGTGCTTCCATGGAGGGTCAGATTCAGGTGGTCGGTCATGAGGCCCAGAAAGCTGGATTTCTACTGATTTTCTGGTCAGACCCTGACCTAACTCCACCCAGTTAATCACTAAATTTCATAGGCAAAGAAAGCAACTTGGAAGAATTAAGGGAAATCCCAGGATCCCACAGCCTATTGGTGGCTGAGCGACCCCAGAAGCAGACACCCTTTTCTCTCAGGCTCCCCTCCCCCTGCTCTCCTGCCTGCTCTCTGAGGAAAGCCTTCTTCAGGAAAAACTGGAGCGAATATTTCTTTCCCTGTGGTGAAGCCAAAAACCTTTGGGCTCCTGTTTAAGTAGCTTCACTTTCTCTGTTGGTCTTGGGGCTGTCGGGTCTGCCTCTACAGCCAGTGGTCATCTATGTCCTGTGACTGGATTCCAGAAGCCTCTGAGGGACACTTTCCCATGGACCAGTCCCCACAGCTCTGAAACCCTCACCATCCTATTCAAGAAGGTCACTAACATGTGAATGTCTTATCTGGAAGGGGTGGGATACTAATAGCTGTTAGGATTTTTGTTCATTAAAAAATCCAAACTTTAAAGGGTTGAGGCAAAGGACAGCTGTGCTTCCATGGAGGGGGTGAGGGGAGGGAGGACTAGAATGGAAAGAGAGTGAGTGAGCCCCTCCAGGCTCTGCAGGTGAATCCCAGCAATGTAATTCCCTTTTTCTAATTTCTGAGAGTAGTTTGCCTCCATTTTTGTTCTTTTACCCTTGTTAGCGGAGTCTCCTTACCACTTCTGCAGTCCATCAGCAGAAGACTTGGGCTAACTGGGAATCCAGACAACCTTGACCTGCTGTGATCTTGACTCATAGTCTTTGATTCTGGTGGCCCTCATCACTTATCCTTTACTGGAGTCACTCCTCCCTTCCACTCCCTCAATCCAAGGCAGTCTCTCCCTCATTCCAGAAGGCTCCTATCAGAGTTGAGGGTGCCGTGGGATCATCGGGAGGTCTCCCGGGAGCACAGGTGGCTGGACGCCACCCCTGCAGCTCCTGAAGCAGTAGGTCTGTGGTGGGGCTAAGCACCGGCATGTTAACCCCAAGGGGTGCTGATGTTGCTGGTCCTGGGGCCACAAGGAGAAGCTCTGCTCTCAGTACCATTCTACCCCCTCTCCTAGTGGTATTCGCTTGTTAGGATCACACCCTCTGGTCAACAACTTGGTCCCATCTGTTGGAGTTCCCTCCAAACGGCTGGAGCCACAGTGAATTTCATTTCCAATTTAAACCCGCAGACCTCCCACCTGACCATTTCATACCTCGGAGGCTGATCAAAAACCCTTCCATCCTCCCTCTCCCCTCTTACTTCTCTGTAAGTCAAAGCTGAGGAAACCCAAGTAACTGGGGCTTATAAGAACAAAACAAAACAAAACAGGAAGATCTGGTCCCGAGCACGGGAGGCAGCCGCCTTGGTGACAAAGCTGACTTTAGATATTCTCGATAGACCAAGACAGTGGGCAGTCGGGAGCTGGCTCCAGCCAGGCCTGGGATGATTACAGAGAAAACATCCAACCCAGTCTCCGCCCACCCATCCACCCATGCCCCTCTGTCCTCAGCAGACCCACACGCCCCAGAGTCCTGCAACCTCTCTCCAGGGCAAGGCGTCCAGATGCCAGCAGACCGTCTTCCCAGGACGTTGAGCAACACTTGGGGAAGTATTTCCAGCATTCATGCACTCCCCAACAGCCTGCAAGACATTTTCTCTAAGGAATTTCAACACACATAACTAGTGCTTTGTTCTGATGTGAAAGAGGGTTTGTCCAGATGCCAGGGTTTCACCATACAGGAGATGAGCAAACACGAGCCAAAGCCTCCTAGCTGCCACATCTCGGTCTTAACGACCTTTTTTGATATTATGTACAAATGTCAAGCCACTCAAGAAAACATAGGGAGTGGTGTCCGTCTTATTTGAAGATCTGACCAATCTAGACAATCTGTTGTCATAAACCTTTTCAGTGCCAGGTACCTGCTGTCGGTTCCGTTGAAGATGGACTGAGCTAAGCATGGCCATGTGCTCTAGTCAGAAGCCTGTTGATATGCAAAAGTTCCTCAGACTTTTCCCATATACCTCCATAAATGGAATTTAAACTAAAAAGAAAAAAAAAGGAGGTCAGTTGCTAATGGTGCTAGTTCAAAGATAGCTCATGTGTCCCAAGCGAATAGTTGACTTCTTGATGAATTGAGACCCAAGTGGAAGGGACAGTCTTAGCGGGTACTGGGTTCATTGACTATGAGGGACCAGCTGAGGTTGGTCTGGCAGGTCTCCTGCTAGAACAGAACTGTCCCAGATCTCATATCCTTGTCCCGTGGTCCTAGACAGCTTTATTAGGTGGGGGGGCATGCATTCGTTTACTCAGGCTGCCGTAACAGAGCGTCAAAGACTGGGTGGCTTAACCAAGAAATGTATTTCCTCACAGTTCTGGAGCCTCAAAGTCCAATATCAAGGTGTCTGCAGAAATGGCTTCTCTGGGGGCCTCTCTCCTCAGCTACAGATGGCTGTCATCTCCCTGTGACTTCATGTGGTCTTCCCACTGTATGTGTGTGTATCCTAATCTCTTCTTATAAGGACACCAGTTATATTGACTTCAGGCCCGTCTATAGGATAATTCTACTCAATCACCTCTGTAAAGACCTTATCTCAAATGCAATCATATTTTGAAGTACTAGAGGTTAGGACTCCAACATATGAATTCTGGGGAGTAGGGAGAGACACAATTCAGCCCATAACAGTATCATCATTCTTTTAAATTATTTGCCACATTTCACTGATTTTAAGACACGTTTTTTCCGTATTTTGACATCTAACACAGGCTGCTTCTGCCAGTCTATGGTACTCAGGGTTTAATCGGCAGATGGTTTTCTTCTATTAGCGGCGCATAAAGTAACGGTGCATCTTACAATGGGCGACATCTCGGATTCAATAGGGTATAATCATCCTTGCAACACCCCCACTGAAGTAGCTACTGTTTTAACCCCCATTTTACAAATCAGGAAACTGGGGTACACAGGTTAAGCAGCTTTCCCAAGGATACCACCTTGTCCGTGATGCAGTGGAGTTTCAGACCCAGGAAGTCTGACTCCAGGTACCCCCTGGGGTTACTCGGAGACTAAATGAGCGCCTATGAAATGCTCAGTCCCTGGAATATAGTATATGCTCAAGAAATGTTGGCACCATCATTCCCAACTTTGGAGAAATGTAAATGTCATTTGTGTACCTTGTAAGTTCCAGTGAACTTGACATGTATTCCTGGGGGCAGGGCCATCCCCACAGTGATGTGCAACCCTGATGCCTTTCCCCCATCATGAGCGAATATTTTCTGTCTCATAAAGTATAGGGAAAGTTCACCTCTGTGTTCTTTAGCCTGACTGAAGGTATGCTTTCTAATCATCTACCATATAGAAAGTTCAGGGCCCTGTTCTGGGAGACAAAGTGTCAAGCAGGGGGAAAAGATAGGGGACAAGTAGGTATATATCAAGCCCATGTGTGACAAATGACAGTGGGGTGGTATGAGGGAGTCATGAGAGTTGAGAGATAGACATTGCTTCTGGCTGGCTGACCAGATGTGTGGCGTCCCAGAAGTGGAGCCGTTTGGGCTGGGAATTAAATGATTGGTAAGATTTCGAAAGGGTGAGAATGGGCCAAAAAAAAAAAAAAGGTCTTTGGATCCAGGACAGAACATAAACAAAGGGCCAGACGTGAGATCGGGAAGTGCCGGCTCTGTTGGACAAAGGTTACTATGTGTAAGGGGAAGATGAAACTAGAAAGGCAGGTAGGGCCAGATTGCTGGGGGCCTTGGATGGCCCAGGAATTAATTAACAAATTAGGATGTAAGCTATGTACTTGAGAGTAGAAGATTTGGGGGCTCAGGAACAATTATGCGCAGTGAAATTCAATCCTCCAGAGCGCGCAGGGGTGATGGGTGGAGAGGAGAGACTCTGTTGGGAGCGGGGTAGTGACCTCATCCTTGCTGTGAGGGTCAGACACAGGGGGATGAGCTCATCCCAGCATTCCCGGGACCTTCCCAACTGTGGTCCTGCATCCCCCAGTCCAGGGCGAGTCAGGATGGATGGTGACCCCACCCGCATGAAGAACGGGGACCCTAAACATGGCAACAGAAAGGGAGAGGAAGGGATTCCATGAAAGCAAGGGACACAGTGAAGAAATAACCCACCGCACATGGGAACCGGTGAGGTGGAGAGAAGGGTAAAGGACAAGAAGGACTTAAGAATATGGCAGAGTTTTCCAGCCAGGTTGAAGAGGAAAAGGAATGTGCATGTCAGGAAGGGAAGCAGGGTTAGGAGAAAGAGACGAGGAATTTTGTTTCAGATGCCCCAAGTTTCGGTGGTTTGGGGCCAGCCAGCTGAGCTGTGAGTGTTTGGACCTGGGGACAGTCAGAGCTGTCGAGGACAAGACGAGGGCAGAAGCCATCCCCTGGAATGCGGCCACTGCCCCGCATTGTGAAAAGCCCACCACAGGCAGCCTGCCCGGGAAGGAGAGACCACTGCCCAAATGAGGGTTCTCAAACTTCGCACCAGGAAAGCTTGCACAAATGCAGATCCCAGCCAGAATCAGAACCGAAGGCCCAAGGATCTAGGTCTTTAACTCATCCTCCAAGTGATACTTCTGCAGATAGTTCAAAATTGGAGAAACTTTGCGGTCAGAAAATAGGCAGTGACGTGCCAAGTCTCCAGCCCTCTCTGTACCACACCCCGCTCCAGCTCCCCACTTTCTTTGCTTGGTCCCGTTGTATGTGCCTCTGCGGATACCCTCTCCCCTTAGCGGCTCGTTTGTCTCAGTACTGGCTGTCTGGCTCTCCAGCAAAGCAGGAACCCTTAGGTCTGGGGGTGCCCAACACCCAACTTCCTGTCCACGGTGGGTAGTGCTGGCAATATCAGTTGATTCTCTTGCCCCTCCAAAGCCTGACTTTGTATGTTCTGGATTTTACCAAGAGGGTAATTGTGATCTAACCTAAATAATTCTGTGGGTTCATGGGGTGCCTGGGTGTCTCAGTGGGTTAAGCCTCTGCCTTCAGCTCAGGTCATGATCTCAGGGTCCTGGGATTGAGCCCTGCATCAGGCTCTCTGCTCAGCGGGGAGCCTGCTTCCCCCCACCCCCCTGCCTGTCTCTCTGTCTACTTGTGATCTCTGTCAAATAAATAAATAAAATCTTGAAAAAAAAAAGAGTTCTGTGGGTTCGTCTCACCAGGCCACCTACTTGAGTGACTTGTGTCCATCTGTCACCACTGCCAGATGTGGAGGAGTGGCTGAGAGAGTCACAGACAGAGGTAAATCATTTATCTGAGGTCCTCCAAGGGTCACACGTTCAGACCCCCCCGAACGGGTTCAGTGACTGGCTCCAAACTCAGCCTGGAACAGTCCGTAAACAACACGTGTGGGAGGCGGCAAACAGGCTCCTTCTTGTTGCTCCCTTCCCAGCCTGTGTGGCTAAGGCAGAGATCTCCCCACTTCTCAGAGATGATCATAATAGCCAGGACGTCCATACGTGGAAGAGGACAAGGAAGGAGGTAACAACTGGCACCACTTGCCCCTGGGCTACCGGTAGAGCAATGAACGCATAGCCCGGTGCTCAGCACCCTACTCCATGTACAGTGAGAGTCTCATGAGTGTCTGAGAGGGTTCCAAGGCTTACAACACAGATCATGTGTTATTTTCCAAGGACCAAAATGAAGAGATTTAAGCCCTCCACTTATCCCTGAATTTGAAGATGAATTAATTCATCTTCACCTAAAGGAATCAGAGAAGCTTCCCTACTTACAAACTTCAACATTCAAACTCTCATGGACCCAGGGTCATACCTGACAACAACACGTCACTCTGTGGGCTATAGACGGACAACATCAGAGATCATGTAAGGTTATTTCATTCTCTGCCTTTAACTTAGGCCATTGTGGGGGTTATCATTTAGGCAGGGGTGAGGTAAGATGATAAATGATAAAGAATTGATATGGTAAGTAAATTATATAGTGTGTTAAAGGAGTAAGGACTGTGGACATCAACTAGAACAGGTAAGGTGGGCGGGGTGAGCAAGGAGACAAAATAGGCCGCACGGGAAGGTATAATTTGAGTAAAGACTTGAAGTTTTGGGGGCTGAGTGAGCGGAAAAATTGGGTTGTTACCAGCTGAAATGAGGGAGCCTGGAGCCAAGTTGGCCTGAGAGAAGGATCAAGAGCTCAAGTATGGAACATGCCCCACAACGTTCCAAGGGGAAGTGTCAAGAAGGCAGTTGGTTTTTGGTGTTCGAAGTCACAGAGCAAGGTCTGGGGTAGATTTACGAAATTGGGAGTCTTGGACATGTAGATGACATTTAAGACTTCGATTCTTGGGAAGATCTTCAAGTGAGGGAATGTGGATAGGAAAGAGGGACAGGAGGTGAGCCAATGTCAGGAAGAGAAGGAGGAGCCTGCAGAGGACAGGGGGACGAGAAGCCCCTTCTGGTGACTTACAAAGACAGGCAAGCGTGTGAGCTCTGGAAACTGAAAGAGGAGGTCGCTCCTTGGAGGAGGGCGTGATGGGCTGTGGCACGGGCTGAGGGTAAGTCACTGAGGTGAGGAGCAGTGCTGACCATTGTCAGCCTCAGGGATGTGGCCTCAGTAAGCGCCCCTTCTGACAAATAGTGGGCACATCTAGAGTTAGAGAATGGGGTGGGGAAAGATTGGATACAGGAAGTAGAAACACTTCTTCCAGGGAATTTTGCTACGGAGTGGGGCAAAGAGTGGGGCAATGGCTGCTGAGAGATGTGTGGTTAAAAAAGGACTTGAGTTTTTTATGAGAGTAAAATGGTGATACGAGAGGGAGGAACATTCTAGAATAATGATCTTGAGACCTCAAGGGAACATAAGAGCTAGCCCACACAGTAAGGGGTTGTCCTCAGTTGGGACCACAGAACCCATCTGTGGCAGGTAGACATGCAGGGGACATGGGAGCAGATGTGGGAGAAGCTGGATGGGGCGGTGGCGTCAGCTGTCATCTCTTCAGACTACTTCCGTTTTCTCTGGAAATAGAAGCAAGGTCATCAGTTGAGAGGGAGATGGAACAGGAGGGTTTGAGGAGGAGAGAGAAATCATCAGCTAATTGTTTAGGATTCTAGAAGAGTGCACGGATCCAGATGTGTTGCTGTCTGTCTCCCCAATAGCATGGAAGGCCGCCCCAAGGACTTCACCTTGAGGCCAGTGGGGCTGAGGGCTTCTGCAGCCATATTGGGTTGCCCAGGAGCAGATGTGGGGTGCGTGGAAAGCAGGTATGCAAAGGGTGTGGTACTGAGTGGTATAGTCTGCTCTGGTCAGGTCTGGGTGAGGGAGGGTGGGGAATGGACCTTAAGAGGCAATAAGGTTCATGGAGAGCACACAGCTCTCCTCCAGGCCCAGTGGTACAAAGACTACTAGAGAATCATCGTCACGCCTTGGCGGGGGTGGGGGTGGGGTGCACTGTCTTCAGGGGAGATTCAGGCAAAGAGAAGGAATTAAGATATGCAGGATTTTGCTGATGGAGCAAGCAGCAAATCCATGACAGGAAAGGTTCAGGAGTTAGGATGAGAAAGTGATGGGGATAGAACAGCAGGTATACAGAACTTCAGGTGATTAGAGGATGTACAGTTGACCTGGGAGGCTGTGGCTTCTTAGGATTAACTAGGAGAGACCTTAGTCCTACTGAACCCCAAGTAAGTGTTGTTGGTGAAGCTGTATTGAAAGGGAAGAAGGCCCCCCAAATTGCTGGGTTTGAAGGCCTAAGGAGGTAAGGTGTTTTTATTATTATTATTATTATTAATATAATGTATTGTTTCAGGGGTACAGGTCTGTGAATCATCAGGCTTACAAAATTCACAGCACTCACCATAGCACATACCCTCCCTAGTGTCCATATCCCAGCCACCCCATCCCTCCCCTCCCAGCCCCCCAGCAACCCACAGTTTGTTCCCTGAGATTAAGAGTCACTTATGGTTTGCCTCCCTCCTCCGTCCCATCTTGTTTCATTTTTTCCCTCCCTTTTCCCCACGACCCCCCCCACCTCTCAAATTCCTCATATCAGAGAGAGCATATGATAATTGTCTTTCTCTGATTGACTTATTTCACTCAACATAATACCCTCTGGTTCCAACCACATTGTTGCAAATGGCAATATTTCAGTTTTGGTGGCTGCATAGTATTCCACTGTATGTATATGTACACACACACATACACACACACACACATATATATACCACATCTTCTTTATCCATTCATCTGTTGATGGACATCTAGGTTTTTTCCATTGTTTGGCTGTTGTGGACATTGCTGCTATAAACATTCGGGTGCATGTGCCCCTTTGGATCGCTACACTTGTATCTTTAAGGTACCCAATAGTGCCATTGCTGGGTCACAGGGAACTTTTTGAGGAAACTCCGTGCTATTTTCCAGAGTGCCTGCACCAGGAACAACCAACAGTGTAGGAGGGTTCCCCTTTCTTTGCATCTAAGGAGGCAAGATCTTAATTCCTGAGCTCAGAAGGCATTCTTAACACCTACAAGTGAGTCCTAGGACTGAGTCTCCCCACCTCCCCTTTGAAATTCATGTATGAAGTTACAGACATTGGGAAAGCCTGGTGTTGCTTCTGATCAAGACCAAGCCAGGTGTTGCTCAAGACCAAGCTTCCACTTGACCTCTGTGAGTGGAGAGTGGAAGGCTGATTGCTTTTTAGGGATTTTGCAAGTGGTATTAACCCCATCATATCTGACAGAAGTGGAAATTTTACCTGTGTTGAAGGTCCCAGTAAGATAAGACAGAATCCCCACTGAAACAAGTATAGAAGTAAGAATATTGAGAATGGTGAGAAAAATGTCCCGTGTTGCTTGTTTGGAGACACTCTGAGCTTGTAAACAACTGGGTTTAAGACTGGCCTTAAAGTGAACTGACTAGAGGTTTTCAGGGGCTGCAGGGGAAGGGGAAATGAGAGTTGCTAATCAGGGGGCACAAAGTTTCAGCTGAGGGAGATAAATAAATTCTAGAATTCTGCTGTATAACATTATACACTTAAAAATTTTGTAAGCAGGGGTGCCTGGGTGGCTCAGTGGGTTAAAGCCTCTGCCTTCAGCTCAGGTTATGTTCCCACGGTCCTGGGATTGAGCCCTACATCGGGCTGTCTGCTCAGTGGGAAGCCTGATTCCTCCTCTCTCTCTCTCTCTGCCTGCCTCTCTGCCTACTTGTGATCTCTGTCTGTCAAATAAATAAATAAAATCTTTGAAAAAAAATTTGGTAAGCATTCTTTCCATAATAAGATTTTTTTTGGGGGGCGCCTGGGTGGCTCAGTGGGTTAAGCCGCTGCCTTCGGCTCAGGTCATGATCTCAGAGTCCTGGGATCGAGCCCCGCATCGGGCTCTCTGCTCAGCAGGGAGCCTGCTTCCTCCTCTCTCTCTGCCTGCCTCTCTGCCTGCTTGTGATCTCTCTGTCAAATAAATAAATAAAATCTTAAAAAAAAAAAAAAGAAGTCTTAAAAAAAAAAAGATTTTTTTAAATGACCTTGAGAACTTAACCTGTTTGTAAGTAAAGAAGTTTTAATATACTCCATAATTCACTTGTCAATATCCTCCACATGTGTCCTGCATTATAAGATGCAAATATAATATAACATAGCCAGTATTGCAGATAACTAATCTTTAATTCCACATAACTATTGTGGGGTTTTTTGGATTATTTTCTGATATTAATACAATCAGAGGGAGAGAAGAAAACCAGTGTGGATGATAAAACTCTGCCCTCAAAGCACTTATTGTCAGAGTCATACAATGATGGATCTAGAAACAGGATCTAAGGAAATCATGTAATCTAGAATCTTCCCTTCCTCCACTTGAGAGGAGAATCTCCCACGCCTCGGACACTTAATCATACATCACCTTGTAAGATATCTGTTGTCCTCGTTCGTTCAGGCTGCTATTTAAAAAATACCATCGACTGGGTAGCTTATAAACAACAGAAACTTATTTTTCATACCGCTGGGGGTGAAGCTCATGATTAAGAAACCAGGAGATTCCGAGTCTGGTTGAAAGCCCGCTTCCTGGTGCATAGATGGTGGTCTTCTCAATGTGTCCTCACATGGAGAAGGGCAGGGGAGCTCTCTGAGGTCTCTTTGATAAGGACACTAATCGAATTCTGGAAGACTCCACCATCATGACCTAATCACATTCCCAAACCCCCACTGTAAATACACTTGGGGGGGGTTCCAGCATAAGAATTTGAGGGGGATACAAGCATTTCTTCTACAGCATCAGCTTATACTTGTTTACACTTACTTATAGTAAGTATACATACTTATACTTAGCTTACTATTACATTTTTCATACTTAACATCTTCACCTTGATCCTACTCATAAGCTCCTGGAGGGAAGTTGTCCTTTGTATATCCATGATACACAATAAACATTTAGTGCTTGACAACTCTGGTCTGATCCAAAACCAGAAGCTGCAGGGACTGCGTCGATTTCCTTACACTGTTACTTTCTGCTTCCAATGAAGGGTCCCTGCTCTTCGGGAGGTGCATGGGTGTTACCTAGACAGCATTGTTCATCAGTTTTACTCCAGAGTCCCTGCTTATGATTGGAATTTTGTGTCTTCCTGCCATTTCAGAGATTTGTAACGAATGTGAGCAGCTCAGACAACATGCAAAGGTGGGTGGGTAGGAGCGCAGGTGGGAAGGAGAGCAGGGCAGACCTCATGAAGTTGGGGAGAAGGGAGCTGTTTTGACGGGAGGGGACACACTTCCTGGTGTGACTTTCCTTTGGTCTCTCTTATGTATGGTAAAGGGATGTTCAGATCTGTGCTCCCTTGAGTACAAGGGACAGACTCCAAGGGATTGAAGAATCCCTGGCAAGCTCGGGAGAAAGAGGGGTTGTCCTTCCCGCTTCTCTGACGTCTGAAGTCTTACTTATCCTGTAGCATCCTAACCAAAGAGAGTTTCTTCTCCAAATGAAAACATTAAGCTGCTCCCCACCCCTCTGTCCTCACAGCCTCAGCGCCCTCCTCTCGGTGGGCGAGTCACATTCAGCCTTCCGGGCACCAGTGCGTCACTTGGAATCGTCATCCTCCTGCTTTGGATGACAGGCACTACACGTCCTGGGCCAGGACGCAGCCCTCTGTAAAAGTTTACCCCGAGCTGAGGGTCATTTTCTGCTTTATAGAATAATAAACATGCCTGTGTGAGTGTGTGTGTGTGTGTGTGAGTGTGTGTGTGTGTGTGTGTGTGTGTCCTGCTATAGTCCGCAAACTCCTTGAGCACAGACACTTTGTTCTGTTACTGCCTTTGTTTAAATGACACTCCCCTCCCCTCCCACACATCTTGGGTCACCCGGGTGGCTCAGTCAGCTGAGCATCTGACTCCTGCTTTTGGCTCAGGTCCTGATCTCAGGGTCATGGGATCAAGCCCCAAGTCAGGCTCCACACTGAGCGTTGAGCCTGTTTGGGATTCTATCCCACTCCCTCTCCCCCTGAGCCTCCCCAACCTCACTCTCTCTTGCCCTACATAAATAATGACACCCCCACATTTTTTGCTCAAGAAAATCCTATTTATCCTTAAATGCTACTGCCACCATGGTACCTGCTTAGGGACCTCAGGCCAAAAAGGCCCTCTCGTTTACCTGTCTTATAATGGTACTGGTTACCCATCTATAGTGTCCTAATTTCTTAGGTACCATTCTGATTTCTTTCTCTGAAAACCTGAAACTGGTTATCCCTAGCTCTTTGCCTAGTGTCTGGCACTTATTAGGGCTTTCAAGAAAACACAGGCAGACCTGAACTGGAGAGATTTCACAGGTAGCAACCCAGGTAAAGAAGGTAAGAATTAACAGCCATTAGCAGAAGGCTGGGAGATGTTTTTATTCCCCCCAAGTTTTTCTTAACCTTGACCTGGGCAAGATTAAGACTTGGATTGTGTCACAGGGCAGCTCTCCCGGGACAGGGTTCCATTTGGGTTCCAGTTAAGACTGCCCCATCCCAGGAGAGTCGGAGGGCCTTGAGGACCCCGAGCAGCCAAGCATTCTGGGGCAAGACGTGCTGGGCCTGCTGCGTGATTTGTTACAAGGTACTAGCGCCATTACCATGGTTCCCCAGAGGCAGCCCAGCCACGGTCAGGCAGGGGGACAGAAGCACGAATGGCTCACCAGGAGTCATGTCTGGAGGAAGGAAACAGGCTACAGAGGAGATAAGAGAGAAGTTGCCTCTTAGCTAAATAACTAACTTGCAGCTCATTTTATGCCCCTCCCCCACAAGTCTGATTGTTGAAGTCCATTGCCCCATAATTTATAAGATGAAATCACTTCTCACCTTGCTAGGCATTTAACACACATTTAGAGGAAGGGTGTAAGGCTCCTTGATGCCAACTCTCCTTTCACAATTTAGAGATAAAAATCAGAAAACCATCTCACCTTTAACAGAGTTATGCAGATTGCCCTGGGCAGGCCAAGAGTGGGCTGTGATAAAGGGTGATCAACTGAAGCCAATGTAGTAACAGGGAATGAGCAGAATGAAATTCTGTGCTATTCATGTAGGGGCAAAAGCCATCTGGGCTCTGTGGAGGCAGATGCACCTTTCAAATGGTGACAACAAGGTGATTTGAGAGGCAGGAACTTCTCTGAATATGGTCAACTCCATTCCCACAATCACAGGCTGAGAACCTAACACTAGGTGGAGGTGCTGGAATTTTCGATGATGGTTTTGTCTGTTGTACGAACCTAGCACAGTAAATAAGACACTGGAATATGTGTGCGTTCCCATTTTTTTAATGTTTTCCCAAAAGAATCCAGATCTCTCCATCAAGTTTACCAGAGAGAAATTCTCAAGCACACAATAGTGTATTTTCTCTTCTTTTCTCCTCCTTCTCACCAAGTCCCCACTCCCATCCATTCCCCAATTCTGATGGTAAATGTTATTGGCCCAGAGAAAAGAACAGAGATGACAGAAAGCAGGTTTTAGGGATAAAACGCCCTCAGCCCTTTCCAAATACTATTTATTGAGGACCTGCCATGTGCCTAGCATGTTATTCAGCACTAAAGGAGTTGCAAGAAATTCAGGGGCTGTGCCGCCTGCCCTCCATCAGCCCCATACCTACCCAGTGGAGATTCAAGGCTCTCCTACAGAAAGCAACTGGAGCATCTGCTGAGTTTCAAAGGCCTTTCCATTGGCCTGGTCCCTCTTAAAAAGTTCCAGCAAATAGGGTCTAACATCTCAAGCCTTCGGTGTTTCCACCGTCAAATCCTATCAGAAGCTCAGAGTTGGTTACTCATGTATATACTCATGTGGTTACCTCTCAGCACCGCACAGTGCCAACCCCACCCCCCAAGACATTCTCCACCTCATACTGCACATGACCTCCTGGCTACTGTCCCTTCAGTCCATTAAGTCAACAAGCACTGCTGTAGGCATGAGTTCTCTGCCCTTCTCCCACATCCTCGCACTCCACAGTGGCCTCCCTGTCTTAAATTCTTTTTCGTTCTGTGTCCTCACATCTGTGTCTTTGAGCCAGTGTCCTCCAGCCTGTGCTTTGCTTTCTCTGACAACATGGCTGGTCCTTGGTCAGGTAGGAAGCAGAGTTAAGGGAGATGACTTCGTTTTGAACCTTGGTAGGGGTGGTGCCCATGGAGATAATTGGATACATGGATCTGAGCTTCATGAATGAAGTCAGTGCCAAAAGCATAGACTTCAGAATCATTGACATGTGGGGACAGTTAAAAAAACAAAAACAAAAACAAAAACAGAACAACAGCTCTGGAGTGAATAGAGATTTCTCAGGGACTGCAGGAGGAAGAAGAGAAAAGGACTGGGAGGGGCATTCCCAAAGAACGCAGTTAAGAGGTAGGTAGGTAGAAGAGAAACTACATGGAAGGAAAGAAACAAGAGGGAAACCAGGTGGCTAAGGAGTCACTGAAGTCATGGGAGGAGAGAGAAGGGAGAAGTCCACACTGTTGGCCACCATAGAGATAGCAAATGAGATAAAGATGCCAGTGCCATTGAGTTTGGCTACTACATTGTGGGGCTGAAATCTATGACCTGAGCAGTTTCAGAGTAGAGAGGAATCAAGAACCTACTTCTGGAGGCTGAAGAGTGAGAAGGAAGTGAGGAGACAGACATGGCTCTAGACCCTTCTTTGGAAAAGCTTTCCCCAGAAGGAAGGAGACCTTATTAGAAGACCATGCAGGATCAAGAGAGGTTCCCCAGCCAAGTGCTGGCATTGCTTAAGGTGGCTGAAATCTGAGCAAATTAACAATATGGGAGTCAGAAGCCTATAGATGTGGAAAGGGTGACAATCCCCAAGGGGAGACTTGACAGAGCAGGACCGTGAAAGAGAGGGGAATTAAGAATTTGGGTGTGATTTTTAACCTTCTACTTTGAATCTTGAAGACAAGCAGCCCAGGGTAACTTGATATGTGGGCATTCTGGTCTAAGAGTTTCAGCGTCTTTCCTGAAGAAGGAAGAAAGTTCATCTTCTGAGAATGAGAAGGAAAGGGCTGAGCTGGGATTTGGGAAAAGGGATGATGGTTCGAAAAACAAAAGCGAAGCAGGGAAAGGAATGGCTGAGGACAGGAACAGAATTATCAGTGCATCATTCAAGGCCCCACTGAGACAGTGCTTCTCCCAAGCCTAAACTCTATGCACGGCCATCTTGGGCTTCCATAGCTGTAATCAGCAACTTTTTTATGTTCCATATTTAGGAGTAGAGAAACAACGTAGGGAGTTTACTTGTTGGATTGTTGAACAGAATTTGTGCTCACTGTAATAGATGCTTGTTCGAGACATGGATTTGTCTTCCCTGCCTCCAATGCTTCTAGGGACTTCCTCAGTATTCTCTGTGGACTTTGTGCCTTCTTTATCGTATCCCACACAGTATTGCTTCTATCAAAGAAGGTTATTTCATGGGAAAAGACATATGCTTGTGCTCCCAAGATTCCTAGGCCTGACCAGTTGCCCTTCATCTAGGAACACATGGCCTCATAGAATGGGGGGATTGCCCCTGCTAAGGCCCAGGGACAGGGCTAGTTGAGAACAATGGCCAACAAGGCTGTGGGACATGGTGTATGTTCCAAATGCAACAAATAAATGGTGATGTTTCTTAAAACAATACCTAACTTTTTCTTAAATATTTTCAGGATTTCTAAGCCACACAGTTCAACTGAGAGTTTTTTCAAATCATCTCAAACCTTGCCCGCTCTTCCCAATATACTTATTTTTTTAAATCTGCATAGGAAGGGACCCATGCAGTTCAAACCTGCCTTGTTCAAGGGTCAGCTGTACATTATAAAAATCCTTTGTTTTCTCTGAAACCCAGTGGAAAGAGCTCTAGGTTCATGATCACATACCCTGAGTGCTACATCAAACCTCAGTCTCTTCATACCTCAGTTTCTCATTGGTGACATGGAGCTCATCAGACTAACTACTATAAGGGGCACATGAAACAGTGGGGGTAAAATCATTCTCTAAATGGTGAAGGGTTATGTAAATCTAAGGCTTACTGCATCTTTTTTGAAGAGTCCAGAGTGAGGCGTCCCGGAAGGGGCTGGGTCACCCGGTTGTCACCCTGAACGCGGTAGCCCCCCAGCTGTGGGATGATGGGAACAGCCGAAGCTTGGCCGTAACTCCGAACTTGGGCTCTGCCTTTCCCTACCCGCATGACCTCAAGCGGGTGACTTCCTCTCTCTGAGCCTTGGCTCCCTCACCAGGAAAGCAGGGCAATCTTTCCTCCCAAGGAGGCAGCTGTACAGATGAGGGGAAATAACGCAGATTATGTGCCTTGTTCAGGGACTAGCACCCGGCAACTGTTGAAAAGAAACGTCACCTGCCAACTTCCCCAGTGGGCCCTGAGCCCGCGGCGCTCTGCCATATGGTTCCATCCCATCCAACCATGGGGTCATCCACCGCGCTGGGGCGACAAATGAAGAAAGGTTTCTAGGCGTGTGGTTCTGTCTGTCAGACTCCCCACCACCTGAAGAATTTTTGTAAGTGGCTAAGTGATCCAGAAGTCGTTCCATCTATCCAAGTCACTCAGCAAATATTTATTGATTGTCCCCTCAAGCTTCTCACAGGCGCTCCTGGAGAGAGGAAGACCAGGAAAGGACAGGTCACTCTTCTTTCTCTGGCAAGAGCTCCAGAGTGATGGGAACACGCTGTGCATATGATAAGCTTGTCAGAAGACAACTGTTTCCAGGGCCAAGGGGTGAGGAACAAAAGGACATCTCAAGCCTCAGCCAGGGGGCATCGGCTGCCTCTCGGGCAGCGGAAATACATTGCCAGCACAGCAGTGACACAAGCAGGAAGCCAGCTCGTCCCCAGCAGACCACACTAAGGTTCTTGATGTGCCAGGAACATGGGGCATTGAATGAAAGCCAGGCTGTGCACCTGGGTAACAGAAGGTGACAACACCACAGGGAATGGGTACCATCCCCACGGCTCTAGCCTCCTCCCTGTTGTTAGTATTTATGAGACTTGGAGAGGAGCTGGGCTAGCTCGGGGTTATGGAAAAGCACTAGTAATCACCTTGGGAGAGAGAAGGAAGGGACTGCCTCTCCCATGCTTGTGGAAAGGAAGGGCCCTGCCAGCCATTTGCTAGGGACCTGGAGGTGGACACTTGTCACGCAGCCATCCATCCTGGGAACAGATCCCACCACTATGGAGTGAACACAGCCCATTCTCTGTGGCCAAAATGAGAGCTCTCCAAACCATCCACGAAGGCTGTTCAATGACAGACATTAACCCAAAGGCTCAGCCAGACTTCCTGGCTGACTCCTTGGCCAGCACGGACCTCAAGAAGGTGGCTGGACAACCTTCAAGTTCACTCAGAAAATGATGACTTCAGCACTTGGACATCTTTCCAAAAATAAAATAAGATAAGATAAAATAAAATATAAAATAAAATACATTCAAATCATCTTTTAGAGTTTCTGTGGATTTTGGGCCCTTTACCTTACATGCTAGCAGTAATGGCTTAATAACTCAAGAAAGTGTCAATTCTCAAAAAAGCCAAGAGCAAATATGACTGAGATGAATATTATCCTCGATCCCAGCTATCACCTTAGTTCCAGCTGTTTCGTTAGACAGAGACAAGTTCAAACCCTCTCTTCAATGCAACAGAGCCATTTGGTTATTTCAGGGTATTTCTTGGCACAATTCTAAATCAGCCCATTTTGGCAGAAGTCCCTTTCGATCATTAAATAATCTTGGGAAGGAGAGAAAGAACGTGGCCTTGACCCTGGGGGTTGGGTTTGCAGGATAGAATCACTGAACGGAATCTGTTGATAATGACGAGGTCCCAGTAAAGAGGAAATTGCTCTCTTCTCTCTTTCTACTTTGAATCTCAAGCAACAGTCCATACATAGCTCAAAGTCTGGAAAGCGAAGGAGTTCTGGACACAAAACGCTATATTAGGCCATCCCTGATGAACAGGAAGCACCCACCTCCCAGCACAGGATCTGTCCGCTACATGGTAAGTTGGTGTTAGGCAATGGGGCGGTCTGCATTATTTAGAACCATAATCAGCTGGTGAGTAGGAATGAGGTCATAAATTTGGCTGTCTCGTCGTCCCTTTTGTCTATGCAAAACACTCTCAAAATCCTCCCCAGGTCTTTCTCAGGGCCCTCTGGGAAAGCCTTTCATTCTATGAATGGTTCTGGGCTTGCTGTTTTCCCACTGGGCTCTGCTGGGCATCAGCCTGGTCTCCACTGGGGCAAGGCTGCCTGCCCAGAACCTGTGTTCCTGTGTCCCCAAATCTGCCTTCCCAATGCTGCCCCCAAAAGCTGCATTCCTCATCCCTCACTATGGAAGGGCCAGACTGGTTCCCAGCAGAAATAAGGATGTGGGCAGGAGTCTTCCCCTTTACAAAGGGGCCAGATTGCACCCCCCCACACACACACACTATTGGTCCCATCTCTTTCTTCTGCCCACCCTCCACAGGTGTCTTAGGACCTAAAGCTTTCAACTTAAGGATCCCCTTTCTGGGTCCTCCTTCCATGCAAAGCAACTCGCCTAAAGACACATAGGAGACCCACATGTCTATTCTGAATGTTGGCTCAGCCAGGACCACTCTGCTTTAAGAAACCTCAGGAGTCCACAAGGCGAGCAGAGATGTTCCAGAGAGGAGGTGGGACTTGAATGGGACTTTAAAGCAAAGGAGATAAATAGGTAGAAAAGAGCGTGGAAAAAAAAGATGTTACAGGAACTCAGGGATCTGTTGTATCTTCTGACCATTGAGAATGAAAGAGGAGAGATAGCAAAGGGAACTGAGAGTTCCTGGCAGCTCAGACCAGGTATTATCTCATTTAATCCTCAAATCCCTGTATTAGTTCTCATTCTCCATGCTTTATGGGTGAGAAAACCAAAGGTGTGAGAGATCAAAGGCAGCCTTTGTCACACTGCAGATTATACATTGGGAAGTGCCGCTCCGGAGAGGTTCTCAGTGGGGTCAGGATTCTGGAGCACTAGTGTCCTCCGTCCATCCCGCAGGCTCCTTCGTGCAGTGCCACACCTGTAAGACCACTGTTGTCGTCTCGGAGACCAAGCCACCTACGAGGTGCCAAAACCCTAAAGAGGGGACAAGAGGCTGAGAATATCTAACACCCTCTTCTTCTTTGAAAAGAGGAGCCTTGGAAGAAAATGAAGCTATTAATAGCTCTGTTTCTAAATATAACTATTCTTATACTTTCTCCGGAGCTGGTTCAATGGAGACCCCATTGTACGGCTTTCTTTGGATTGGCGTCTCTAATTTCAATCCAAAGTGATTATTCAAAGCTATTTAAAATCCTGAACCATGAATAGAAATGGAAACATGTAATGCAGGCAATGAGCAGACCAGTCACTGGGGTCCTCCGTCATTCACGCAGATAATAGCATACTGAGTTTTATCTAGTGGCAGTACTTTCTGGATGCTGGGTGAAGGACAGGGGTGAGATGCTAAGATAAATAATTCAAGGCCCCTCCCAAGTGAAAATCAAGCTCCCTTCTTCTCTCTCCCCTTGAAACCACTACCTTCCTCAATCCATAAAGGAGCTGGCACGGTACCATTATCAGAGTATCTTCCTCTATTGGAAACACCAGCCTGGACCCGTCTGTACCCTCACTACCTTTCATACTCACTCAAGTTGTAAAGAACAGATACACCAATGGGTTAAAAAGAAACTGCCCGTGATGAAACAGGGACACAATCTGCTAGACTTTGCAAATCCCACACACAGTTTTCTCTGTACATAAACGAACACAGAAGCATGGAGTGGAACAAAGATGACCCTGTCATACGATCCTCTCTGAGCAAATAGGAACATGTGAGTGGGGCGGTGTGGCTCCTTGACCAAAACCTTTGTCCAGAGAAGCCTGGTCATGGCTTGGCCCTTGATCACACCCTGTGGGAGTTCAGCAGCATCTCAAGGTCTGAGAAGCAGAATGAGCTACCAGAAAGGAACTTTCCTAATGCAGAATCAAAATCAAGACTTGTTTTTTACGTGGCAGGGAGTGTAGAACACTGGCTGGGAGCATCAGTAGGTTGAAATTTGAATCAGAGCTCTACAGCTCTCTCGCCGTGAGTTCCAAGACAATTCACAGAAGCTCTTAAAGCCTCAGTTTGCCTGTTGTCAAATGGGAGCAGGAGGCAAGAGCTTCAGCTCTGAAGATCACAAAACAGTAATAAGAGATTCTAAAGATGTATTTGAAACCATGCTGTGGGCTGCCTAATGCATCAAAGATACAAGAGATTCCCCTTAGTATTGGTATACTCATCTCCAGAACATTATATTTAGAAAATTCAAGTAGTCTGGTTGTGACTCTGTGTGTCTCTGACCATTTCCCTTCTGTGTGGATAAAGAGCGACTCCCTAAATCAAAGCATGCCCCACAAAGAGACAGGCAATCATTCATGAATTCTGTTACGAGTCTAACCATCTTGCTTCCATCTCGTGTCATAGAAATGCTGGTTATCCTTAGGCATACTGCTTGCTACAACCTGAACTTGATTTTCAGTCTTTCCAAAAATCTGTCTTCTTTTCTTCTACTGGACGTAGAGGGACCTGCTGGAGGAGACCCCTGAGAGGTCAGGGAAGGAAGTCCAGAGCTTCATTCTGTCCCAGCATTGCCACGTTGATGTCACGGATAGCCCTTAGAGGACGCCACAGCTAAGCCGCTACTGTCCCTTGTGCCTTGTCCTGGGTTCGGGATTCCCCACTCCCTGGAGCCATGGTACGGGAACAGCCACGCTGGTACAGGAACAGGACCATTTAGCCTTACAGAGGGCTTTCCTAGTTGACGGTTTATAACTCACCCTTAGCTTCCAGAAAGCAGACAGAAGCTTAGTCCATAAAGTTCTCATCTGAAATCCATACCAGTGATTTTCTGTTGTCTAAAGAGAAACCCCCAGCTCCTTAGCCAGGAAGGCATGGTCCTCACAATTCATTCCCAATCTGGCTTTTCAACCCATATTCAATTACACCTATCTATCTATCTATCTATCTATCTATCATCTATCTACCTATACACATGTGTAAATAATGATATGGGAGGGAATTATTCCAAGTTCCATGGGGACACGCTCACATACATTGTATTTGAAACAGCCCGAGTGATTTATGGATTTATTGACTCTGATAGGCACTTGAACTTATTCAAATGCAAAAATGTAATTGTTCAGGTATTACGCACACATTTTCACTGTGGGCAGAAAAAACTCTGGGCACCCTTGTCTCCTCATAGAGTCACTGTTTCTTGCTAAGAAAAGTTGAGTTTCAAGCTGCCTTTTTAAATCCTTTTGACTTGCAACGATTTCCCAATAGTCTGCCATTATTCATAAACAGTTTTGTGTTATCTCTCAATAGGTTAGATGAACTCTTTGTGTTGACTCCTGGGGAGTTCGTGTCTGCGTTCCAGCGGTCAACCAGCTACAGAATCCACCCCCCAGGGAGTGCCCAGCTGGAACAAATTCTCCCAGCACAGCCTCACTCAGCTTTGGGGTTCACTCCAACCACCTTTGTTCATTCACATGCTCATAGTTTTTTTAATTTTTAATTTTTTAATTTTTTGGTTAGAGGCAGAGAGAGCACAAGCAGGGAGAAAGACAGAGGGAGAGGAAGAAGCAGACTCCCTGCTAAGCTGGGAGCCCGACATAGGACCCAGGACCCAGAGATCATGACCTGAGCCAAAGGCAAACGCTTAATCATCTGAGCCACCCAGGCACCCCACATGTTCATACTTTTAATCTCAGATACATACTCCAATGCCTGCTCACCCAACCATGCTGTAAAGAATGTCTTTAGTTGGTCAGCTTCCTAGTTTACACTCATCTGGAAGTTGAGATCTGAACACTATGGTCTTCTGCTCTGAACAGTTCCTGGCAGATGTCCCAGCATGCCTGGGGCCCACCTGACTGTCCCTCTGGTCTGTTTGGGACATCCCCCTCTATTGTGGTATTTTGATGCCTTTGCTATCAGAGGTCTACCTCCCTTCAAAACCCAGCGTAGGGATGCCTGGGTGGCTCAGTCTGTTAAGCATCTGCCTTTGGCTCAGGTCATGATCCCAGGGTCCTGGGATCAAGTCCCATGTTGGGCTCCCTGCTGGGTGGGGAGCCTGCTTCTTCCTCTGCCTGCCGCTCCCCTCCTGCCTGTGCTCTCTCTCTCTCTCTCTGACAGATAAATAAAATCTTAAAAAAAAAAAAAAAAAAAGCAACAGCATAAATCCCTCTTCCCCTGAGAAGCTTTCCCTGGCCGCTCACAGCCAGACCGGATATAGGATTAGCAACCATGGCACTTATTCTCCCTGTCCTGGTTTAGCTCTTAGTGTGCTTCTGTCTAGCTGTTCTTCCTCCAATATGATGATGGTGCCTGCAAGGCAAGAACCATCTCTCTATACTGGCACTGCGTCCTTTGAGAGTGCCTCACTTCTTGTTTATGGCGAAATGACATGGGGTCCCTGCTAAGTGGAACAGGAGAAATGCAGAGGAGCTCTGGAGAGAACATCTTGTGAGCATGTGCTCTCCCATGCCTGCCTTGGCGAGGAATGTTCTGGGCTCCCGAAAGAGCCTTGACCATAGAAGCCTTGACTAGATGACCCTTTGGCGAATGTAAAACCACCATCCTGTGGACAAAGATAAGACTGAAGATCGTTGTCCATAAAGATACTAAAAGACACTAAAGCCAGGATAAGTGTGACAGGTGCCCGTTCATACAGCTAATTAACAGCAGAGCCAAAACTAGAATAGAATTAAAGGCCACAACAATCCAGAACAAGGAGCACAATACTCAGTTCCTTACTGAAACATAAGAGTCAAAGAACGTCTTCTTGAATATCGGTGATCATTATCATCAGCATTTACTGGGCATCTTCCAAAGTCAAGGCTTTTCTGAGTCAAGGTAATGAGGGGGAGGAACGTTGGTCAAGCAAATCCATGCCTAGTTCGGCAGGAGTAGCAGCAGGGGTAGGTAGGGCTGGAGAAGAAACACGGGGATCTGTCCCATACCAGCTGTGACATCTTGGACTAGTTCTCCAACCATTCTGAACTTTGGCTTTCTTACCTGTGAAATCACTCTGACTGTCCTTGTAGCTGGGGCATTCTAAGACTGTTTTCCTTTTAATACATAAATGATAGAACCTCGGACCTTTTATTCTCCATCAAAATTCAATGCCCAATGGAGTCAAGCTCATGCTTTGGTATAGCTGATGTTTGCATTAAAGTCCTTCCATTCTAAGACTAAATGAATGATTTCTGAATGCGAGGAAGGTAGCACTCATGCATATCTTCCTTGCCACTCCAAATCTTTTCTCAACCTCATCTACTTTTCCCTTGTCCTGCCTCTTACTCTGTTTTGCAGGGAGGGGAGATGCTCAAATGCAAAGGCTGATGTTTCTCAGTCCACGCCACATTGTCATGGTTGGGCCCTGGAAGGACTCCCTCTCTTGTCTTATGTATTTATTTGTTGCCTTTTAGCCTCATTTCCCACTCTTATGCCCCACCCCAAGAACAACCATTGTTGTGGGTTTACTGTCTGTCACTTCGCTGAATGTGCGATCGTAAAGTGTGGACTTCCGTGTGTGGGTATGTATTTCTAAATCTCGGTCAGTGATATTGAGTCGTAATGTCTGTGTTGCTGGCACAGCGACCCAAGACCCTTCCTCCGGGTCACAGAGGACGTCTTCAAGCAGAGGAGATCTGCTAATATTACACTCTCACCAGGGTGGAGAAGCACGTATTATTTACTCTTTCAACAAAAAACAGGGAAACAGCATAGCACCGTCATTAAGAACACAAACTCTCAGGTCAAACAGGCTTTAGTCTGAATCCTGTTTTTTCACGTTATACGACCTCAGGCAGATTACTCAGTCCCTCAAAAATCTCCATTTCTTCATCTGTAGAATAAAGACGAGAGCAAATCATTAGGTTATCGTGAGGCTTAAATAATCTAGGCTCTGAACAGTGGTGGGTGGGGGGCAGGGCACAGCAGACTAAAATCCAGATAAATGACAGTTGCATTAACTCATCCCGCCCAGAATGCTCCCGGATGTCAAGCCCCACGCAAGCAGGAGAGGAGGCTGAAAGGGAAAGACAAACAGAAAGTTAAGAACTTGGGGTGCCTGGGTGGCTCAGTGGGTTAAAGCCTCTGCCTTTGGCTTGGGTTCTGATCCCAGGGTTCTGAGATCGAGCCCCACATCAGGCTCTCTGCTCGGCGGTGAGCCTGCTTCCCTTCCTGCCTCTCTGCCTACTTGTGATCTCTGTCTGTCAAGTAAAAAGATAAAAATCTTTAAAAGAAAGAAAGAAAGTTAAGAACTTAAAGACAATTCTGAAATCATAGAAAATGGCACAATTAAAAACCTTATAATCATTAACCCTTCTAGTCCCTGGGATAAAAGTTTCCAGTGGGGGCGCTTACAAGCTCAGAGCTGGTTGTTTTCTGTACCAGCATGAAGAAACCAAAGGAAAAGAGTCACCCTTCACAGGAGGAACTTACTGTGGTTTTTTTTTTTTTTTTTTAAGATTAAAATATGTACTTTGAGGCATGTGCCCTGTCTGAACCTAGCTTCGTCTACCCGCAGATGAGCTCCCACGCATATAAACTACCACCTGTCTGGCTCAATGTGGCAACCGGTGTGGTACCGGGACCATCTTTATTCTGAGATTTACTATGAAGGAAGCTTAGAGATATAGAAAGTCGGTCAGGACCTGGGAGGTGTCTGGTCACCATCTGTACCATCCCCTCCTTTACACACGAGGAGCCCGAAGAGATTAAGCTTCTGTTACTTCAGCCCCATTTTTGTTCTTGCGTATTGTGCTCCAACAGACATACAATGCTCACCCAAATCACCCCTCGGATTAATAGTTAGTCACTTCTGGAATTACGTCGAAATTCACAGACACCTACATGGAGACGGCAGGTGCTGTCTGACCTTTCCCTAAGGCCAAGAAACACTCCAGAAAGATCTCTGGAACCAGATTATACCAGGGAAGGAAGCAGCCTAACCTGAGCAAGTCACATGTTCCTAAGCCCCAGAGCCTGTGCCATCTCCCCACTGATGTAACCTTTAAAGGCCATGCCCTGGGGAAACAATGATCTTAGTCATTGCCCTTCAGCAACGTGAACTCCGGACTGTGGGTCTAAAGCAGCGAGAGCCAGGTGAGTCACAATAGTGACGCCCAAAGCCACAGCGATTGTAACGTGATTATGAAAACCTCAACCTGTAGAATTAGCTCAGGGAAGCAAGTTGAGTATTTTTTCAAAAAAAAAAAAGGTCTTTCAACTAGTCTAATGATTCATAAGAGATCAGAAAATACGTTATGTCTCTATTTATACTTTGCACATGAGCGTAACTGCCCTGGAAACACCATGTGTTGTTAGCACATGGGAAAGAGATCTGTTGAGTGTAAACAGAATGGTATATTACACTTTTGTCTTTGTTTTTCAGTGTAATCCTTGTATTGTTGCTTTCAAAATACTTTCTTTAAAATGTACTGGGGTGCCTGGGTGTCTCAGTGAGTTAAGCCTCTGCCTTCAGCTCAGGTCATGATCTCAGGGTCCTGGGATAGAGCCCCGCATTGAGCAGGGAGCCTGCTTCCCCCTCTCTCTCTGCCTGCCTCTCTGCCTACTTGTGATCTCTGTCTCTCTCTCTGTCAAATAAATAAATAAAAATCTTTAAAAAAATAAAATGTACTATCAGCATCCATAGACATCAACACAAAAATCTGAAATTAGATACGTTGACACACACATAATGAAGACTAGGCATCTGCCATTTATGGACATTAGCTGGTCATGGACTATAGGCATCCTAGCGTCAGAAGTACAAGAAAGGGCAATTCAACTTTGTACTGTTCATGTTAAGGCAATCAGAAAAAACAAATATTGGATTTTTGTGATTCCTGGAAAATTTCGAAATAGATATGTTTTGGAGTTTTATGTTCATTAACGCTCTACCTATTCTAGGTATATGTAGAGAGTTTCCAAAATGTGTCATATTTTTTTCTGATTAGTTTCAGGTTTTATAAGATTCTGCCTATCAAATAAACTGTATTTATTAGACATAATTAACCTATTTTTCACATTTTAATCATCTAAGATGCATATAACTGTAATCACAGCTTCAGATCAGCATGATAATCAATGTTATCAAACTGAATTAATTTAACTCTAATCAAAAGCAAAAATACCATGACATTCTAGTTTACTCATGGAGTTTTATTTTGGGAAACATGTGATTTCTGTTGGACTTTTTGAAATATTAGCACAACTCAAAAATCTCTCTTGCTTCCTTCAAAGACCCTCAAAGGGCTCATATGGCCCAAGGGGCCGACTACTCATGTAGGGCCTCACAAAGGGCCCAGAGAGAGAGACAGTTTCTATAGCCTTAGAGAGGGACACCTGTCTTTTATTCCTTTTCCTATCTCCCCACAAAAATGTGTGTGTAACCAAGACCTGAGCACAGTGCGTACCTTTTTAGGGCTTCAATTTCCCAATCTGAAAAGTGGAAGTAATAGACAACTGGAAGGGAGGGAGGGAGAGAGTGAAGGAGGCAGGGAGGGAGGGAGGGAGAAAGGAAGGAGGAAAGGAGGAAGGAAGAAAAGAAGGAAGAAAACAAGCAATTGAAAATCTGCATCTCAGGGCTAACCAACAGCTCCACAGGAGAAGAACCATTTGGGTGGTCTGAGTTCAGAAAAAAGCTTGCAATGTTGAGGTTCACCACTTCCTAGCCCCAGATAAATTCAACCTGTTTGAGGGTTTAAAGAATTCCAAACATTCAGCTAGAGCAGATTAGCTCTATTTCAGGGGATTTGAATTCAATAATATTCAGTGAAAAAGTACAAGATCAGTGGGAGAAATTATTTTGAATTCTGGACCAGTGAATGAAGCCACAAGTTTTGACTCAAACCCTAAAGAGATTCAAATTTTATTTCAATCGGGAGCAAAGTCTTGTTGGATTATGTCCACATCTTCATCTTCTGCAGGTTAGAGTATAGCCGTTTGGGGGGAACTTTTCTCAGGAAACACCTCGTACCTCAATAGATAAAGGGGTCCTTTAAAAAGTACACTAATGTCTCTGGAACAAGTTTACTGAGACCTAAATTGATTGGCTAGAGTTGCTAGTGCATTAAGAATCAAGCTAATTCCTAATTAAAAGGATCTAGCAGGCCAGTGACACTTTCTCTGTGTTCTTGAGTTTATGGCAAAGAAAAGTAAAAATTAGCTTCCAGAAATTAATGAGATGACCTTCATAAAGGTTTCCAGTATGTATGGAATGTCCTAAAGCGACCGAGTCAATGAGATTACTGTCATACAGGGTAAACCTGTGGCAGGAAGGGGAGAGAACACCAGAGAGGACAGTGACAAGGTCACGCTGTTATAGCCCAGGGGTCGTTGTTGCTGTGCCTAATAGTGACTTCTTGCCTGGAAGTTACAGAGTATACATGTTAAGAGAACCTCTCAATCAGCCCTACAGTCTTAGTCCGGAACCTCATTTCAAACGGATGCTGGGAAAACAAAACTAAACAGAACTCTTTCCTATCACACAATATGCTTCCAAACTATTTGCCTTTGCTGTTGGAAACACATTCGCTTCCTTGGAGTCAGACGCTGCATCTGGCTGGTAACACCAGTCCCATTTTGCTAAGCAGCCTCCCTCCCAGTAGCCTGGCACCTGGTGGGGTTGGGGGGAGGCAAGCAAACATTAGGGGGTTATTTGTTGCTTATGCAGCCTAAGATGATAATCACAATAGGCAACACCTAGGCTCCACCCCCCTACTCTGTTTTGGGAAGATTAAGGTGGGCCTAGAAATATGCATTTTTAACAGCCCCCCAGGTGACTCCCATGTTAGGGTTAATTCCTTAGCCGCATTTTTAAAAGTACTAACTTCAAGGAATGCTCTTATTCTGGCTCACACGAGGCTGAAAAACCTGACCTCTGCCATGTTGTGGCTACATGGATTATGTCTGAACTCGAATGTTCCACGGCACAATCTTCCATTATCTCCAACTTTATTTGTATGCTATTTAATGCTCATTAAGAGATTTTTTTTTTTATGAGTGAATAGAGGAGCAGTGGTATTCTCGTCTGTGCACAGAAACTCCAATATCTCAGAATCTGGTGGCATCGCGTTGCTCTGGAAGTAGAGTTAATGACTGAAGAGTGAATTGCTTAACCAGTTGTTTAAGAAGCAGTTAGGAAGGGGCACCTGGGTGGCTCAGTGCGTTAAAGCCTCTGCCTTCAGCTCAGGTCATGATCCCAGGGTCCTGGGATCGAGCCCCGCGTCGGGTTCTCTGCTCCACGGGGAGCCGGCCTTCTCCTCTCTTTCTCTCTCTGCCTGCCTCTCTGCCTACTTGTGATCTCTGTCAGTCAAATAAATAAATGAAATCTTTAAAAAAAAGAAGCAGTTCGGAAGAGTCTACTTCTGACATAGAGGGAGCTTCTACCTCACCTGCCCTCCAACAGGCTACAACTCTGAACTGTGAGCATTAGAAAAAATAAACTCTCTGAGGCTCTGTGGAGGGAACAAAAGTAAACAGATTCTAGAGAGGGGAGCTAACATTTGGAAGAACAGAATGGCACAGGATGGCGGGGAGAGTGCTCCCCTCCCTTTTTAATTTCTTAGATGGAGGGAAGGTGACGAGGCTGCAGAGCCAAAACTCCAACAGAAAATTTGTAGTTTTTCTTCCCTCAAGAACCAGAGAGCAGAATTTGGGGCTACCACGGCCACTGGAAAGTGAAGCTGTAATATTGGAAAGATGAAGGCTGGTGGTAGGGAATCACAAATGATGTGCAGAAACTCGGACCAAATATCTAGGTGGCTCTAAGCTACACATGCGCAGAGAAAACTGCAAACAGCCCAGAGAATGGTCCAAGAACTAAATGGAGGTTCGAACCTCCATGCCAAATTACAGTTTTCAGTTTCAGTGCAACCATGGTATTTGCTGGGGGAAAGACAACACTTTTCTTTTTTTTTTTTTTTTTTAAGATTTTATTTATTTATTTGACAGAGAGAAATCACAAGTAGGCAGAGAGGCAGGCAGAGAGAGAGGAGGAAGCAGGCTCCCTGCTGAGCAGAAAGCCCGACACGGGGCTTGAACCCAGGACCTGGGATCATGACCTGAGCCGAAGGCAGCGGCCCAAGCCACTGAGCCACCCAGGCGCCCCAAGACAACACTTTTCTGAATCATAAAAGTCACCAGGTCCAGAATATAATCCAAAATTATTCAGTGTATGAAGAAATCTTTTTAAAATATGACTTATATTCAAGAGGAAAAGGAATCAGAAGAAATTGACCTTGATAGGACTTTAGTGGCAGATGAGGATTTGAAAGCATCTATTATAACTATGTTCAATAAAGTAAAAGAAAATATATTCATAATACATGAAAAGATAGGAAATCAGCAGAGATATGGAAACTATTAGAAAAAATAAAATGGAAATTCTAAAACAAAATAGTATTATCTGAAATAAAACATTCGCTAGGTAGACTAGTAAGAGTAAGGTGGTGGTAGCAAAGGAAAGCGTCAGTAAGCAAGAAAATAGATGGACGGGAATCATCCAGTCTAAAGACCGGAAGAAGCAGTTGGAACTCCAGAATCCCTCCCTGATTCAACTCACCTAGATGATGTCCTCCCCCAACACCCTATCTCCAACTGAAGACTAAAGGATCATTCTCCAGAGAGGGCAAAACAGAAGGTCTCTGGGCTGGGAGACTAGGCGTAGTTGAGGATGGCGGCACAAAATGGAGGACAGAAAGATAAAGCAGAAATTTACCTACCAATAATGGAGAGGCTCCCCCAACACCTCCCAGCCCCCAATATCCTATCTCATGCCAGCTCTCTTTTTCAAAATCTTAGCAGCTGGGCTTCAGGATGATACTCTCCAAACAGGATATTAGAATGTTCTACATTATGGAATCTTACCAACCAGGGAGAAAAGACCCAAAGTTGCTGACAGATAGCCAAGGTTCTTTTCTCTGACAAAACCTTTTAGCGGGTTCCTATCTAGGAGAATATATGCCTGGAGGGTTGCATGATAGGAGCAGGGTGTGGAAAGAGAGCTGGGACTTGCATCATTCAGTATGTAAACTTGTATAAAATACCCTTGTTTTCCAGTCCCACACTCTCCTGTGCCAAATATCCCCACCAACACGGTGAGCTGGATGTCTAAAGAACAAGGTCCAGAGGAGGCTTACTTCTACCTACATTCTCTTTTATAATTTTGATATATTTATATCAAATATTTTTATATATTTGATACATAAGTATATATTATTCGCTCAAAAATTAATTTTAAGTGCTCAGTAAAGGGACTGAGAGGTAAATATGAGGAAATAGCCCCAAAAGTACATCAATAGCAGAGAGAGAGAGAGAGAGAAAGAGAGAGAGAGAAGAAAAATAAAACAGAGTAAGAAACTCAGAGAATCAATTCAAGAAGTCTGACACCAACTAATAGCTGTTCTAAAAAAAGAATGAAGACCACGGAAGAGAGGAAATTATCAAAGAAATAATAGAAAACTTTCCAGAACTCAATAACATGAGTCTCCAGATTGAACGTAACCACAAAGCGCTCAGCACAGTGAATGAATAAATAATGAAAAGGGTAGGCCAGGCATAAAAGGGAAGCTACTAAAAGCACTTAGAGAGAACAGAAACAGTCCCATACAAAATAGATGAAATTAGAACGGCATCAGAACGGCATCAGAAGGCTCAATGGTGACACTGGAAGGTAGAAGACATGGACCCATCACTAGCTTCAAAATTCTGAGGGACATTCTTTTCAGTCTGGAATTCTATTACCAGCCAAATGGTCAATCAAGTGTGAGAATAGAGAAAAGACATTTTCAAATACACAGGAAGAAGAATTTTACCTCCAATGCACCCTTTCTTTCTTTCTTTCTTTTTAAGATTTTATTTATTTATTGGACAGACAGAGATCACAAGTAGGCACAGAGGCAGGCAGAGAGAGGGGGGGAAGCAGGCTCCCTGCTGAGCAGAGAGCCCAATGCAGGGCTTGATCCCAGGACCCTGGGACCATGACCTGAGCCGAAGGCAGAGGCTTTAACCCCCTGAGCCACCCAGGCACCCCAATGTGCCCTTTCTTTTTTTTTTTTTTTTTTTTAAAGATTTTATTTATTTATTTGAGAGAGAGACAGTGAGAGAGAGCATGAGCTAGGAGAAGGTCAGTGGGAGAAGCAGACTCCCCATAGAGCTGGGAGCCTGATGTGGGACTCAATCCCGGGATTCCAGGATCATGACCTGAGCCGAAGGCAGTCGTCCAACCAACTGAGCCACCCAGGCGTCCCTGCCCTTCCTTAATAAGCTTCTAGAGAATGTGCTCCTGAGAAATCAGGGAGTGAAGTGAGAGGAAGATGTAGAACATGGGAAAGGAGTGAGGAAAATCCATGCCACACGTGGGCAGCCGGTCTGGCGTAGACCCAAGTGCAGGCTGGAGGCGGAGTCCTTGATCCTCCAAGGGCTCAGGGAGGGACGCCTTTGGAGCTGATTGATTGTCGGATACTTAACCATTTGAAAGTCAAACAGGAGGCGGCTGACAGACCTGAATGATTGAGTGTGTGTGTGTGTGTGTGTGTGTGTGCGTGCGTACATGTGCACATACATGTGCGTGAGTTTGTGTGTGTGTGTTGGGGTAAGGTGAGGTGGGGGTTAAAGAAATTTAAGGAAATGAAAAAACAAAGGCAGCTAATTATCTCCAAAAGTAACAAAAATTCCTAAGACAAAGTGTAACCCACTTGGTTCAAAGTTGAACATACACACAATCATAAGGAAGTAAACACCAAAGATGATTTAACCGTTAAGACTTGAGTTTTGGAATTAGAGATACAGAAGAGAGGGATATACAAAAGTAAACTTGGTGGCTATGATAGAAATTGATAATATCTGAACTTGAGAAATCGAGAAATAGCAGTATATGCATATTATATAGCACCACGGAGATAAATGCCAAAATAACCAGCTAAAAGAATAGACCAGAAGTGATAGCCTCCAGACAGCAAGACAGCAAGATCATAGATTGGTTGTAGAGACGGGGAAAGCTGGTTCTCATTATTACCCTTTAAATAAAATACAGTTTGACTTTAAACCAAGCTATGTACAACTTTAATAAACTTGAATAGTAGTTAGAATTAAATAAGTACAATAAAATAAAGGCTGAATTGTCACCCATCTGGAATATTCTAGAGAATGCTTCTGGGAGCGGTAACAGTGGTAGCTAAGACTTAAATCATGTTCACCATCTGTCTGTGCAGTGGACTACTTGAAGGGAGATATTAGAGCAGACTCCTGAAATAGCTTCTAACTGTTCTCCCCCTTTCTTCTATTTTATGCTCTATTTGGTCTCAGTGATATTTATATAATATTTATTAAAATATTTTGAGTGTACATAATATTTATTAAAATAAATTTCAATTTTTAAAGATATTCCAAAAGCATTACTTGATTTTATAATAATTGTAAAAAGTAAACATTTGGGGGGCTACAAGTTGTGTAAATTATGAGGATAACCCATTGTGTACGATTTATTAAAAACATAAAGAAGAGTGGCACCTGGGTGGCTCAGTGGGTTAAGCCTCTGCCTTCGGCTCAGGTCATGATCCAAGGGTCCGGGGATCAAGCCCTGCATCGGGCTCTCTGCTCAGCTGGGAGCCTGCTTCCTCCTCTCTCTCTCTGCCTGCCTCTCTGCCTACTTGTGATCTCTATCTGTCAAATAAATAAATAAAATCTTTAAAAAATATATATATAATATATATGTATATATTTTTATATATAATTTTTTAAACTTTATTTTTATATGTTATTTTTTATTTATATTTATATTTATTTTATTTTTAACTTACATTTTATATAAGTTATTTTTATAACTTTAAAATATATATATAAAAAGGAGAGATCATTTTCCTCTCAGAGTTTCCAGTTTGTCAGATCTCAGAGCAGTTTGAAGACTGCTGATCCAAAGACCCCAGGTTTGTACAACATCTGTCCTATTGGGGCTGTTGAAGTTGGAAGCCCTTTAAATCTTGAAAAATCACCATCAGAGAAAAGCCACAATTTCATATCAACATCCTTCCCAGGTCTAGAAGCATGATTTCCTGTCCCCCTTCCTCCACCTCCCTCCTCCCCATGCGGGCAGCAGCCCAATCACACTAATCCTTTTGCAGGAAGAGTAGGTACTCTCATCACTGTCCCAGTTAGCACGGTCCCTGAGCCACCTGGTAAGAAAACCAGGGCAAAGCCAGGTGGTGGTGGTACCCCAACAGATGATGAGTTTGAAATTAGAGGCACAGCACCCTCAGGTTGGCATATGCTAGATGGGCTTGTCCGAAGGCGCGGCATTTCTTCAGTTCTCCTGTATATGATGGGGCTCTCTTCATCTCCGAGGTCCACTGCATTCTCAGGAAAAGCCCCAAACTGAGAAATCTCATTACAGTGGTTGGTTTTTTTCACTGTACTCCATGTAACACGTACCTATAGGAAAAATTCTTTAATATTTCTTAATATTAAAAATTATTAATTAATTAATAATATTAATTAATATTAAAAAATTCCTTAATACTCGTTTATTGAACACTGTTTACAGCAAACAATAGCAGGCTAATCCTATCAGCCTTATTTTAAAGATGATAAACCAGGGGTGCCTGGGTGGCTCAGTCGGTTAAAGCCTCTGCCTTCAGCTCAGGTCATGATCCCAGTGTCCTTGGGTCAAGTCCCACATCGGGCTCTTGACTCAGCAGGGAGCCTGCTTCCCTTCCTGCCTCTCCGCCTACTTGTGATCTCTGTCTGTCGAATAAATAAATACAATCTAAAAAAAATTTTTTTTAAGTGTTTAAAGATGAGAAGCCAGATTCAGAGCCATTCAGTAACTTGCCATTCAAACCCAGTTACGTTAACAGATTTCTCCATTATCCACCAGTTCTTGGTTTCTCTTGTCTGCAAGAATGAAGCTACAATATACTTAGATAATTCAGACCCACGGAATAGTTTTCAAAGGTCAGATGTCCCTTCTTCACGAGTCAGCGTAAGGGCCTTGACAAGAAATCACTACTTTAAAGAACGGTTTGAAGTGGACTCAGAACCTGAAAAATGTCGTCTTTCATTAAAATCACATATGCTAAAGGTCAGCCTAACATTATGAGCATTGTCTTGAAGGTTTGGGGAGAAGGAGGGAAAACGGTGGCGTTTAAATCATTTAAATTACCTCTTAAGTTTCTCTTAGTTTCAATATAATTCCTTAGTAAGTTGAAGGCGCTTATAGCTTTGCATGGTCTGGGCATATCTTCGATGTTCCGCAAGTTCCCCTGCCTTTGGAAGAAACATTACACAGCAATCTTCCAGAGCACTCTGGGAACATTTTAGAGATCTATGCATCTTCGGGGGGAAATGGTTTCTTCCATAAAATATTGTTTGAAGCACTTAAAGCCGGCTTTGTTAATCTTCCATTTCTTAAAAATTAGGACATCACAGTGACATTATCAGAGAGCAGTTGTCTATAATTTACACAGCTAAATTTGGTTTCCGGATTGTCAAATATGCAAACGCATTGTTTGGAATAATAGTTAATAACAGTTTCCAAGCAAGTCGGAAATAGAGCCATTCTCACTGAAAAGCGGGAGCCCAAATGCAACTGCCTCTCCAGTAAGATAATGAGTTAATGAGGAGGACCTCTTTTGACCCAATAAACAAAACTGTCATTCAGGGTTATCTGGGCACCCACTACCTTGAACTTGAAGTCGCTAACCCATCACTATTGTCATCACCAGGAATAGACCCGTGACCGCCTCTTTAGCAAGTGCTGAGCTAAAGAGCCAGCCCCCGTATCTGGGGCCACAGGGATGATGACTGCACTGTAAGAATAAGGTCCTGGTTTAGCGAGCTTCTGCTGCGAACCAGGGCAAGCTGTTGGAGTATGAAAGGAAATGAATTTAAAACTCTGAGCTTCTAGGGCACCTGGAATAGCTCCTTTGATGCGATGCCCAGAAAAGCCTTCCCAGATTCCCCCCAGCACAGGCTTTGCCCTGGATAGTGTTCATCTGTCTCTCCAGAGCTTGATCTCTGAGCCCAGTACCCACAGAGCTTCTGTGACCCCTGGTATGAGCCAACAGGAAGAACCAGGAGTGAACGGAGGGCACAGGGTGAGTCAAGACGGGGCATTTAGTCCAGAGCTTATACACTTCCCTCACCCAGCGCTCCCGGCTATCGCCGGCACCCTCTCTGTACCTCTGCGCCTCTGACCTGGGGGCGATCATGGCTTCCTGCCTTGGCTAGTCCCGGTGCTTCACCCCTGCTGCTTCTCTGGGGACCTGCTCCAGTTCTGCAAATGGGGCCTCCATAGAACTTGTCAGTTCCCTGCTCTGAGCGTCACAGCTTCCCTGTGAGACGCTGGTGCCACGGCCTTGTTCCCTTCATTCGCAGCTACTTGAGGTTGGCTCTGTAACACGAAGATTCCAGTTGCTGAAGAATATGGAAGTGGATAGATGTGGGTCCAAAGCGGGATGCCTGACACTTCGTCCTCGCCCAGCTACCAGCCCTTCATCAGCTCTCTCTGAAACTCCAGCAACTCGCCAAGATGTCACTGTCTGGCTTTGAAAGCTCTGGGTAATCGGATCCCCAACTATACACCCAATAATCCGATTCCCCTCCCTCCTCCAGTCAGGCCTTTCTAGAACGCCACTGCTCTCCCAGACTCCACGCACCATCTCCCACTCAGTGCCTCACTTCTACAAACACAGGATTCAGTCTTTGCCCAGAGATGCTACTTTTCTTCCTTCCTTCCTTCTTTCCTTCCTTCCTTCCTTCCTTCCTTCCTTCCTTCCTTCCTTTCTTTCTTTCTTTCCTTCTAAAGATTTTATTTACTTATTTGACAGAGATCACAAGTAGGTAGAGAGAGAGGGGGAAGCAGGCTCCCTGCCAAGCAGAGAGCCTGATGCAGGGCTCGATCCCAGGACCCCGAGATCATGACCTGAGCCGAAGGCAGAGGCTTAACCCACTGAGCCACCCAGGCGCCCCAAGATGCTACTTTTCAACTGCCAATGTGCAGAGCATAGTTCTCGGGATACGGTAACTTCTCAGTTCTTGTTCACTGAAAAACTTGGGAATGACTCAAGGTGTGTCAACTGATAGCAATAGCAAAGTATCATAAAATAGCAAATTAAATGTATTTGGACCCCTTTGCCTCCATGTTCTGTTATAGACTGTTTTGTGGGGGGGAGTTTTGGAAGTTTTAAAAATGTGTCTATAGCACATCCTACCATGTGGGGTGTGTGTGTGTGTGTGTGTGTGTGCGTGTATAGCTATCTAAATATAATTTGTCTGGGGGTGGGAAACAGAGGGTAGATCCATGATGAGAAAAGGATGGGCTCTAAAATAATAGAGACCTGGGTTTCAATTCCAGCTCATGCCACTTGCTGTGTTACCTTGGACGAGTTGCTTAGACTCTCAGATCTTATTTCCCCTTCTGTCATCGTGGTGGTGATCCCATCCATCTCTGCTGTAGGTTACTTGGGAAGGCTACATGATTTATTTTATGTAAAGTGCTTGACACACAGAAGGGGCTTGCTAAGTGTTCATTTCCTTCCTTCCAGAATTATGGCTCGTAAACAAAGAAAATCCTGGAGTTTCTTAGAAGTTCTGTCGGTTTTTGTTTTCCCAAGAGTCCTTGATTCTTTGAGTCAAATGGCCCAGGACCAGAAGCTGGGACACTAGAAACTTTAAAGCGAGGCAAAATAAGCTTTCTACGGGAAATACGTTCCATTTAATCTTAGCCAAAGTGCCTTGAGGTCAACTGTTTAAACATTGGAAATTGAGGTGATTAATAAGACTTCATTGTAGAAAAGCTTTAAATTTTGTTACCCACCTCCGGGCTCTTTAGAAACCAGAGATGCCTCGAGAAGTATCCTAAAAGTGTTAATCAGCTTGTTAGATGTCTTCAGCCCAGCTCATCAATCAGGTCTTTCTCAGTAGCTAATAAGAAAATATAGAGACAAAGGGGAACTTCCAAGGATGACGTGTGTAAGCTCACTGTCTCGGTCATGGGGATTGTTCTAGGTATTTACATATGCATGCAGTCGATCCCTGTACGCCAATTATACCTCCATAAAGGTGCTCTTAAAAGTCACCCAGGAGGGGCGCTGGGTGGCTCATTCCGTTGAGGGGCTGACTCTTGATTTCAGCTCAGGTCATGATCTCAGCAGGGAGTTTGCATGGGATTCTCTCCCTGCTCCTCCCCCAACCCCTGCCCCGCACCCCCCCACATGCATGCGTGCATGCTCTCAAATAAATAAACAAATCTTTAAAAAATAAAAATAAAATAAAAGTCATGCAGGGAAAATACATTTTAAAAAAGGAAAACTTTTCACTGGCCTAGGCACTTGAATATTTTGTACATTTTACTGTATATAAATAAGTTCAACCTCAGTAAAATACTACTTGTGTGAAAAATATAAGATGTCATATAGCGAGCATAGTACACTCCTTCAGTGTAAGAAACAGAAGGGGTATAAGAGTAAATGTCTTGGGGCGCCTGGGTGGCTCAGTGGGTTAAAGCCTCTGCCTTCAGCTCGGGTCATGATCTCGGGGTCCTGGGATCGAGCCCTGCATCAGGCTCTCTGCTTGGCAGGGAGCCTGCTTCCCCCTCTCTCTCTACCTACTTGTGATCTCTGTCAAATAAATAAAAATAAATAAAATTAAGAAAAATAAAATCTTAAAAAATAAAGAGTAAATATCTTTATGTGTTGTTGTCTGCATAAGAGTCCTGGAAAAATAAGTAAGAATCTAATGACAATTATCGAGACTTACGGCCCAAGGAGAGGAGGACAGGGACAGGGAAGGGAGTGAGACTTTTTAACCCATCCTCTTTTAAATCCTCTCGCTCTCTGAACTCTGTAAAAACAAAAAAGAAAGAGTCTTTAAAGGAAAAGAAGTAACCAAGTGACTGAGGTGGGGGGTTGAAGCCGGGAGTTGAAAAGGCAAGAAGGGTGTTTTCTAAAATTGGAAACAACTTGAAAATGCAAACCAGAAAACGCCAAATTGGAAGATTTGCAAAGTTCAGTGACAAAACTGCCCACCCTCTGAGGTCACTGAGCAGACATGAGCTGTTGGCCACGTGACTGATCTCTTGCCCGGGAGTATAAAGATTGCTAGTCTCTAAACAGATTTGCCAGATGGAGAGGAACACAGGGACTAAGAGGGTAGAAAATCTACTTCCTTCCACCTTGGGCCAGGGGAGCAGAGACAAAGCAGGGAGATGGCCGAGAGCCTCTGCTCTGCTCTTGTCAGAGTTCTGCTTTAATGCCCTCTGGAGGGAGGCTGCCAAGGAGGCCATGGGCCCAGGAAATCAGGGTGAGGAGATATGTTTCCTGGCCCTGTTCAGCATCACCTCTAATGAGCTGTTTTAAAAATTTTGGATCCTTAGTTCCTCTGCCTGTAGAAGAGAAGGAGTTGAACTCCATTGCCCAGGTCCTTTGTAGCTTACAGATGTTCTATTCCATGGTGACATGGGGGGTTTCCCACCATGGCTGACAGCTGGGTTAGCCAGAGCTAGCTGACTGGGCATGTGACAGGCCTGTGCTGTCAGCACCCAAACCTGCTGGAGCTGGAAGGCCAGAGCCTGGATTGGCAGAAAGGAAGGGGCGGCCCCAGAAGGGTATGGAATGCAGCTCAGCGGGCTGAGCCCTCTTCATTCTCCAGTGAGGGAGTCATCTAGGTCCCTTCAGTCTCTCCTCTTCTGCCAGTCACTTTCCTACTCAATGGCACGCCCCTCAGAGCTGGGCCAGGGAAATTGGAAAAGACCAATTAAACTTCCTGTCTATCAGCCTTGGAGTTAGAACGTCTTAAGCAAGGCCTTAAACTTCCTGAAATTGGACCTCTCGGCATCCTTACCCCTGATATCCAGGCCTCCGGAGGGACGCCCATGCCCCACTCTCCTTCTGCAGATGCTCTCCTGAACCACTGGGTGCTGGGTTCACCCCCACAGGCTTGTCCTCACCTGCGTCACCAACAAGCTGTTTTCCAACGCCCACAGTGTGAATCAGAACTTCCCCGCCTCTAGGAGGACACAGTAAGAGGAACTATCTTCTCTTCATTTTGCTTTGGCCTTCAAAGCAGGACCCCAGAAGGACAGGGGACCAGAGAGTGGACAGACAGGGGACACGTCTGCTGCTGAATTTTATACACTAGAGTTCGAACTCGGGCCATTTAACCTCCACTGTGGATGCTAACATCCAATGCTTAGGACCACCATTGTTTCATTTAGATTCCAAAATGTTTTCACATTGCAATGCAAGCCTCTACCCAAGATTGATCTCTTCTCTCCACTGTTACCCTCCTCTGAGTCTTATTTTTACATTGATTTCATCCTAGTGGCTTTATTTCAAGTGAATCCAAGCAGATCCCCTCCTCCTTTTTTTTTTAACTTAGTTATTCCCAGGGGAAACTGATCTTCAAGGACATTAAAAACCCACTGACCCTTGTAAACACAGAGAATATACTTCCTCCTTCTTTTTGCCTCAGTGATTTCCAACCTAGGTCCACTCCTCCTGCGTGCTCTCATACTTGCTCTGGTCCCCCTCCATCCCTAGTTTATAGGTGGAGGAGTGACAGGGTCACAGGATGCCTGCGATCCTGCCTGGCTTGCCGATGAATCACTACTTCCACGGCCCTTCTTAGAACTACCAGTCGATCAGCCCCTATCGATCTAGCTACATATTTCTGCAAGCAAGCCACTCCAAAACGTAGTGGATTTAAACCAGCAATCACTTCTTTATCTCACAAGTGTCTAATCCAGACAGCGCTTGAAAGGGAAGACTCGTGTCTACTTCACACAGGAGCAACTGAGATGGCCCAATGAGGGATGGAAGGCTCACTTCCCAGATGCCGTATTCTCATGCCTGGAAAGTTAGTGCTAGAAGTAGGATGGGAGGTCAGGGTGGGAGCTGGGGGCCATCCGCTCCTCTCCACACAGAATTCTACCTCGGCATGATGGGTGGCTTCCAAGGACATACCAAGACAAAGTGGCTCTTCTATGACCTAGCCTCAGAAGTCGCACCCCGTCATTTCTACTCTACTCTATGGTACAATCATAAAGGGCCACTTAGATCCAAGGAAAAGACACATAGACCCAACCACAGGATGGGAAGAGTGTCAACTTCAGCGGTTAGAGCTCGGGGGATGAAAGCGTTCCCGTTATGCTGTGATATTTGCATACTTACTCAAATATAAAAAAAAATTCAATTTTCCTCCAAAATGTTCCAGTAGTATTCACTCTCCTGGGAGATGTACCGTGTCATCCTGTGATTCAACAGACTCCCCAGCACCGAACCACATCCCTACAGATACTTAAGAAGAATGGCCTTCCCGGGGCGCCTGGGTGGCTCAGTGGGTTAAGCCGCTGCCTTCGGCTCAGGTCATGATCCCAGGTCCTGGGTTCGAGCCCCACATCGGGCTTACTGCTCAGCAGGGAGCCTGTTTCCTCCTCTCTCTCTGCCTGCCTCTCTGCTTACTTGTGATTTCTCTCTGTCAAATAAATAAATAAATCTTTAAAAAAAAAAAAGAAGAAGAAGAATGGCCTTCCCCATTGTCACTGGGGAGCGTCTCATCTGACCCACAGCAGGCAGGCCGCAAAGGGTGGTTACACCTTTCATCGTTATTTAATAATAATAACGCTCACTGCCTAGGCAATACCAAACGAGAGGAGATGACAAAATAATTCTCCCCGATAGGTCCTTGTAACTTACAATCCAACTAACCCAGACATTGTTCTTTGAAAAGAGAGAACTACTTAAAACCATCTGACTTTTCTACCCTCAGAGAGGTGTTGCCCAACTGGGAAAACCCTGGAAACCCATAGAAGCCTCACACCTGCAAGGTGTCATGGACTTTGGGCTCTCAGATGTCTGCTCTTAGGAGCTGTACCACGAGAACCAATACAGAGCCTGACGCCACTTTCCCGAACTTCTCTCTCTCTCTGGAGACTTTCCGTTTCCACAGAAAATCAACCCCAGGAACCACTCCCAGCCTTCAAGTGTTTGCTAGTACCGTGCTACTCAAAATGGTGTTCACAGACCAGCAACACAGACCACCTCCTCAGAAATGCAAATTTATGGGCCTCACCCCAGATGTACTGAATCAGAACGTGTGTTTTTAAAAGCTCTCCTGGGGGCATCTGGATGGCTCAGTCGGTTAAGCATCTGCCTTCGGCTCAGGTCATGATCTTGGGGTCCCGGGATAGAGCCACCCCATGGCAAACTCCCTGCTCAGCGGGAGACTCTGCTTCTCCCTCTGTCCCTCCCCCAACTTTTTCATGTTCTCGTTCTCTCTCTCTCTCTCAAAATAAATAAATAATAAATAAAAGCTGTCCTGGTGATTCTCTTGTGCACACTCGAATCTTCCAGCTGCCCTGCAGTGTGACCCCTCAGGCAAGCCTGCCTGCGGTGTGGACCCTTGTCAACTAATAACTGCCCCCACTGCCAGTCGGTTCCTACATCACCCATCCTGTCAAAGAGCGCCATCAGTCATTTGGTCCTCATCTTAGCACAGCCACTGTTTCCGTCACAACTTTTTCTGCCTCAGCCCAGTAGGGTATAGGTGTCTCTGGTTCATTGTCATAAAAGGTTGCAGACTCGTTGCCAGTCATAAAATTTATTCATATGTGCTGCGTTTCCTCACTAGCTGATTGGCTTAGATGTGGAAAAGAAAACTCTTCTGTCCTCTAGAATGAATGTACCAAAATTTGATCTCATGACCTCAGAGATTTGAAACAGTGCCGTGATCAGGGTTCTTTTGACTGATGTATTGGGCTATTTCATTATCCCAACAATCTTACCAATTTTCTTTAAAAACCCTGTTTGCTTACGAAGTTTGGATCTGAGACAAGATCTGAAAGCATTCTTGGTTTTAATCAATTCTTTTTGTCTGTGTTCGGGAGTTTTGTTTGCCTTACCAAGGGAATCAAACTCTCTTGGGAATTCTTGTTCCTTACACAGAACAAAAGCCCATATCTTAGAAATCCAAAACGAGACTAGTAACGGGCCTCACGTTGGCCCACAAGACAAGTGTAGTATTGGGTTGGTGGCTTGGGGAATACGGTTGGACATTACCTTGGGAGATGAGCCCAAAGTGTATTTCTCAGCCTCCAAAGTTAAGAAACTTGGTTTTGGTGGCACAGAGATGGCAGGCTGCTCCTCTCAGAGCCGAGACAGATCACAGGATGAATCAAAGCAGAAAGGCAATTCATTAGCTCACACTGAGAAACCACCCTCTCTGGAAATGAAAAATCCTTGTCCACATATCATCAGGGACTTACTTTCCTATAGCCTAGCTCCATGGAAACCAAAACCATTCTCTAAGTCATATTTATAAATTTTACAATAAGACATCACTGGCACAGAAATTAGAATACTTCAAGGACATATGACCAAGACAGTCTTTCCAAGAAGGGAGCCTTCAAGGAAGCTATATCATAATGTAAGCGTTGCTGTTAGGGGTCCCCCTGAAGAGAGGTGTTGAAGTCTGAACCCCATTAATTATAAATGTAGAGTGTTTGGGACATAGGGTCTTTGCAGGTCTAATTAAGTTAAGATGAGGTCATTAGGGTGACCCCCTAGTCCACTCCGACTACTGTCCTTGTAAGAAGAGACACAGACCTACAGACATCACCATCCTGTGAGGACAAAGGCAGAGATCAGAGAGATGCATCTAGAAGCCGAGAAACAGCAAAGACTGCTGGAAAACACCAAAAACTGGAAGAGGCAAGGAAGGTTTCTCCCTTAGAGACTCCAGAGGGAGGCTTGCCTTCCAGACATCTTGATTTCAGACTTCTGGCCACAAGAACTGGGAGGGAATAAATTTCTGTTATTTGAAACCACCCAGTGTATGATACTTTGTTACAGTAGCCCTTGAAAGCTAAAACTGTTGCTCTTCCAGCATGGAATCTGAGTGAAGGGAACACAGACAATCCCACCTGTGAAGGTCGTGCTGGGAGAGCCAGACCATCTTTCTTCCCTCAGATGGGGCCTTTCAAATGGGACTGGAATATTAGAAATCCATTAGCCAAGGCCCATTCTTACAGGGACAGTACTTATGGATTAACTAGTACTTCTGGGGTCCCATTTCATGTTCAATAGAAATCCCACACGCTGAGGCATGTGTCCTCATTTCCAAACAACAAACGGGCCAAATGGGGAGTAAGACCATCTTCCAGAAGGTGCAAAGTCCCTCTGGAATAACCGATTCATGGTATTCCCACCCACCACGTTTTTTCCCCTGGAAATACAATCCATATTCTTTTTTTTTTTTTTTAAGATTTTATTTATTTATTTGACAGAGAGAGAGAGATCACAAGTAGGCAGAGAGAGAAGGGGAAGCAAGCTCCCCGCCAAGCAGAGAGCCCGATGCGGGGCTCGATCCCAGGACCCTGAGACCATGACCTGAGACAAAGGCAGAGGCTTCACCCACTGAGCCACCCAGGCAACCCTACAATCCATATTCTGACAAAGCTTTGTCACTGGCAGATGTCCTAGAAAAATCTTTCTGGGCTTCACAGCCACAGCTTTTATACATGGGCTTCTGAGGCTTCCTTGGGGGGTGTGATGGGGGAGCGGTCAACAGACATCACAGCGCACACCGTTAAATCCGCATGACTGCAAGTCCAGCTTCAGAACAGAGAGCCTCTCCCCTCTCTGCTGTCCCTGGACTCCCCTCCAGGGCATGCCTGAAAGCCCCCTCCCAAACCTCCCAGGGAAAATGACAAAGCACCTCACACTGAGAAAAAAGTATTTTGTAGAAAGATATCCAAGCCTTCTTCCCCCCGGCGGCTTTTCCTGCTGTTACTCGGAACCCCGAAGCACCCCACCTACATATTGACATTTGGGTGCCTCACCTCTACCCAGCCCTACCACCTACCCCATAAATACCTACTCTTCTCACAACACGGGATGGCGAGAGCACCCCGGAAACACAGCTTGTCCTGAAGACCAAGCTTTGCTGGTGCCTCGAGAGCCACAGGGAGAACATTTCTGCTAAGTTGGAATATCCATTCCGTGGCTCTCCTACCACACAGGGATCGGAAGCACTGAGCTCCCACTCACAGCCTCCTGACCCTGATAGACGCTTTCAGGTTTCCCTTGAAAAACGTGTATTTTGTTTGATCAGATGGATAGAAAGCCCAGACACCGGCTCCCTGGGATCAATCTGGGCGAGCAGACAAATTTAATGGCTTGTGATGAACACTGTAACCTCCGCCTCTGGGTTTCGTCTGTGCTCTGGACCCTGGCCTTTTCTGACCCAGATGGGTTTCTTCCCTCTTTGGATAACTTACTACCTTTAATCTGGACACACCATCATACGTTAAAGATCTAGCAGCCCCTCTGTTTTTTATGGTAACTCCAGTTACCCATCTCTGCTCTGATTGTAAGTCAGTCTTAGACTTCAGATCCCAGTAACCTTATTTCCCCACATGGACAGGGAGATTCCCCCCATGTGGATGGGAAACTTGAAATTTCCCAAGAACTGACACCACGCACTGCTCTGTGACCTCAAGTGTAAGGATGGCAAAGCAGAAATGAGGAAAAGGCTATTGTAAAAGCTGTGTGTCTTACACTGCCTTCCCTAGGTGTTAATGGTGTGGTGAGTTGTAAAATTGTCCTCACTGCAAGGGGGTGCAAGCTGATGTGTTTAGGGATAAAGTATCATGATGTGTACAACTTACTTTTAAATGAACCAGACACACACACACAGATATATATATATCTAGATATATATGCAGATATATATATAGATACATATCTATATATATATCTGCATATATATCTAGATATATATCTATCTGCATATATATATGCAGATAAAGCAAACAAGGCAAATGCTAGCAATCGTTCAGTCTAGGTAAAGGGTATGTGAGTGTTCCCTGTACTATTCTATCAATTTTGTAAATATCTTTAAAAATTTTTAACATTAAGGGAAAAGAAGCTGTCACACTTTCCGCATCCTGGACGGCTGTTAGGGAAATGTTCTTTCCCCAGCAAGGCTGGTTCTTGGAAAACCCAGTGGCATCGTCCAGATGAAACTGCTTCAGACTGAGATGTTAAATAAAAACCCATCTTCATTTTGGATGGGGGGGGGGGGTCTTTGTAGAGATGATTTATGGCACTTTCCTCCTTCTGCCTGGGGCCAGGAGACAGGCAAAAGGGACTGCGGGTCTCTGAGCCAGCACGTGAGCTGACCAGTCAAGGGGCAGGCAAGAATGAACACGCGAGAGGGTCAGCAGTGAGTGTGGGGCAGCCTGAAGGGAGAACCCAGAGTGCCAGGGCTGCCAGAACAAAGTACCACAGACCGGGTGGCTTAAACCACAGAAACTTAGTTTTCACAGATCTGGAGGCTGGAAGTCCAAGATCAAGGTGCTGGCAGGGTTGACGTCTGGTGAGCCCGTCCCCTTTGGGTAGCAGGTGGCACATCTTCTCACAGCGTGTTCATGTGGCCTTTCCCCAAATGTGTGCATGCGCAGAGACAGTGAGCTCTCTGGTGCCTTTTCTTAAGAAGACACCAATCCTGGGGCGCCTGGGTGGCTCAGTCGGTTAAGTGTCCTACTTTCGATATCAGCTCAGGTCTTGATCTCAGGGTCATGAGTTCAAGCCCACTGGGTGTGGAGCCTACTTAAAAAAAAAAAGAAAAGAAAAAGAAAAAGAAAAAAGAAGTGGAAAGAAAATCACATTAAATTGGAAATAGTTTAAAAAGAAAAAAAAAAGAAGACACTAATGCTATTGGATCAGAGTCCTGCCCTCATGACCTCATTTAACCTTATTGCCTTAAAATCTCCATCTCCAGGGCGCCTGGGTGGCTCAGTGGGTTAAGCCGCTGCCTTCGGCTCAGGTCATGATCCCAGGTCCTGGGTTCAAGCCCCACATCGGGCTTTCTGCTCAGCAGGGAGCCTGCTTCCTCCTCTCTCTCTGCCTGCCTCTCTGCCTACTTGTGATTTCTCTCTGTCAAATAAATAAATAAAATCTTTAAAAAAAAAAAAATCTCCATCTCCAAATGGGCTACTGGGGGGGGTTAAGGCTTTAAGATATGGCTTTTGAAGGGCACACAAACCTTCAGCCCATAAACACCCATATTGATTTTGCTTCCGTTTTCTGCATTGTAATTCCATTCAATGATCTTCAAGCCCTGAAAAGTTCATTCAACACAAGAGCCTCAGGTTAGCCATTCTTGGAGAGTGGGAGGGAGGCTCCAGGATCCTTCCTTCCCCGAGAAGCAGAAGCGGGCAGGTGGGAGCCCTTGCAGCAAAGGTTGGCGGCTGCAACGTGTCCAGAGGCGGCCAGGGAGAAGCCCTGAGCAGTGGGCCTCTGGAGCAAGCCAGGGGTGAGTCACACTGCTCAGCTGTCCCAGAAGGAGCCTCACAGATAGGGGGAAGAGGCTGGATTTGCTGCCCTGCCCAGGAACGCAGCTCAGGCTGTTTCAGTGGGCAGAGGAAACTTGGAAATAGTCGGGTTATATAAGAGGAGGGACAGATGTTTGCTTTCCATCTCCCCAGTCACTCCAACAAGGGGAAAAGGTGTTATTGGGAAGGTCTTTATCGTGCCAAGCACACGGCTGGCATGTGAAAGCAAGCGGGGGGCAGAGATGGTGGCCTCGGCAACAAGCCCTTGGGAGGGGGCACCCAAACTGCACTGTAGTGGAGAAAAATCTGGAATAACCAGGGGTCAATCCAGGATGCAGTAAATGAGCCCCCGAGGTTGTAGGGGGAGCCACAGAGGAGATGGGGGAGGGCAGAAAGCTCAGTATGGCTGGATGAGACCCCCATCCTCCCAAACACCCCAAACTTGACCTTCAACCAGGCTTGGGATATGCTTGGCCCAGAGAGTTCCAAGGGCAAGCTGGGACCTCGGTATCCCACCGCTGGGGCTGAAGAGAGGCAGAACACTGAGCCGGAACAGGGCCCCATGAGTCCTCCTAACATCCGACATCCCACGACAGGCACAGACTTACTTTCAGGTTTGATCAGAAACGGTTGGTAAGCACTTGAGGTTTCTTAGCACAGGTAGCAATATCTTCAAAAGTCGTTTCCTTCCACTTTTACTAGTGGTTTCTTCACGCCATAGGCTCCCGCGTCCTGTCTCATGCCAATAATTTAGCCACTTTCTTTGCAGCAGCTCCGTTCTCGGGCAATGTAATTTGAGGTTTGACTCACCCTTAAATATATATCGTGTCACTGGATTTATGACAGGAAGAAAAGAGCACAGAACCGGTTAAGGGATCAAAGACAAACTCGTCCATGTTCTCCAGGCGAAAGCAAAAGGGCCAGCGGAGGACCTCCTCTCCCCCCTCCCCCACTCCCCCCCCCCCCCACAGGGTCAAGGCCAGGACCTTCTCTTAATACCCCGCGTGCCGCTAGGCCGGTGCTCTGTGTTGGCAATGCTAAGAGCAGCGGCCCTGTGATTTGCTGCTGTCCCCAGGGAGCTAAATCGCCCGACAACGGCAGCTGATCAGCTTAAAGCTCAGGTTTAAAGAGAGAGAGAGAACGGGCTTTCTGCGATAATGAACTCCAAATGGGTCCACCCCACCCCCATCCCTATCCTCTAGGGTTAATGGCTTAAAGGTAACTGGAGGTTCTAGCCAGAAGGAAAGCTGCCAAGAAAGAGTCCCTCTTCCTAACCTAAGCCTGCGCCCCATTCTTTTAATACATGACTTCCTCCAGCACTTCCTCTAGCTTGGGGGAGAAGGATGCAAATTTGTCTAACCTCTGAAAAACCTTGTGGTGTGCTCCGTGAGTGTTTCAAGCAGAAAGCAAGCGGAGACCAGGGGCCGTTTCCGCCCACGCGCCTCAGCTGGGCCTCCAGAGAACACCCTGTGGTTGGTTGGGACCCTCCCAGCTTCTCCTCCAGATGCTGCTGGAAGAAAGAAAAAAAAAAAAAAAAAAAAAAAAAACCTGGGCAGCATATGTCACAGTCCGGATCCCAGCGGCGGAAGCTCAGGCAGGCAGCCCTGACCGAACCCGAGGCGGCCAGGAGCAGGTGTCCGGCCCCGGGCGCAGGAGTGGGCTTCTGGCCCTGACCTCTCCTCCCCCTGAGTCCCCGAGCCCCTCCCGGCAGCGAGGCCGCAGGGATACGGACGGAGCCGCCAAGCTAAGGTGCGTGGGTGGGAAGCCAGAGATGACTGGGCCTGCGACGGCCGCAAACCTGCTGGTGACTTTATTATGGGCGAAACCGCCTGCCTTGCCCAAGGTCTCTGGTGAAAAAGGAAGCCCTTCATGGCAGTTTTGTCAGCGCTGCGCTATTTATACAGATGGAACTAGAGGCCCGGAGGTCAGAACACACCATATTCTGATCTTGCCATGTTTCAGGACACTGAAATGGTCCCTTTTTAATTACTTGAATATATTAAGAAAGAACCGGCTGGTTCTACTGTAAGAAATTTGACTTCAGCCCATCTTGTTGGGATAGACTCCCTCAGGCCTTCCTTGCCCTGCGGACTGCCCCGGCCCACCCTGAGTGGGGGCCCAGCTGCAGCTACCATATAGGGAGGACCATGGGTGGAGAGACAGCTCAGGAGGTCCTACCAGGCAGGAATGTGCTTCAGGATATGATCTAGGGACCAGCCACCTCAGCATCCCCAAAGAGCAGTAGGAATCCAGATTCTAGTCTGACTAAATTGTACTCTCTGGGAGTGGCATCTCAGAACCCATATTATAAACAGGCCCCCCCAGGTATTTCTTTTCTGTTTTTAAAGATTTTTATTTATTTATTTGTCAGAGAGAGAGAGATCACAAGTAGGCAGAGAGAGAGGGGAAGCAGGCTCTCCCCCGAGCAGAGAGCCCGATGTGGGACTCTATCCCAGGACCCTGAGATCGTGACCTGAGCTGCAGGCAGAGGCTTAACCCACTGAGCCCCCCGGGTGCCCCAGCCCCCCAGGTATTTTTTACACAGTTTTGAATTTGAAAACTGTATCTCTTTCACCGCATTGAGAGTTCACTAAAACTTGTTGAAAATAAACACCAAATAGTTCCTGCTAAGGTATTAACTCCTCCCTCCCTCGAGCAGTGGCATTAAAAACAAAAACCAAAACCAAAAAAACTCTTGGCAATTCCAAAAACTGAAGGTAAGATGGCAGAACCTTGGGTGGGTTGGAGGAGACCTGTCAGTGGCAGCCCTGTCTATAGCCCCTCCAATTGCCACATAGGCCTTCTACATGTAGGCCGGGGATCTCATGGAGAGAGACGCCAGTGGTTCTGAGTGCTAACACTTTGCTCATCAGCCACCACGTACTCACCAGGCACTTTACAAATATTATCTCAATTTTCACCTCAGTGTGTGAGGTACAATCTCCAGTTTCTAGACAGGGAAACTGTCCTCAGAAAGGTTAAGGAATTTGCCTCATCAGGTGGCTATTGATGGTCAGGGTACACATTCAGATCCGGTCATCCATGCCCAACAGCTGTACCCAACAAAATCTATTTCATAAAATCCAAATGGCATCAAAGAATCATGAGCTACCAGGACAGGTAAGAAATCTGGCCTTATCTAGTCCTCATACACTGGTGTGAGCCAATGACCTATAAAGTTGAAGTCCCTTCATGGGCTTTGGCCTGCTTAGTGTCTCCACGAAACTTGAATTAACCAATGTTTAAAACTCTGGATATTTTACATGAAAACCCAGAATTTTCCTCTCTTGAAAAAGCAAAAATTTTATAACTCTGGGCCCCATTCCTGGTTCCAGTAATGGTTCACTGTACCGGTTTTGGAATCTACAGACCTGGGTTTAAGTCTTGGCTCTAGGCCTTGTTGGCTGTATAACCTCGAATCAGTTACTTCCTCCCTCTGAGCTTCCTTCCCTCAACTGGAAAGTAGACCTGGTCATAGTATCTTCCTCACAGGCTTGCAAACATGGGATGGGAGAATGTATGCTCAGTGACAAGCACTTGTGCTTGTTGAATATCCATTTATATAAGCTTAGGGCAACAGGCTTTAGCAACACATGTAGTACATGACGTCGCCAAGACTCACACCCAGATTCCGGATTCCAGTCCCCAAGCTGCTTCCACTGCATCATTGTACCGTGCACACCCCCACTCCCGCCACTCCCTGTGACACCCAAGTCATCATGCGGGCAATGAACACTCATGTTTTCCAGATGTCTTAGCACTCATTCTGCCTCAAGAAACCAAGTGGTCCCTGTGTAAAGAACACTAAATTGAGATTCAGATTGTGTCTCAACTGGTTTACTGACCTCAAGCAAGTCCCTTCTCCTCACGGGGCCTCAGTTTCTTCATCTTTAAGATGGGAAGTATTTGTGTTGTGAGCTCAATCGTGTTCCCCTCAAATTCACATGCTGAAGGTTTGGCCCCCAGGACTTCAGAATGTAAGGGTATTTGAAGGGAAGGTCTTTAAAGAGGTGACTGAGTAACAATGAGGCCTTCAGGGTAGGGCCTTAATCCAGTGTGACTAATGTCTTATAAGGGAAAGAGACTCCAGGGGCACATGCACGCAGAGGACAGCCATCTGCAAACTGAAGAGAGAGGCCTCAGAGGAAACCAACCCTGTCGGGACCTTGATCTTGGACTTCAGCCTCCAGAACCATAAGAAAATAAGTTTTTGGTGTTTAAGCCACCCTGTCTGTGGTATCTTGTTATGACGGCCCCCGCCAACTAATACAATACAGAAGAATCATCGAGAAGCCTGGTACGTAGTAGGCGTCTGACAAGGGTTAGCACTTGCCTTTCCCCGGGTGGAGCTGAGGACGTGGGATCTCCCTGACAGAGACTTGTCTTGCGTGTGGAGGCTGCCTTCTCTGCTGACAGTCTGCCTGCCAGGCAGCCTGGAATGTGCATGTGGTCTGGCCAGAACACCCTCCGCCTTGGACAAGGCCAGAAAGATACCGATGGATGTGTCAATTCTCATTCAAGCCACCACCTTCCTGCCTGTACTTGTGATGACAACAAACCCTTTCTGCATTTCAGCCTCTTTCTTAACGTGCCTCGGTCTTTAAATACCAGTTCCATCTTCATGACTTCTCTCGAGATGAGTTCATGACATCTGGGGGGCTACTTGGGCGGGTTGGTAAAATGCCACTCCAAGTAGAGCGGCTTACTCGTAGCACACATTCAGTTTTTCACACCCCTCATATGCTGATTTTGCTAATTCTAGGGCATCTCCCTTTCCATGTCTGACTGCCCTGACCTATTCTTGGCCTTGTCTCCATGGTCTCTTGTAATTCATAGGTGCCTTCCCTGATCTTTTGAAGTTTATCTGAACCTCTAGGAGATGAAGAGGGTGGGGAGAAAAGACCTCTTTATATTTTTTCTTGCCATCACTCTATATCCTTACCTACCTCTGTCACAAAGCAGATATTCATTCAGGTCCCCAAATCTGTACAATACTCCTCAAAAAGCAATAGACATTAACTTTTCTTCGTTCTGGGAATGGGATCCAATCATTTATTGTAGGTAACCCCCATGACTCAGTATCACCATTGTATGATGTCATTTTGTGTTATTTTGAACAATTAGAAGACTTCGTTTAATTTAAAAAAAAAAAAAAGCCACGGATGAGTTCCATGATACAGAACGCTCTGTCTACCAGTGATGGAGCAGTTGAACAGAATAGATTTCAAGACTTGGTATAAATAATAAGAATGTAAGTTATCGCATTGATTTTTATATTAATTATACCTTGAAATTATAATATTTTTCAATGTACTGGGTAAAATAAAACGTATTCAACTAGTGTCACTCAGGTCTTTTTACTTTGTAAATTTGACTTCTAGAACATTTTAAATGCCATATGCACCTCACATTCTGTTGCTATTGGAAGGTGCTGGCAAAGACAAAAATTGAAGGCATCAGAATATTTTTAAGGGACTTGCTCTTTGTTCCGTGGAGAGTCAGAATGAAAACCAATGGCTGAGAGTCTGGGCGTGGCTCTCCTGCTAGAGGTGGTTAATTCCATGGAATGACAAGGGCGCCATTTGGCTTGGCTCTTTGAAAACATCTCCCCAACACCAAGATCTTCAGCCATCACTTTGTGGGGGAAGTCAGAAGATGAACAGAAAGCCATAATCCTCTGTGAGTCTTAAAGGGTAAACTGAATGACCTAAGAATTTTCCATCCCTGATGTCTAGAGCAGTCATAAGAGAATTCTGTACTCCCACTACCGCATCAGAACACTTATGACTAAGAAAGATAGTGAGAGGTTCACATGACAAATATTTTCATTCTGTTATCTCTTCTTTACCAGCCACAGTTGAAGTCACCCAACAAATCCCCAAATGATGTCACCTAGGATACTGAAAGGATCATTATTTCACATAGGGACCTAGGTATGCATTGCATCTAAGGAAAAGTATGAGGCAACGAATGATAGGTCATCTCAACTGATTTTGTCTCTGTTTTTTTTTCTTTTTTTTAAATGTATTTTTTTTTTTTTTTTGAGAGAGAGCATGGGGGTGGGAGAGAGGCAGAGGGAGAAGCAAACTCCCAATGGAGCAGGGAGTCCAGTGCCGGTTCTTGATCCCAGGACCCCAGGATCATGACCTGAGCCAAAGACAGACCCTTAGCTGACTGAGGCCCCCAGGAGCCCCTTGTCTCTGCTCTGAGGAGGGGAAGACCACCCATTTAGACAGCCAGCATCCAGCATGGTGAACTTCACTGTTTGGGCACCGAGCTCTCAGCAGAGATGTCCTCCTTCCCCCCAGATCTTGGCCGTGCCCTTAAACCCTCAACCCAGCCCGAGCCATTCAGGAAAGACCCCTGACTCACCCACCCACAGAGTCTAAAATACCTTCCTTATCTTGGGGTCACTGCGATACAGGCAGCAACCTTGCTTGAAGAAAAAAATAAACAGGTCTCAGAACAGCCTGAAGAGCTATCGGTTCACAGGAAACTCGTTAGGTTCTTTCCAGGACTTATTTATTCTTACTTTACATATGACTATAACAAAGCAATTTATTAGTTTCACAAGAAATGAGGGGGAAGAAGATTAAAAAAAAAAACTAGGAAGTACTTCCAAATAGACTCTGAAAAAGAGGTCACAACTCGAGAAAGGGAAAGATGATGAAAAGTACTTGAAAATTCAAAAGCACAGCCGCAGAGAGCTGGTTGACCACACTTCTGTGAGTTGATAACGGGGTGCTCGTAACACCAAAGTAAAAGAACTTCATGATAATCCAGTCCATCGCATCTAAAAGTTATTATTCGGGGCGCCTGGGTGGCTCAGTGGGTTAAGCCGCTGCCTTCGGCTCAGGTCATGATCTCAGGGTCCTGGGATCGAGTCCCGCATCGGGCTCTCTGCTCAGCAGGGAGCCTGCTCCCCCCTCTCTCTCTGCCTGCCTCTCTGCCTGCTTGTGATCTCTGTCTGTCAAATAAATAAATAAAATCTTAAAAAAAAAAAAATAAAAGTTATTATTCGGATTCATGAGCCGGAGGCATTCATGGATGGCTATCACTGGTTCCGTGCTTTCTGCTTTCAAAGGCTCAAAGACATGTGACATTCAGAAATGTTTTTGGTGAATTTTCCTTAAATGTGGACTCCTTTGCAAGAGATGAGCTTTGGTTCATGCCCCCAGAGGTCCCCGACTAAAGAAGGTCTGGAGGACAAAGAGTCCCGACAATGTGCCTGGAACATATGCCCCTGTCGCCTCGGGGCAGAAGCCAGTTGACTCAGCCCCGGGAAGGAGGCCCCTGACAGCCGTCCCTGCACCCAGAGCATGTCACTCACTCAGTGGCCACGTGGGCCAGCATCCTGGCTGGCACAGGCCATGCTCAGCGCGTACAGCACTCTCGCTTCTCCCCAGCAGATGGGCCAACCCTCAGGGAAAGGAAGCTCTTCGGGAGATCCTCCTGTCTTCGTTCTTCCCAAATGGGCTTTGCTATAAAAAGCAAATGGAACAGCCATTGTTCCTTTCCTCCACGAAGCTGGCAGACTGACATCCTGCTTGATGCGAAAGCTCCCGGATGTTTGCTGCCTACCTGCTGATGCCCACTACGGCTTGAAGAGGTAGGAAAGGACGTACCCTCCGCCAGGAAACAGAACATGTCCTAAGTTCCAAGACTTCCTTTTTCATGGGATCCTTTTATCTTATCTTATTTTATTTTACTTTTTATTGAAATGTAGGTGACATATAATATTAGTTTCAGCACATCATTTGGCAAATATATACATTATTCTCTGCTCACAAGTACGGTGACCATCTGTCACCGGACAAAGATATGACAATATTTTGGACTCTCTTCCCTAGACTGTACTTTTCATCTCTGTCACTTATTTATTTTATAACATTCCCTTTCCCCGTTCCCCCACCCACTTCCTCTCTGGCAGCCACTAGTTTGCTCTCTGTAGTTATTTATGCTTCTCTTTTTTTCTTTTTTGATGAATAGATCAAGAAGATGTGGTGTATATACATGACTGGATCTTACTCAGCCCTAAGAAAGAATAAAATTGTGTCATTCCAAATGACGTGGATGGACCTAGAGGGTATTAGACTAAGTGAAATAAGTCAGACAGAGAAAGACAAATAAGTACCATACAATTTCACTTGTATGTGGAATCTTTTTTTTTTTAAGATTTTATTTATTTATTTGACAGAGAGAGAGAGATCACAAGTAGGCAGAGAGGCAGGCAGAGAGAGGAAGGGAAGCAGGCTCCCCACTGAGCAAAGAACCCCACTCGGGGCTCAATCTCAGGACCCTGGGATCATGACCTGAGCCGAAGGCAGAGGCTTAACCCACTGAGCCACCCAGGCGCCCCTTTGTATGTGGAATCTTAACAACAAAAAGAATAAACAACAACAACAAGAGCGAAATAGACTTGTCGGGTCCTTGTTTTTCAGCGGTGTATCATACGCAGCAGAAAAGAGATTTCTTCTTAACTCTGGCCTGGAGGGGTGCTCCCCTGGCTTTACAGATAGGCGTAGGGTCACAATCTGTGGAGATCCTAAAACACTGGCCCTTAAATTTTCCTCTCCCTATGAAAGTGTGTGACATTTCTCAGCGAAAGACTTACTTCAGTGTTTTCAGGAGTCCTTCTAAAATGCCAAGTAGTCAAGAAGGAGACCCTGTGGGATGCCTGAGGTGTTAATTAACTTGATTGTGTTAAATCTTTCACAATGTGTACATGAATTAAATCATAATGTACCCTTTATACATACAATTTTGTCAGTGAGACCTTAATAAAGCTGGGAAAACTGGAATAGAATAGGTAGTCACCTATGCCAATGTCAAAGAGAACATATAAAATACTTTCTAAAAAGACCGCTGAGGGAAAGACCAGAGATATTCTGAACACCTACAAAGCAAGGCTCTGGGGGGGGGGGGGAGATAAAAAGGAAGTAAAACATCACCTGTCCTCAGGTAGCTTTTAGTCTCCACAGAGAAGAGAAAAAGTGGGGAGAAGAGAGAGAAAGAGAAGGAGCGGGAAGGGAAACCGGAAGAGAGAGAGAGACAGGGAAGGGAGGTGACCTGTATGTCTCCTATCATAGCATTTCTCATCCTGTCATAAATTGCTTGTATCCTCCCTCTCCCCTTACCATGTGCCATTGAGGATCTACATTTGAAGCTTCTATCTCATATTACTTTTTATTTATTTTGTCTTATTTTTTAAAAAATTTTTTTATTCTTTCCATTTTTACTGAACTCTTAACATTTATCAACAGGCCCTGGAAAAGCTGTGATAATCCCAAGGGACTCACAGGGTTAATCCTTCTGGAAGAGTCTCTCTGAGATTTCTTGGTCCCAAGATAAGTCGGTGCTGGCTGAGGCTGTGGAGCGGGCCAGTGCCACCTGTCCTGGGAAGCCGAGATCTCTCCCTTCACACTCTCCTGCCATCCTAGGAGCACCATGAACCACGGATCTCTCCGGCTGATGTAATTAATAATGTCCAGCATCAACTCAAACAGCCAATTCATGATGCTCGGGAACCTGAAGGGAGAGATCCAGCATTTCCAGTAAACCTCAGGGGAGCTCCAGACACAAGGCTCGGAGGACAGACAGTCCTGCAAAAGTGAATCCCAGAAGGAAAACTACACCAAAAGGCCAGAATTATTCAACAGGATTTACTCTGCATCTTGCAGAGTGAAGGCTAGAATGGGCATGTTAGTCACTAGTTTCTGAGGAGCCCTTGGGTCATTTCGTACTTACTAGTTCTCTAAACCATTACTAAACCCGGGGGTCTTTGAGGTTTCCAACGTCAGCTCTCACATTAAGATTTTCAGAATGAAACCTCAGTATGTGTTTCCTGAACGGCTTCTCTCTACATGGCCAAGTGGACTTATTCTCAGAAAAGGAGAGCCGCTTCTGGTAAATAAAGGACCGAAACAGGAAGTGAGCCCGTGACAATGGCGCAGCGAGTGGGGATGGCGTGGAAGGATGAGGAAGGTTCTATGGGGGTGCGGCTCGTGCTCCTCCAGCAGAGCTCCGCCACGGCAGGGTCTTCCCCCCAATCAGCCCCCCAGCTGTGAGAGCAGAGTCCTGGATAAAGCCCCTGGCTAGTATCCCCGGCATGGCAGGAGCTCATTCCCAGACTTGTGCCCTCTGCCCGATGCTGCAGCTTTGACCCAGCTAACAGGGGGGGCGGGGCAAATTGTACTCGATTCCTATGGCTTCTGGGACAAATGAGTGCAAACTTAGGGGTGTCAACCATACGAGTTATTATTTCACAGTTCCAGAGGTCAGAAGTCGGGTGCAGGTCTCACCAGCCCAAAATCAAGGTGCCAGTCAGTCTGTGCTCCTTCCAGAGGCTCTAGGGGAGAATCAGCTCCTTACCTTTTCCAGCTTCCAGAAGCCACCTACACCCCTTGGCTCATGGCCCCTTCCTCTATCTTCCAAGCCAGCAAAGGCCAATTGAGTTCTTCTCCCATGGAACCACTTCCGCTTTTCTCCTCCACTTGTAAGGACCTTGTGTTGACACAGGCTCCTCCCGGATGATCCAGAATTTAAGGTCAACTGATGAACAATCTTAATTCCATCTGCAATTTTAATTCTCTTTTGTGGTGTCATGTAACACTCACAGATGTTGGGCCATAGATCGGGGGGGGGGGGAATTATTCAGCCTATCACACAAGCAAAGCAAAATGAAAAGGGTATAAAATGGGCAAAACTGGGGCACCTGGTTGGCTCAGTTGGTTAAGCACCCTACTCTTTGTGTCACTTATGTCATGATCTCAGGTTTCTGGGATGGAGCCCCACAAAGGGCTCCTTGCTCAGCTCAGAGTCTGCTTGTCCCTCTCCCTCTGTTCCTCCTCCTGCTCACACAGGATCTCAATCTCTGTCTCTAAAGTCAATCTATCTTTTTAAAAATGGGCAAAACTTGTCCTCTAGGGGAACACATGCGAAAATATCTTGAAAACACCAGGAAACAAATGTGCAGTAAGAGGTCAAAAGGAAAGAAACAAAGTACAACATGAATTCATTGTGAATCAGAGGAGGTCATGAGTGAAATCAGAGCAAAATAAAGCATCCCACCAGACTTCTGATCTCTAAGACCTGGTGGGAACCTTATGAAGCCAAGGTTGGCATGACTTCGTGTTCATACAGTAGTTTGTGGTCCAACATTTTCACGGTCAAACATTTTGACGCAGCTGTTGAAGATACGAGAAGATGTAAGCCAGTAGTAAGCAAGCTGTCATTCATTGCAACATTTCCCATCACCTTTCAAAGTGTCCATGACTTTCACATTATTCGCCTGATTCCCACCCGCACTCTCTCCAGCTCTGAGTCACTGGTGAAAAGAACTGTTGACAGCTCAGGAGGCAAAGTTCTTACATGCCCCTGTAAAAACACGCTGGGTTTTTTTTTTGTTTGTTTTTGGTTTTTTTTTGGCAAGAGCCTGCATGTAACAAATTGAATCCCCATTACCTTATGTGTTGAACTCCATGTTGAAAATCTGTGCGTCTTTGAGACCCAAGGCCTGATCCCTCATTTCATCTCTCAGCAACCTATTGAGGTAGGGAGTACTGCTGTCCCCATTTGGCAGACAAGAATAATTCAAGTTCCAGGAGAGCTGAGCTGGAGTCCGGGCCTTTTCTACCCCTGAGTCTGAGTTGTTCTACTGTATGGATGGTCACTCATCTAATCATCCCTGATGGCCCTACTATTTTTTTTTTTTAATTTTACTTACTCATTTGAGAGAGAGAGAGAGACAGAGAGAGCATAAGCCGGGGGGGTGGGGGGCGGTTGCCGAGCAGAGGGTGAGGGAGAAGCAAACTCCCTGCTGAGCAGGGAGCTCAACCTGGGACTCCCAGGACCCTGAGATCATGACCTGAGCTTTAGGCAGACTCTTAACTATATGGGCCACCCACCCAGGGGCCCATCTAATGGCCCTACTATTCCTCTGTGACATGGTAGAGCAGGTGACTTTCCTGGTTGTTGTATTATAAACAGTGTGTATATGTTATCCAGATATGCAAGCTAGTGTCAGTAAATATCTTTTTCTGTCTCTCCTCTAAATTTTTCCAGATACTGGATTCCATTATTTTTAGTTTTTCTATGAAATACTGCATCTGTAAGACCCTCCTTCTCTGTCTCTTTGTCAATCTCTCTCCCTCTCTCTTCCCTTCTCTTGGAAATTCACCCCAGTGTGTCCAGTCCATATTTTGTAGTCAGGAAGAGGCAAAGCTGTCTTCCCTAGTAGATTTCTGGGTACATCCTCCTCTTCAAGCACTCCATTCATTTGGCTCTACCTCTCCCTGGCCACACTGTCTCAGGTGTAACAAGCTTGCCTTTCCTAAGATGACCTGGAGCTCTGTTCTTAGTCTTAGTCCAAAGCATTGGTGAGTTTCCCATCAATTGCAGGCCTCCCCTGGGTCCTGACCTACTGGGCTCTGCCTTTTCCTCCATCTCCGTCTGTTCATTTCATCCCCATTTGTAAGGTCCTCTCTCAAGTGCTCTCCTGGGAGATTTTTTTTACCCCAGGTGCCCACCCACTCCCCTCCTCCCCTTTCCCATCTGGTAAACTCTTGCAAAATTTCCATCTGTCTTGCAACATTGTCACAACTGCTCTATGTTAACAAATACACAGTTTCCTTTAGGGGGTAGGGTATGGGAATAACACCAGGTAGCAGCTTTTAAAAATAAGATCCAGAGAAACAGTCTGACATTATAATTCATGAATGTAAATTCATGCACGAATGAGAATGTGTTCTTCCCTTCCTCCTCGAAAGGGGTTTTACCCTGTCAAAGGAAAGAGAACACGTCTTACCAAGATACTCCATCCACTTCATTCACTCCACTACAGAGGTTTTTAACACCCCTCTGGTGAGAGTTTTTGCAAGAAAAAAAAAATGCTTTTGCTTGGTCCAAAAGGCTTCTGTGCTAGAAAAAAAGCCCCAGATTTCAGAAGAGCAATTAAGAGAAGCCGTGAAGCTTAAGCAAGGCAAGAAGAGGATGGTTTTCCCTGGTGAGGCAGACAGGTGAGGGAGGAAAGCATTTGAAGATCAGAGGAGAAGGGAGAGTGCTTGGCTAGTGTAGAAATCCCAGTTTGTGTTTCTGCACTGAGGGGAGGGTAGCAATTGACAGTCTTATCCCAAAGCTTGCTTTAAATTGAGGTGTTTTACCCCATTGTCTGGGTGTTCATTTTAAATCTTAGAGGGCACCAGAAAGGGTTACTATCCGGAAGTACAGAACTATTCTGTTTCCATCTTTAAATGTTTGGGGGAAATGCCAAATGGGTAAATTGGCTGTTTCCATCTTTAAATGTTTGGGGGAAATACCAAATGGGTAAATTGGACGTGAGAAAAGTTGAGACAGAATCCCATAGAGGCAAGAACCTTATTCAACACTTCAACAATCAGCTCCCCAAGAAGAATGGATGGACTTAAGCATTCAGAGCTACACAGAAAATCTAGAATTTTCATCATATGCAAGAGGATAATGACCATTATTTATTTAACAACTACTATGTGCCAGGCATGATTCATAGCTCTAAAAATTACTGTAATCCTGCAAGAAAAATATTTTTGTGCCCTTTTTACAGTTGTGGAAACCACTGCTTTACCAACTAAGAAGTTGGTAGAGCTGAGACTTAGAAGCCGCTCCATCTGATTCCAGAACTGATGTTCTTTCACTCTTTGAAGGCAGGAGAAGAGTGTATACCCCCCAGTATACTGTGCCTTAGCAGTCTTCCCACAAGAAGCCCACTTGCTCCTACCTTTAGGAATTAATGTGGATGACAGTCCCAAATGCAAATGCTTTGCCCCATAGCTCCTTTGAAGACCAATATTATTAAGCCATTTTCCTTGATGTTTAGAGAGCAAATGCAGATATTTCAACATTATTAATACTCAGGATGAAAATGTCTTCTGTCAACACAGAAGAAAGCATTCTTCAAGAGAGAGAGATGGGAGACTGACAATTTCGGAGAAGACTTCTGAAAATCACTCGTATTGATGGTTAACAATCCTAGCTGCACATTGGACTAAACTGCAAGAGCTTTTTAAAAATAAACGGCCAGCTCTGTGCCTGGCGATTCTGTTCAGTAGGTCTGGAGCAGGGTTCGGCAATCTGCTCTTAAAAAAAAAAAAAAAAAAAAAAATTTTGCTTAAATGGTTTTGATCTGCAGCCAGCACTGGTACCCACAGACGCCTGGTAAAAGCAGATTCCAGATTTCCTCTGTTCTGTCACTTGCAAATGCAATCACAATGCAATCAAAGAGAGTCACAAATCCCTAATCCAGAAACCCTTCCCAAGCAACACAAAGCAATCACAGAATAGTTTTTTTTTTTTTAAATGAAGGCCAAAACTGAGCATAACTGGAGCAGGAAACCACCAGATGTGAATATATTAAGCTTTATTTTAAGAGATCGCAATTGGGAATTGTTGCAATACTAGAGAGAGCTGTGCGCTGACAGATGGTGAGCGGCACCAAGGAGGAAGGGAGCCCAGGCTTCCAAACGCTACCTTAATCCTGGTCACTGTTTGTGGGAGATGCAGGATTGTGTCCTCACCCCCCTCCCCCAACTGCACCAGAACCATTCTCATTTTAATCCAAACTTGACCCTTTTGAACACACTAGGTCTCCTGTGCTACCATTTTTAGAACCGTAATTTCCACAGTAACATCCGAAATGTGGCCTGTGTTTGTCCTGTGGACGGAGGCTCCTCATTACCCGGATCATCACCAATCAGCCCAAAAGCCAGGAGCTTTAAACTCAAGGGCACAGACTGCGGGGAGAGGGGTGGAAACAGTTCCCACAGGAAGGTGTTGGAAAGAGGGGTCGGAGGGACACGTGGTGATGCCAGGGATCCCCTAAACGAGGGCGGCATCTGCCTGCTAGCAAGTGTTGGGCTCTGGAATCCATTGAGGCTGAAGAAGTTCTGAGACCCTTTCAGACGGGCCAAGTGTGAGGCTCCGTGGCATATGCAAGCTGAGCTGTCAAGTAGGCAAACGACTAACACACGCAAGCTCCTTCAGGTCATTTGCCTTCTCCCCACGAAGTTAAACCACCAGCCCAGTTCCTTCGGCTCTCCTCTCAGGTCTCTGTATTTCTCCCCAAGTCACGTATGGACCATCACTGAAAAATACTCCAGGAAACACGAATGCAAAAGGCAAATGCCCAGTGCTGTACTGGTAAATGTATAATAATATATAATAAATAATATATAATTATATATAATATATAATTTAAAATATATAATTAAATATATGTAATTTATGTTTATATAATATATATTATATAAACATAATATATGTAATATAGAAATAATTTTATATATTAAATAATATATAATTAAAAATATATAATAAATATATAATAAACTGGTAAATATATAAACTGATATAAATGGCTTATTATCTTTTCAGAAAAACTCAGAAGACCCACGTATGATGTAATGGCATATTTCAAAGTCATGAAATACATTAATTCTGTAAGAAAGACCTAAAAAGTCAAGTATTAAAAAACAATAATAATAACTACAAGAATGAGCCAAGTCCGTGAGCAAAGGAGAAAATGACTGATTCAGCCAAAGGCCTCAGGGGAAGACAAAACACTGTCAGGATAGAGGTACTTGGGCTATAATCTGACCTCAAAGGTGAGGCCCAAGGCCACCAGCCAGAATGGCTCTTACTTCTTTATTGACTAGGGACATTGAAGAAGCAGCTTTATCTGGGACAGAAAGGAAAGGATAATGGAAACCTGGAAGGGCAAAGAGAAGCCAACTGCTCAGATCAGTGAATGTGTGAAGGGCTGTGACTGTACTTAAGACTCAGTAACTTCCAAGGCTGGTTTGTCCTCATGGTCCCACCTGTCATGACGGTTTTGCCTTCTGCATAGATCAGGGCTGTGCTTGGGAGACACGACCTGGGGCACCTGTGTGACTCAGTCACTTAAGCGTCCAACTCTTGATTTCAGCACGTCATGATCTCAGGTTCGTAAAATCGAGCCCTGAGTCAGGCTCCATGCTGACGGTGGAGCCTGCTTAAGGTTCTCTCTCTCTCTCTGCTCCTCTCCCACTCATGTCCTCTCTCTTTCAAATAAGTAAGTAAATCTTAAAAAGAGAGCGACTACCTAAGAAGAACATCATATTTTGGGAGATGAAAAGAGTAGATCTCCAGCAACAGATTCTTAAGGGTGGGAGGAGCCTCTGAGCCCATCTGACATACCCTTTCACATATTTTTCAATCCTTTTTCATGAAGCCCCATCATGACCCTACATTGAGGGTCCTAGAGTCTTAGAACTCAATTCAAATCTAAGAACATCTAAACTAAGTGTTTAGGCAGCAATGGTCAGTATCCGACGTCATGCCTGGGACCCTGGACACATATATATCATTCAGGAAATGACTGAATGGCAGGGCCAATTCCTGAATGCCCGTTGGCCCTTTTCTGGAGCGGGGAGCCCAGAACGCACGGTTTTTGTCTACCTGAGCCAAACGGATTTCAGTGGCTTTTCCCAAGAATCAAATGATTTCTCCCTCTGAGAAAACAGTGAGGAGCAGGCTCACTTACTCACCTCGCTCTACCACATGGTTTAAAATTCTGCCATTTGGGCTAAGAAGTTGAAAAATACCGAAGACCAGAGAGTCCTTGGCTGCCTTTTTGCCTGGGTAAACAACCACCTGGTGGGTCTCAAGAACTGGGTGAAATAAGGTTTGTAAAGTGTTTAGCACAAAATCTGGCACATAGTAAAGGCTAAATAAACATTAACTGAAACGACAGGTCTGATTTACTGTTGTTGTGGTCGTTGTTACTTACTTGTTAACAACTCTAGTACAAGAGTGAAATTAGCCTTCCCATGCCAGCCTTTTAATGAGTTCCATCTAAATGAAAGTCTTACAGTAATCCTTTATCCAGACCTGCAGGACGCTTTCCTGAGACGATTTCCAGACACAATGACATAATTGAAGCTTTTTTAAAATGTGGGGAATTTAGAAGCACTTTTCTTAAGCAATAAAAGGAATTCAGGATTTTATAAGACAAAACAAACAGACAGAAAAACCCCGGCCCTGAGCCCAGTCCAGGGTTGAACATTCCTAGAGAACAGTAAACATTTGGCCGTGAATGAATTGCGCACCTCGAATTCGGGAAAGAAATACACCCCACTGAGCTGCCTCCTCCCACAGTGTGCACGGCCCTCTCAAAAAGAATAAAACTTGCCACTCTTCTCACACATGCTCATAACCCCGGCCTGCTCAAAATCCCTTCACCCAGATTGGTCCTGGCTTCAGAGACTACTCTAGAACCCTGCAGGGAGAGATAAGGTAATTTGGCTATATTTACACAGCGTAGCCCGGGTACTGGCTAAGCTCAACCAAAATAAAGTGCTCCAGAATGGCAACCAATATCTGAACACAAAGTACCTATTTTGCGAATAGGACATCCTTACCTCCCCACCTAAGACTCACTATAACACCAAGAATGTAACTATAGGTTGTGTTGATATATTTAACACAAGGGTATTGATATATTTAACACATATTTAATATAATAGGTTAGGTTGATATATTTAATACAAGGTCAGGTTAAACCAGAAGAATTCTATGACAGATTCTTTTTTTTTTTTAATTTAAAATTATTATTCAATTTGTTGAAGTTACAAATGGGAAAAAGAAACTCAAAGAGCAGCCACCAATAAAACAACATTTTTCATTTCACTATCAGCTTGACCATATAAATCTCGCTCTGTAATTTTAGTACATTTTAGCTATCCCTTTTCAAGGGGCTTTGATTCATATTTGGGAACATTATCACAGACTATTTAAGGCAGAACAGTGTGTTGCTCTTCTGAAAGGAAGGGGGTATTTTCTTCTCCAAGTTCCTGCTACAGAGGAGAAAGTGAACTGGTGCCAGTCCACTAGGGCTTGCAATGAGAATTTTTCCTGTTGTCATTTGCTCTCTCTAGTGGGTGTGCCCACTCGTGTGTATATACACACACACACACACACACACATACACCCCTACACCAGCCCTTTGCCTCCATTGATATCCGAGAAGAGTAATATTATCTTTACATAGACTCTGTGCTGTGGTATTGCCTTTAAGAGTTTAGTCAACTAGAGAATTCTCTCCCGCCTCAGACTCCGCCATATTATTTCTTCCCCTCTCACCTCCTTTCCCTGAGATGAAAGAACCTGACTCAGCTGTTAGTTCACCCCCTTAGAGGCACTGAGGACTTCCATATGCCAAAGACCAGCTGTCAGTCAATGGAGAAGGTGACAGGCATCTGTGAAGACAGAGGCACGGCAAGGAGTGGGGGGAGCTCCCAAGGGAAGAAAAGTTGCTCACCATTTCTTCAGTACACATCCTGCCCTCAGCCTCCTGTCCTGAAGCGTAGTCTTCATGTGCTGCTAAGAACCAGACACCCTTGCAGCCATTTCTCAGAACGTCAGGCTCTTGGCTCCCACAGCTCACGGCACCCTCTGCCTCTGCATCTTGACACTTTCTTGGCGTACCGTCCGTGAACTTCAACAGAGTTAAGAAAAGATCCTTGGCAGAAAGAATCGAGAGGTCTTATTCTAACTGCCTGGTATCTTTACCTCTTCATGGCCTTGGGAAGCCCTCTTTAATTTAAAGGAAATCAACCAGATGTCTCTAAGGAACTTTCCAGGCCAGTGACTCTTCTGCCATTCCATGAAGAACAGTGCCCCAGACTATGGTGTAGACCCAGGATGAGAGAAGGTACTCGCCCTTGGGTGCTCGACCTAGGCTATGACAGCAGCACCTGGAACACACCAATACAAGGGGAGACTATGACATATACAGAAGTGGGGACACCATGAGAGTTGCCATCATATTCATGGATTTTAAGTCAATCCTGCAGAAGCTTTTGGAAGAGTGAATGCCTGCATTTAGTCACCCTAAACTCATGTTGATAGAGATAAAAGAAAGGGGAGGGGAGATACTAAATTTTTACTCCATCATTTTCTGGAAATGACCTAACTGTCCAGTTGAGTCCAGAATCATGTTGGACAAGTGAGATATGCTCACAGGCATGGGATCTTCTAGAGGAGCAGGGGAGACCATCTGAGCCCAGCTGAGTCCTTGGAAGTGTAACCGTCCATCCTACTTCCATCCAAGTCCACTTACAACTTGTATCCCTTCTCATGAGGCATACTATGCGCCAGTGAGCAGGAGAAAGACAACAGCAACAGTATTCAAATCAGCAAGGGGGTGTTATGGACTGAATGTTCATGCCTTCCCAAAATTCCTGTGTTGAAACTTAATCTCCAACATGGTGGAATTGGGGGAGGTGATTAGATTTAGATGAGGTCATGAGAATAGGTCACCATGATGGGATTAGCACCGGTAGAAGAAGAGATACCAGAGAAACTGCTCTCCCTCTCTCTCCACCATAGGTAGGCACAGGAAGAAGGCAGCCATCAGCAAGCCAAGAAGAGAGCACTCGCCAAGAACCTAACCACACTAGCATCCCGATCTTGGACTTTCCAGCCTCTAGAACTCAGAGAAATAAGTGTCCATTGATGGTATTTCATATTATGTTCAATCTATGGTGTTGTTACAGGAGCCAGAACTGACCAAGATGGGGGAAATCGCTAAACCAAACAGCACTGGGTCCAACAACCTTTGTGATACCCTTTATGCCCTAGCAAAACAACAGCTGCCTCGTTCTTATCTAATCTAATCTTTCAGAATTTATGTGCCTTAATTCTCCTCTGTGGCCTTAATACAGACAAAAGAAGTACACGGCCTTTGCCAAATCAGGTCTTACTATCCTGCCAAGTCACGGGCCTCGCTCAAAAACCAGAAGGCCCATGCCGCTGCAGGCAGCTACCCAGTCCCATACCTAGGTGCGTGGGATTCAGGCCCGGGTAGGTGAAAAGTCAGGCTGTCTTTGAAAGTGTGTCTTTCCTATTGTCTAAAGAAGAAGTGACTCCTTTTCTTAGCAGTCACTTGGGTGAGGTTGGCTCGGATGTCCCTCCCCAGAAACAACACACCAACCACTGGGTGCCCAGGGGAATATGCTGTACGATGGTTTGGAGCAGCTGCCTTTCCACCAGGCCCAAACCTGGGTCAGAACAGAGCGGGCAGCAGATACTCACTTCTGGGGGGGTTAAACTGAACCCCAGCTGAACTGTAAAGCATGTCCAAAGATGGGTGCAGAACCCAGCACCTTGGAACCTCATAAGCCCCGGTGAGAGAGTTTGTGATGCAGAAAGAATGCACAGCAGGACGGGGTCATCCAGGTCTACCGCAATGCTATCCTGACCCGGAAGCAGCAAATACGCAAATGATTTGCTTGTTTCCAGAGCAAATTCCACAGAAGTGGCCTTTCTGCCCATTGCAGAGTCTGTGCCTTGGGTGCCTCGTAGGCTTTGGTGGTCCTGTGTGGCCCCTCGGGTGCCCAGGACCAGGAGGGGTCAGACCAAGTTCAAGGGTTCTAAGTGGGGGAAGCAGGGACACAGAAGCAAAGGACCTCTTCTGGAGACCCAGTTTTCTTGAACAAAGGGAACTCACTTCATGCAAATGAGCACTTGACTGAGAAGAGGAACACATTTCAAAATCTGTGGGTGGTACCATGTAAAAGCAATCCCACACAAGCCCCACACAGGTGCTGCTGAGAACAGGGACAGGGCATGGCCTTTTCTGCAGTTTTCTGTGGGAAGGAGAAGTGGCGCTCACATCAGGGAAGTGGGTGACTTCCACAGGTGAAAATCTGGCTGATTCCCTCCTGTTGAGATGGAGCAGAGATATCCACCCCTGCTGCCTTCTCTTGTGTTAAGTTTTGTGATGGTGGGGGGAGGATGACAGGAGGGAGGGTGTTGTTGGTTTTCCTGTTCTGCCGGATAGGGGAGACAGAATAAGGGTCTTAATATTTTCTGTTCCCCTCCAGCAACCATTCAAGAGAGGTCATGGGCCCACAGCATTCCGGGAGGAATTTGAGAAGGGCGGGAGGACAAGGTGAAGGAAAGGTGGTCAGATCATACAGGGAGAGGCAGACAAGGGAAATGAGGGACTCCAGCTGCGCCCAGACAAAGGGACAGGAGACGAAGTATTAGCATGTAACTGTGAATGCCACGGGCTAGAAATTAAAGAGAGAGGGATCGGCTTTTCCTCTCTGGGGGACGACGGGAGGAGTCTGATTTTCCCTTCTCTGGTATCAAATGCTCTCATGCTAACACTCTAGAACACACAAGCACCCGTCCAAAAAGCTTCGTTTGGTTAACGGTGCAATAAAGAAGAGACCTCTAGAATTACTCACTCAAGATAAGCCAGTAGACAATCAATGGCAGAACCCGTATGGTGTCTAAATGTCCAGAGCGGTGGGATAGGAATTTGAATCATCTTCTTGGAACAGTGGAATTGCTGTTGGATGTCAATACATATGCATATGAGCAAACACTGATCAGAGTTGCCTATCAAATATAGGATTCTTGGTATATTAGGATTTCAGATAAACAACAAATAATTTTTAATCTAAGTATGTCCCAAATAGCACAGGTACCAAGTACGGGACATACTTATACCAAAAAATTATTCATTGTTTATTTGAAATTCAAAGTTACCTAGGCATCTTGTATTTTCATCCACTATGTCCCACAACCGTAGGATCAGTGGCTTTTCCTCCCTGATTTTCATGGCTGTGCTGCTAGAAACACTCTGTCCTCTCCTAGATTCTATTTAAATCACGCCCATCCTGTAAGGCTTAGGTCACACCTTGTTTATTCCAGAAATCTTCTCCTAACTAGTCTCACTCATGCCATTGGCTCCTTTTTTGTGAGCAACGGTACCATATTCTGATGGAATGACACGGGCCAGCCTGTGTACGCGGCTGTGCCCTTCTCCCATTGCTCCATAAGCTTTCATTGTCTCTCCCCATCGATGCTTCAAGCCCCTAAGGTCAAAATCATGCCTGATTCTCACTTTGTATCGTCTCTTACCTCTACCTTGGGACCAGGCAGAATAGTCAATAACTAATGGAAAATTATTTGCTTTAGAGCACACAGAGAGTAGACAAAGAGAAGATTATGTTTATCATTTTCTCCCGAGTTTCTCCCAGGTAGGAAAAAGGCAACTGTTGGAGGAGGAAGAGTCTAGAATGCTCAAAAATGGATTTGCACAGGGACGCCTGGGTGGTGTTAGACCTCGGACTCTTGATTTCGGCTCAGGTCCCAATCTTGGGGTCATGAGATCTGGCCCCAGGTCGGGCTCCACACTGAATGGAGGGGGGGGGTGTCTGATTGTCCCTCTCCCTCTGCTCCCCCCCACCAACAGTGCGCTCACTCTTTCTCTCTCAAATAAATAAATAAAACCTTAAAAAATTTGCACATAAATTAAAGATAACCTTTGTGTGTGAGATAAGAAACCAGAATCAAATTGTGAGTTAGTGTCCTACGAGCAGGTGCTCGTAGGAAAGCAGGTGACCTTTCCATTTGCTTCTATGGAAATTCTTCTCCCCATCTAAAGTCTCTGTACATACTGTTCCATGAGCTGAGCATTAGAGTTGGAAAGACTTTTGATATCAGCCGGGTAAGACGCTCATCGCACAGGAAAAGAAATTGAGACCCAGAGAGGAAAATCACTTGTCCGTGGTCATGGAGTGGGTTAGTGACAGTCTCCTGGTCCCCAGGCAAACTCTTTTAGTTTATGGAGCGGATCTTCCCATTTCAGGGACAGACTCACACGTCAGGGGGCAGGTTTTCAGCTCCGCTCATTGAAATGAAAGGACATCTGTTGTCTTTTTCTATCTATAAAAGATATTTACTTTTAGCCGGAAATCTAAAAGACATAGAAATATATAAGAAAAAAAGTTTAAGTTACCCACTAAAACAGAAAAAAGTTCTATGAATATATGACATATTTGCTGCCATGCCTTTTCCTACACATAAAGGACTGTAAACTCCATGAAAGCAGGGATGGAATTACCCTTATTGGACTCCTATCCGCTGTCCCCAACACAGTATCTGGCCCTCCAGCCACACTTGTTAAATGAATGACTATGTAGGGTGCCTGGGTGGCTCAGTCTACTTTGGCTCAGGTCATGATCCCAGAGTCCCGGGATCAATCCCTACATCAGGCTCCCCGCTCAGTGGGGAGTCTGTGTCTCCCTTTGCCCCTCGCCCTTCTTGTACTCACTCTCTCTCGCTCCCTCTCTCTAATATAAATAATTAAAATCTTTTAAGAAATGACTACACAAATATGTATATGTGCATATAATTATGTTTGTGTAATTTAAAAAATTGAAGTCATACCATTATAGTTCACTTAATGTTTTTCTTTTTCAGTTAATATTATAGCGTAAATATTTTCCCAGGTCAATAAATAGCCTCCCATAACAATATTTCTAATGGCTGCAAGTTTTTCTGTCATATGGCTAAACCATAATTTATTGACCCATCTCCAGTCAGTGCACATATGGCCCTTTCCAAATTATTTTGAGTTACAAATAGTACTAAGGTAAATTTTTCTAGACATGAATCTCAGTAAGAATCGGTGTCTGGGGAAACTGAGCCTTTGTCTTCACCAGTCCGTGAAGTTTGGGCAGAAGAGTATAGCAAGTTACCCGCCTGGGATCATCTTCTTGGCCCATGTGTGCCGTTTCACTCAGTGTCCCTTACAAATCACAGACCTCAGATTGGAACTCCCAGTCTCTGACAGCAGGTGTGAGATGGTCAATTCACACTTTATCTCCCTGTGTGAACGAGATTGAGATATCTGAACCAAGGGGCATTTCAGAGTTGAGTTCACCAGCCTTGTTCTTAGCCAAAGAACACTAAAATCTAAATAAATGAAGTGTCCTCTTCTCCCCAGGCAAGTTCAAAATACATATTCTGGTAGGAAAGTGGCTTCAAATTCAAGAAAAATAAAACAGATGGCCTAAATCCAAAACTAAGCAACCCATTTATTTCTCCAATGAAATATGTATCCATGAGTTCCCTGCATTACCCACACTTCACTGAATATATTTTGCGATGTATATTACACACCCACTGACATTCAGCCACCTCAGAGGTCAAGCTGCCTCTTTAATTTTCCCTTTAGCTGAAACAGAGAAAACCAAGAGACCGAAAAACTCCCAAAGACCTGGAGTTTCTGTTCTGAGATGCCAAAGGGATCTTCATGGCATCATTTTATGAGCTGCTCTGATCACTGAGTTAAGGGGAAGTGGCCAGGACGGAAGGAGGTGGTCCTCTTCCACCAAGGTCACCTGCTTCTTCTCTCCCAAGTCCAAGCCCAGCTGACTTCCTGGCCTGAGGAAAGGACATCAGATTCCAGAATTGGGCAAAAGAGCATTGGCCACCTTTCTACTATAGAACATTGTGGTATAGATATTCTGGATGTAACCACAGACTGCATCTATTTCAGGATCACTCACATCACTGTTCTGGGAGCCAAGTCATGGCAGGACATGTTGTGACTTCCTTCCAGTAGGAATCCAACTAATGCAGAGGGCTGTGGTCATTTCCAGGCCCACCTTATATTCTGCTGAAGATTCAGAGCTGACTAGACTCATTCGGCAAAAAACCTCAGATTTTCCAACTGAAAATTAAAGAGACGAGACAAGTAGAGCAAATAGTTTTCATCTTATGGGCTAGTTCAAGTTCACTAGCAGTGACTTCCTGCAGGACGATCTGAGGTCTATCAGACCTTGTCCAGAGCATAGAAGAAAAAAAGTCTCAGAGTCCCAGACTGATGGGGCCAGGAAGAAAATCGAGCACACTCAAAGCCCAGACCTGTGACCCTCACAGTGGGCATTTGTCTGATTCATCTTGTAACTCCAGTGACTGACACCGTGCCTGACACATGATTGATGCTGAGTTCCTGATTGAATGAATACTGAAGGTCTGACCACAGGACTTACTTTAAGTTTTTACTGTTGGGTGAAAACAAAAGGAAATTCTCTGTAAATAGATAACATATCGCCAACCCTTCACTGAGATCAAAATGAACCCTAAAATGAAAGACACCTCAGCAGGGACTGCTGGGGAGACTGCTGAGGAGACAGGAAGAACAGTGGAAATGTTCTCTCTCCTCCACCTCATACTCAGCTGGCAACATGCTGAGTGTGGTTAAGAGGAAAAGGTTGTATCTCATACCCACTGGTAACAATATTCCTGGAGCATAACCATCTAGAATAAAGAGGTTCTGACAAAACTGAAGGTCAGATCCTCAGCCTAACCTTCCCCTTCCCACCAACGTCTATTCTGATGAAAACCAACCCCACTTTAGGGACCTAAACATCAGATACCTTCACAACCTCTTCTGCAGTGAGAGTATGAGTATCTGACCCAATCTATAAAGGGTTTCTTTAGTCAAACAGTGTTTTGTCCATGGATGAGCCCTTCAACTGTGACCACCAACTTTTGACCATGAGGAGACAATTCTACAAACGCAGGCAACACAGGGAGGAGGGTAGAGAAAAATGGTAAAATCCTTGGTAACATTGATGAATGATAGAAGGGACCTGGAATGCCTAATTCTGGAAATTTGTTTATGCATATTTTAAAATTGTTTTATCTAAGCTACTTTTAGTTGGGTATTCTTTTGCTCTCTGTTAAAAAACCTTCTATCAGATGTATCCTAGTTCTATGGCCACACCAGGGCTGTGATAGGTATGAATCCAGGATCCAATTCACCTTTTGGAGCTGGTACGAGATCTTTAATACAAGGAATAGAAGTTTTGCCCTAGAAGCCCAGGAGAGCAGTCGCCACAGCCCAAGATTTGCTGGAACAAGACATCTCCGGTTGTGAATGACAAAACCAGGCTGAGGGAAGGAAATTGTTCTAGAAAGGAATCATCCTCAGAAAATGGAGAAGAAATTGAAATTTGCATGCTTCCCCACTTTCTGCCTCCCAGGAGATTTTTCTTGACGCTATGGGAAAAAAAAATCAAAGATCATCAAAGTAAAACAGATTCTTTCTCTTCTATTTATAGCTTAGAGGTGGCAATCCTGCCAGCAGCACCATTTATACCCTTATTTTCTTTTCTTATTACCATTTTTCTAAGTGAGTATTGTAACACAGTATGTCACCAGCAATTCCTGCAGGCAAAATGAAAACATTTCAGTGGAGAAAAAAGCTAAATTACTAAAAAAAAAAAAAAAAAGGTAATATAGTCACTCTGCAAAGGTGATGGAGAAAGAAAGAAAGAAAGAATGAAAGAAAGAAAGAAAGAAAGAAGAAAGAAAGAAAGAAAGAAAGAAAGAAAGAAAGAAAGAAAGAGAAAGACAGACAGACGGGCACCTGGGTGGCTCAGTGGGTTAAGTCTGCCTTCAGCTCAGGTCATGATCTCAGGGTCCTGGGATGGAGCCCCGCATCAGGCTCTCTGCTGGGCAGGGAAGCTTCTCCGCGCGCCCCCCCCCGCCACTCTGCCTGCCTCTCTGCCTACTTGTGATCTCTCTCTGTCAAATAAAAAAAATATATATATTTTTTAAAAAGAAAGAAAGAGAAAGAGAGAATGGCAAGAAGGAAGGAAAGAAGGAAGACAGAGAGAAAGTGAGGGAAGGAATCTATTATTACAACCGGTGTTCTAAACACTAGAGTAAAGAAAGTGATGAAAAGTAAGTCTGGTGCTCTATCTAGTATTTGTTGTTCCACTGGGATGATTTCACTGCTGAAAAGACTACAACAATCCATTAGTAGGAGGCAGTGTGGGACACTGGAACATTGAAGAAAGACCTTGAAGAAAGGACACATGTATCCCAGCTATGCCAGTTGCTATTTGCAAAACTCAGGTCAGTAAACTACAGACTACAGGCCAGTCCCTTGTTTTTGTAAATATAAGGGGTCTTTTGAAACACAGTTGCCACCATCTGTCTACATATTGTCTAGGTAATTTTTGAGCTGCAGTGGCAGAGTTGAGTGGTTGTACAGAGACCATATGAATGCAAGCCTAAAATGTTGACTCTTTTGCCCTTAAAATAACAGTTTGCCCACTGTTGCATTGGCATTCGCAATTTTATCACCTATAAAATAATGGTAGGACTCAAAGCAGATTTGAGCCTACAGAAGAAAGAATCAGCGAACTTGCAGATAGAGCCATAGAAATCTTCCAGTTCGAAAAATAGGGGGGGGGGGAGTTTGAAGGAAAGTAGTCCCAGAGATCTGAGGGAAAACATCCAGAAAACCAACATACGTGTTATGAGAGTTGCAGAAAAAGACAGAAAGAAGAGAAAAAATATTTAAAGAAATAATGGTTGAAAAATTCCCAAACTTGCTTTTAAAAACATTAATCTACAGATCCAAAGAATCCAATGAAATCCCAAGTAGGATGATCATAGAGAGATTCACACTCACATACACCATAGCCGAACTACTGAAAATGAAAGAAAAAGAGAAAATCTTGAAAGAAACAAGAAGAAATGGATTCATCACATGCAAGGGAACAATATAATTAATGACTGACTTCACATCACATCAGTGGAAGCCAGAAAATAGTGGGACAACATATTTAAAGTGCTGAAAGGGAAAAACAAAACAAAACAAAACAAAACAAAACAAAACAAAACAAAAACCTATCAACCAAGAATTTTATATCCAGCAAGACTCTCCATCAGGAGTACAGGCGAAATAAAGATGTTTTTAGGTACACAAAAACTAAATGAATTTTTTCACTAGCTGTCCTTCAGGCTGAAAGAAAATGACACCATACAATAACCTGAATCCAAGGAAAGAACGAAGAGACCCAGGAACAGTAAATATGGGGGTAATATAAAGAATGTACCAATATATTTTTTCTCTTAAGCTTTTTATAACAACATAAGACTGCATGTCACAATAATTATGACACTATTGCTAATATATACTAATATGTACACTAATATATACACTATATATTTATAATAGATACAAATGTACAATATATGACAATAATAGCACAGGGTGGGGATGTAATGAAACAAAGTTGCTCTATATTGTAAGAATTGAGTCAGTATTCACCTAAAGGAGATTCTGACAGTTACCATGTAGGTTATGACCTCTAGAGCAACCACTGCAAAAATAACTAAAAAAATGCCTACAAAAGCAACATAGGAACTAAAATAGTACACTGAAAATATTTCACTTGAAAGATGATTCTAAAGGAGGCACAAAAGATTAACAATTAAATGAGTTAATCTATGTAAGACTCTCTGAACAGTGCCAGCAGACAAGACATGCTAAGCAAGTGTGGTTGTCAGTGTCCTTGTTATGGCTGTTATCATCCAATTCTGGCAGCAAAGAGAGCTTACCTGGGAAGCTTTAAGGATGGTGAGTCACCAGGTGTGGAGAGCTGGAAGGTAACTTGAAAGCATCTGGAAAAACAATGTTGCTACCCAAGCAGGAAGCTCTCTGATAACTTCAAAATTCTTTTTTAAATTTTAATTTTATTTATTTATTTAGAGAGAGTGTGTGTGCACTAGTGGGGAGAGGGGGAGAGGGAGAGAAAATCTCAAGCAGACTCCATGCTGAGCGCAGAGCCTGACGTGGGGCTCAGTCTTGTGACCTGGAGATCATGACCTGACCAGAAATCAGGAATCAGACACTTAACTGGCTGAGCCACCCAGGTGTCCAAGCAACTTCAGAATTCTTAAGAAAATATAAGAATTGTTGGAAAATGGAAGGGAAGGAATGGAGATGACAGGGCACTTGACCTAGAATAAACCTCAAGGTCATGGACCAGAAAGACACGTTGGGTTTTCAGCCGAGAGAGAGGACTCCCAGAAAGGTATCTGATTCAGAAAGGGCTTTTCTGAAGTTGTGTGCATGACAACGAAAGCCAACTGAAGCTTGAGACTGATGGGTGTCAAGTTAATGAATGACAACAAAAAAGCAGAACCCCAACCACTGCTGGTTTGTTTCTGCTTTCCAAAGAAAAGGCTATTTATGGGCTTGACTATACACTAAAACTTTCACTGAATCTTGAAACCCAGTAAGGCAGAAACTACACCTCCCACTGAACCAGTGCTAGGAGTTGCAACTTCCAGGGGATTCACGCCACTTGAGTGACAAGTAAAGAGTCAAGTTTTTGTCCCCCCTCAGTCACTGTCTCAGTCAAACAGAAGATCTCTGGTCTAAAACTGTAGATGTGAAGGGCGAGCTGGGCAAGCAGAACGAAGGGGCTATACAGACGGACTGCATTGCCCTGAATGGGTACAGCCTTCTGACCCTGGGGAAGTCTCCTCACGCCCAGAAAGAACCAGCGTGTTCATTTCCTGCAGCAGCTGTAACTCAGTCTCACGCACTAAGTGGCTTGCAACAACAGAACTTCATTCTCTCACCCCAATCCCGTATGACCTCATCTTAATTGCACCTGCCAAGACCCTATCTCCAAATGAGGTCTCATTGTAAGGCTCTGGGTGGGCATGAGTGTGGGAGAACACCGTTCAATGCAGTACAGATGTCATGGGCAGACAGGTGCAGAAGACCACTTGGGGCACAGATAGGAAAGCGGGAGGCTGTGTGCAGGGTGAGGAAAGAAGGGGATCCAGGCTAGAGCCAGGGGTCGGAGGAGGCATTCCAGGCATGGAGGCAGCAAAATGAAAGTCTTTGAGACCCATCCTGGGAACAAGAGGTCAGAGAACCATGGCAGCCATGAAAGTATAGAGTTTCAAAAGGAAAGAAGTGGCAGATGTTGCAGAAAAGTCAGGCAATAAAACCCCAGCAGGCACCCTGAGATGTGGGGATTAAAGCTCACGACTGACCTTTGTTGCAGGGTTTCGGTGGGGCGACGGGAGTGGAGGTCTGGTTGCAGCAAGCTGAAGCAGAGTGTGGGGGCTGGGGGCGGTGAGCAGAGAGACTGCTCTGCAGACCGTGTTCCCTAAAGGATGGGTGAGGTAGGTAGTAGCTGAGTGGGGGACGGGTGGGGGAGGCCGGTCAAGGGAGACTTTATTTATGGACTGTTTTGAAGAGGAAAAACATTAACCATGGACATATGCTGGGATAGAAGAGCCAGGTGTGATCCATAGATTGTGTATTTTCCATGCATAGATGAGAGGGAAATTGATGACGTAGGCCACCTGAGGTGGTGGTCGGGGTGGGTAAGAGTGAGGACTGTTTGAAAAATAAGCCTCAGGCAAAAAAGAGGGGCAGTGATTTCCTTGAGACGCAAAGAAGGCAGAAGGAACCCAATTTAAAAGAGCGACAGTTGCCACAGGAGAGTAACCTGAAGGCCTGGAACATAATGGTAATAACAGTGATAGTTCTGTTATTAGTATTTGCTGGGGGAGGGGCCAGATCAAGGGCTGAAGCAAACACAGAGGAAGCCAGCCAGCCTTAAGGGCAGCAGAAGGTTTAGAGACCTCAGGTTTGCGGGCATGCCCACCTGTGTTTCCCCCAGCTGGGCTGCTCTGCAAGGACTTGATCTAAGCTCCGACATTTGTTCCTAAAACCACCACACGAGTACAGGCTGGCTGATGTATTATTTTATTTTATTTTTTATTTTTTAAAAGATTTTATTTATTTATTTGACAGACAGAGATCATAAGTAGGCAGAGAGGCAGGAGAGAAGCGGGGGAAGCAGGCTCCCCACTGAGCAGAGAGCCCGATTTGGGGCTCGATCCCAGGACCCTGAGATCATGTCCTGAGCTGAAGGCAGAGGCTTTAACCCACTGAGCTACCCAGGCACCCCTATTTTATTTTACTCTGAAGATTTTATTTATTTATTTGAGCATTTGAGAGAGAGACAGAGAGAGTATGAGTGGGGGCAGAGGGACAAAGGGAGAGGAAGAAGCAGACTCCCTCCTAAACAGGGAGCCCAAAGCGGGACTTGATCCCACGACCTGGAGATCGTGACCGGAGCCAAAGGCAGACACTCAATGACTGAGCCACCCAGGCGCCCCTGATGTATTATTTCAGTAGCAACTTCTACGAAAGTGACTTTGGAGTGTTATAACCAAGGGTCCGCCAGTCTAAGTGCGAGGTCTGCTCAAGACGGTGCTGGATGTTCACGGTTCATCACACCCCCTGTCGTCCAAACACATAAAAATGAGCGATAAAATATCAAAAGGGAAACCCAGTAAAACACAGCTGGCCTCAGAAACAAGCTCAACATTCCAGAGACCAGAAGCAGATGGGAACCAAAGCAATGGGTGGAACTGGAGCCTTGAGCTTCCTGGGTTCTGGGGTCTGAATCGGGCAATGGTGGCCAAGAGATCAGCAGCGTCGTCACAGGGACTAAATGTGCTCCTGCTTGAGCCAGAGGTGGCGCCAGACTCCCGGCTCCACGCCACCCGGAAGCAGCGGCTTAGAACATGGCAGCCACTCACGGCCTGGAGCTGTGGGGTGGCTTCACGGAAATAGTGGCCCTAGTACTCGGAGAGGATTAAGACTCAGGCCCAAGGCCAGGGGTGGAAGCAGCTGTGCACTGACTGGGACACTGGACCTGATACATGTTAGAGTCCCAGGCAGGCAGAGCTCCCCCCTGAATAGCCGCAGATGGGAGTGTGGTCCTGGGGCTGGGGCCGGGGTAGGGGGGGCTCTCGAACCTGACGAGTAGAGTGAAGAAAAGCACCACATGGGGGCGTTGGCATGTTTGAGCAAGGCAAGGGGCAGTGTGGGGGAGACAGGAAATACGGGGACAGTGGCAGGAGATGAGGTTGAGGAGAAACCAGGGGCCATATCATACAGGGCCTGGTAGACAGTGGTGTTTGTGAGTGGGATCCCAACACAAAAGCAACAAGACTTAGGTTGGGGTCTAGACCAAGCTAATCATGAAGTTTAATGCGGCAAAAAATTAAAAGCAGGTTATCCAGAAAGATTTGAAAATGGAGAACAATGGAGGAATATTAGCCTGCTAAACATTAAAATATAAAGCCATAAGAATAAAATAATGTAATATTGATACATTAATAAGAAGACAGACAAATATAACAGGCCTAAAAGTTCAAATATATATATATTTGAATGTAAATAAATATAAATGTATAAACATATTTGTATATATACTTAAATATGTAAATACATAAATATATAAAAATATATATTATAATTTAGTATATGACAAAGTAGCACTTCAAATCTGGGGGTAAAATCTACAATAGACAGAGGCTAACTTCACTAAAACACAGAGAGTCACTAATATTCCAAAGAAAAATAAGCAAAATATCAAGAGTTCACGGGGCGTCTGGCTAGCTCAGACGATGGCACAAGTGACTCTTGACCTTGGGGTCTTGAGTTTGAGAGCCCCACGCTGGGGTTAGGGTTTACTTAAAAAAATAAAAAATTTAAAATTTAATTTAAAAAATATCAAGAGTTCACAAAAAGGGAACTCTAAGTGGTTTTTAAATACATGAAAGACCTTTGAAAGAGATAAAAAATAAAAACACAGTAAGATTTTTATCTACAAGATTGACAAAGATCAGCTCATCAGAGGACGGACCACCTTGGTGAGCTTGCGGGTCACTTGCCTATTTTGCTCTCAAATCCATTGCCAAGTCTTTCCTTCCCAACTAGTCTTACCATGTGCCCTATCATCAACAAGCATCCAGTAGGACGGCCTGACGGAAGCTCAGTACTGCTCCTGTGCATTGCGATGTTGTCCTAATGGGAGGCAGCATGTGTTCTGGACCAGAAACCAATGTATGTGTGGTCTCTCCCATGGTCAGGTTACACAGTGCCAGGAGCAGAGCTGAAAGAGAGACCTCTCATTACACCTAACGGCCCATTACAGAAAGCTTCCAGTCCCACAAGTGTTGGACTCTGCCCAGTGAAGGAGTATTGATTCCCAAGAGAGGAACAAGTCCATCAGGAACACAAGAGTTGCCCGGAACTGGAGGTTGAGACTGCCATTGGGCTACTTTGTCATTGAACCGATGCCCAGGGGAAAGAGGGTCATCACATGGCTGAGGGGAATGATCTCTGTTACGCAGAGGAAACTGGGTGTCTGATGCACAATGAGCAGAAAAGTCTCTGTCTGGGACAGAAAGGATTTTCTCTGTGCCTCTTAGTATGGCAATGACCAGTGGCAAATGGAAAGCGCTGCAACCCAAGAAAGGGAAGATTGTTAAGAAGTCAGCCCCTTTGAGAAAGAAAGAAGATTTGCCTCACTCTACTGGGTAAAAGGATTCCCAAACAGCCAAATGCTGGCTGAGGACAGAGGGACTAGGGAATGCATCATAGGAGAGAAAGTGATAAGTATCCACTGAGGCTCATGGCCACTTACAGACACAAAGACTGAACAGCTGTATCTGCTTTCAGATTCTTTTTTCTTTTTCTTTCCCATTCCCTGATGACATTGTATGAGGGATGTGCATGGTACTTAGGTTTACAATCAGAAGAAAGATCCAGGAGAGACTAGACTGTCAAGACCCATGTGGTGAGTGGGGGGCTTTGTGTGTCCCCAACTGTATCCTTGGTACAAAGGATAGTGGCGCTCTATCAGGCAGCATGGCCAGGAAATAGGGGCGACGGCAAGAATGTGGCTGAGTCCCTCCAAGACTGGGCTGTGCCAGTCACGGACATGTTTTGCTCTCAGAGCCACTTCCCATCTTTCTCTGTTCAGGTTTGTATTCAGAGGAAATGCATTTCCCAAACTCTGGCTGAATTTCAGAAATGGGAGGCAATGGCAGACCCGCAGGAGGGCTACAGAAGGGAGAAGTCTGAGTATTTCTCCCCTTCACTCTCTCCCTCTGGGACATCTCTATCAGGAGGTGGCCACTGGTCCCGCAGCTCTATCCGGATAGCACCTCCCTCCATCCTCCCAACTCCTGCCAGACAGGCTCGCTGCCCTTCCAGCTGCCTCCACGCCCAGCTCCTGGGATTGGGCCACACTGCCTTTGTGGCTCCTCAGCCCCTGGGGGGACAGCAGCTTCCTGCCAGAGCTCTGCCCCACCTCTGACTTCTCTACCTCTCCCACCGCCTGGGTCACGAGTACCCTGTTTGAGCTTCCCTCTGTTTAAAATCCCAAGAGAGGACTCTTTTCTTGATGGGCCCTTGGCTGGTATGGCGAAGAAATGTGAAAATCAGCAGGCGGGAGTCAGAACGAGGCAGAATGTTCTTTGTGGCGAGAGCATAAACCGGCAAAATTCTGTGGAGGGTAACTCAGCAACATCTACGGGTCTATCAGGAAGACAGAAGCAGACAACTTTTGTTCCAGCAGTTCCACTTCTAGAAGTTTCTACTCTAGGTATACTTGCAGGTATTTAAAAATAATGTTTGTACAAGATTATTCATCACAACGATCCTTGTAGACGATTGGAAACTACCTAAAAATCCGCTGATGGGAGATAAGTTCAGTAGACCAGGATATATTCATTAAATGAACTAACTGCAGTCACCCAAAAGAATGAGGAAGTTCTGTATGCACAGCTAAAGGTAGATCCCTGAGATCTGGAAAAGAAGGTCCCAGAATAGTGCATATCATGCTACTCTAAAAGGAATAAATATAGAGACTATATTGACTTACACTCACAGCGATCATATCTAGCAAGAAACTAATGATTTGGGTTGCCTCTAAAGAGAACGTCTGGGAAGATGGGAAAAGGAGATGAGACAGTGAGTTTTTACCATTTCCTCTTTAGTATATTTAGAATTTGGTAATATATGCAGGGTTACATATTTCAAGAATACATAAAATTTAAAATTTTAAAAAATGCATTTCTATACTGCTTACAAGAGACATACTTAAAATATACACATTCACACAGAAAGGGAAAATGTTGAAATAAATGGATGGAAAATACATATTACGAAAAAATAAGTAAACAAAGAATGCTAGAGAATAAATCATAATCAGACAAAATAAAAAGTAAGGCCAAAGCATTCATGAAGATGGAGAATGCCATTATATATAATTTGATGGAAAAAACCTACTAATCACAAATATGTATATTCATATATATATAGCCACATAGTCTTAAATATATAAAGCAAAAACTAATCACTGGGAAGAAATTGATTGTACCAATACAAAATTAGTAAGGACGTGAATGATTGGAACAAATCAACAAGTTTGATCTTATCAACATAGGATCTTTCACCGACAATGGAGACTACAAGCACACAGGCAACACACATCAAATTTGACAATGAGCATAGGGAGAGAAGAAATCTCAACATGTTTCAAAGAATCCATGTCATAGAGGCCATCTTCTCCAACCACATGCTGATTAGAAATCAGCAATGAAAAGATGGTTGTTTTTTTTTTTAAAGATTTTATTTATTTATTTGACAGACAGAGATCACAAGTAGGCAGAGAGGCAGGCAGAGAGAGAGGGGGAAGCAGGCTCCCAGCGGAGCAGAGAGCCCGATGCAGGGCTCGATCCCAGGACTCTGGGATCATGACCTGAGACAAAGGCAGAGGCTTTAACCCACTGAGCCACCCAGGTGCCCCAAAAAGATGGTTTTATAATATGTTTGGAAATGTAAAAATCCACTCTTTCAAGTAAGTCGTGAACCGAAGGAGAAATCACTGTGGAAATGACAAAATATTTGGAATGCACCAACAATGGAAAGTACTAGATATCAAAACCTGCGAGAAGAATGTTTAGAGGGAAATTGAGAGTTTTGAATGCATCTATTAAAAAGCAAGAAAGGGGGAGGGAGGAGTCAAGATGGCGGAGAAGTAGCAGGCTGAGACTACTTCGGGTAGCGGGAGATCAGCTAAATAGCTTATCTAAAGATTGCAAACACCTACAAATCCAACGGGAGATTGAGAGAAGAAGAACAGCAATTCCAGAAACAGAAAATCAACCACTTTCTGCAAGGTAGGACTGGCGGAAAAGTGAATCCAAAGCGACGGGAAGATAGACCGCGGGGGGAGGGGCCGGCTCCCGGCGAACGGCGGAGCAACGGAGCAAAATCAGGACTTTTAAAAGTGTGTTCCGCTGAGGGACATCGCTCTAGAGGCTTAACTGGGGTGAAGCCCAGGCGGGGTCAGCGTGGCCTCAGCTCCCGCAGGGTCGCAGAAGGATCGGGGGTGTCTGAGTGTCGCAGAGCTTACCGGTATTAGAACGGGGAAGCCGGCTACAGAGACAGAGCCGAGGAGTGACTCTCAGCTCGGGGTTACCTTGAACTGGTGGCAGGCTCGGTCAGCTCGGAGAGCGGCCAGAGGCCAGAGTGACGGGAGTCATTGGGCGCTGTTCTCTGAGGGCGCACTGAGGAGTGGGCCGGGCTCTTGGCTCCTCCGGGCCGGAGACTGGGAGGCCGCCATCTTTATTCCCGTCCTTCGGACTCTATGGAAAGCGCTCAGGGAACAAAAGCTCCCGAAAGCAAACCCGAGCGGATTACTCAGCTACTCAGCGCGGCCCCGGGTAAGGGCAGTGCAACTCCGCCTGGGGCAAAGACGCTTGAGAATCACTACAACAGGCCCTCCCCCAGAAGATCAACGGGAAACCCAGCCAGGACCAAGTTCACCTACCAAGGAGAGCGGCAGAATTCCAGAGGAGAAGAAAGCAAAGCACGGAACTCATGGCTTTCTCCCCATGATTTTTAGCCTTGCAGTTAATTTAATTTTTTTTCTCTTTTTCAATTTTTTTTCTTTTTCTCTTCTTCTGCTAAATTTTTTAAACTTTTACCGTTTCTTTTTTAACGTTTTTAAATAGTTTATCTAATATATATATATATTTTCCCTCTTTTTATATTTTTTCTTTATTCGGCTTTCTTTTTTTTAATAGTTTCTTTTTTTTTCTTTTTTTTTTTTTCCTTCTTTCTGAACCCCTTTTATCCCCTTTCTTCCCCCCTCACAATTTGGGATCTCTTTGGAATTTGGCTAAAGCATATTTTCCCTGGGGTTGTTGCCACCCTTTTAGTATTTTACTTGCTCCTTCATAAACTCTTATCTGGACAAAATGACAAGGCTGAAAAATTCACAACAAAAAAAAGAACAAGAGGCAGTACCAAAGGCTAGGGACCTATCAATACAGACATTGGGTAATATGTCAGATATAGAGTTCAGAATGACGATTCTCAAGGTTCTAGCCGGGCTTGAAAAAGGCATGGAAGATATTAAAGCAACCCTCTCGGGAGATATAAAGCCCTTTCTGGAGAAATAAAAGAACTAAAACCCAACCAAGTTGAAATCAACAAGCTATTAATGAGGTGCAATCAAAAATGGAGGCTCTCACTGCTAGGATAAATGAGGCAGAAGAAAGAATTAGCAATATAGAAGACCAAATGACAGAGAATAAAGAAGCTGAGCAAAAGAGGGACAAACAGCTACTGGACCACGAGGGGAGAATTCGAGAGATAAGTGTCCACCATAAGACGAAACAACATTAGAATAATTGGGATTCCAGAAGAAGAGGAAACAGAGAGGGGAGCAGAAGGTATATTGGAGAGAATTATTGGAGAGAATTTCCCCAATATGGCAAAGGGAACAAGCATCAAAATTCAGGAGGTTCAGAGAACCCCCCCAAAATCAATAAGAATAGGTCCACACCCCCGTCACCTAATAGTAAAATTTACAAGTCTTAGTGACAAAGAAAAGATCCTGAAGGCAGCCCGGGAAAAGAAGTCTGTAACATACAATGGTAAAAATATTAGATTGGCAGCAGACTTATCCACAGAGACCTGGCAGGCCAGAAAAAGCTGGCATGATATATTCAGAGTACTAAATGAGAAAAACATGCAGCCAAGAATACTATATCCAGCTAGGCTATCATTGAAAATAGAAGGAGAGATTAAAAGCTTCCAGGACAAAACAAAAACTGAAAGAATTTGCAAATACCAAACCAGCTCTACAGGAAATATTGAAAGGGGGTCCTCTAAGCAAAGAGAGACCCTAAAAGTATAGATCAGAAAGAAACAGAGACAATATACAATAACAGTCATCTTACAGGCAATACAATGGCACTAAATTCATAGCTCTCAATACTTACCCTGAATGTTATGGGATAAATGCCCCATCAAAAGACACAGGGTATCAGAATGGATAAAAAAACAAAACCCATCTATATGTTGCCTACAGGAACTCATCTAAACCCGAAGACACCTCCAGGTTTAAAGTGAAGGGGTGGAAAAAGATTTACCACGCTAATGGACCTCAGAAGAAAGCAGGAGTGGCAATCCTTATATCAGATCAATTAGATTTTAAGCCAAAGACTATAATAAGAGATGAGGAATGACACTATATCATACTCAAAGGAACTGTCCAACAAGAAGATCTAACATTTTAAATATCTATGCCCCTAACGTGGGAGCAGCCAACTATATAAACCAATTAATAACAAAATCAAAGAACACATCGACAAGAATACAATATAGTAGGGATTTTAACACCCCTCACTGAAATGGACAGATCATCCAAGCAAAAGATCAACAAGGAATCAAGGCCTTAAATGACACACTGGACCAGATGGACATCACAGATATATTCAGAACATTTCATCCCAAAGCAACAGAATACATATTCTTCTCTAGTGCACATGGAACATTCTCCAGAATAGATCACATTCTTGGTCCTAAATCAAGTCTCAACCGGTATCAAAAGATTGGGGATCATTCCCTGCATATTTTCAGACCACAATGCTCTAAAGCTAGAACTCAATCACAAGAGGAAATTTGGAAGAACCCAATACATGGAGACTAAACAGCATCCTTCTAAAGAATGAATGGGTCAACCAGGAAATTAAAGAAGAATTGAAAAAATTATGGAAACAAATGATAATGAAACACAACGGTTCAGAATCTGTGGGACACAACAAAGGCAGTCCTGAGAGGAAAATATATAGCGGTACGAGCCCTTTCTCAAGAAACAAGAAAGGTCTCAGTACACAACCTAACCCTACACCTAAAGGAGCTGGAGAAAGAACAAGAAAGAACCCTAAACCCAGCAGGAGAAGAGAAATCATAAAGATCAGAGCAGAAATCAATGAAATAGAAACCAAAAAACAATAGAACAAATCACGAAACTAGGAGCTGGTTCTTTGAAAGAATTAATAAGATTGATAAACCCCTGGCCAGACTTCTCAAAAAGAAAAGAGAAAAGACCAAATAAATAAAATCATGAATGAAAGAGGAGAGATCACAACGAACACCAAAGAAATACAGACAATTATAAGAACATACTATGAGCAACTCTACGCCAACAAATTTGACAATCTGGAAGAAATGGATGCATTCCTAGAGACATATAACTACCACAACTGAACCAGGAAGAAATAGAAAGCCTGAACAGACCCATACCAGTAAGGAGATTGAAACAGTCATCAAAAATCTCCAAACAAACAAAGCCCAGGGCCAGACGGCTTCCCGGGGGAATTCTACCAAACATTAAAGAAGAACTAATTCCTATTCTCCTGAAACTGTTCCAAAAATAGCAATAGAAGGAAACTTCCAAACTCATTTTATGAGGCCAGCATCACCTTGATCCCAAAACCAGACAAGGATCCAATAAAAAAGAGAACTACAGACCAATATCCTTGATGAACACAGATGCAAAAATTCTCGCCAAAATACTAGCCAATAGGATTCAACAGTACATTAAAAGGATTATTCACCACGACCAAGTGGGATTCATTCCAGGGCTGCAAGGTTGGTTCAACATCCGCAAATCAATCAATGTGATACAACACATTAATAAAAGAAAGAACAAGAACCATATGATACTCTCCATAGATGCTGAAAAAGCATTTGACAAAGTACAGCATCCCTTCCTGATCAAAACTCTTCAAAGTGTAGGGATAGACGGCACATACCTCAATATTATCAAAGCCATCTATGAAAAATATCATTCTCAATGGAGAAAAACTGAAAGCTTTTCCGCTAAGGTCAGGAACACGGCAGGGATGTCCGTTATCACCACTGCTATTCAACATAGTACTAGAAGTCCTAGCCTCAGCAATCAGACAACAAAAGGAAATTAAAGGCATCCAATCGGCAAAGAAGAAGTCAAACTATCACTCTTCGCAGATGATATGATACTCTATGTGGAAACCCAAAAGACTCCACTCCAAACTGCTAGAACTTGTACAGGAATTCAGTAAAGTGTCAGGATATAAAATCAATGCACAGAAATCAGTTGCATTTCTCTACACCAACAACAAGACAGAAGAAAGAGAAATTAAGGAGTCCATCCCATTTACAATTGCACCCAAAACTATAAGATACCTAGGAATAAACCTAACCAAAGAGACTAAGAATCTATACTCAGAAAACTATAAAGTACTCATGAAAGAAATTGAGGAAGACACAAAGAAATGGAAAAATGTTCCATGCTCCTGGATTGGAAGAATAAATATTGTGAAAATGTCTATGCTACCTAAAGCAATCTACACATTTAATGCAATTCCTATCAAAGTACCATCCATTTTTTTCAAAGAAATGGAACAAATAATCCTAAAATTTATATGGAACCAGAAAAGACCTCGAATAGCCAAGGAATATTGAAAAGAAAGACAAAGTTGGTGGCATCACAATTCTGGACTTCAAGCTCTATTACAAAGCTGTCATCATCAAGACAGCATGGTACTGGGCCCAAAAACAGACACATAGATCAATGGAACAGAATAGAGAGCCCAGAAATAGACCCTCAACTCTATGGTCAACTCATCTTCGACAAAGCAGGAAAGAATGTCCAATGGAAAAAAGACAGCCTCTTCAATAAATGGTGTTGGGAAAATTGGACAGCCACATGCAGAAAAATGAAATTGGATCATTCCTTACACCACACACGAAAATAGACTCAAAATGGATGAAGGATCTCAATGTGAGAAAGGAATCCATCAAAATCCTCGAGGAGAACACAGGCAGCAACCTCTTTGACGTCAGCCACAGCAACATCTTCCTAGGAACATCACCAAAGGCAAGGGAAGCAAGGGCAAAAATGAACTTTTGGATTTTATCAAGATCAAAAGCTTTTGCACAGCAAAGGAAAACAGTTAACAAAACCAAAAGACAACTGACAGAATGGGAGAAGATATTGCAAACGACATATCATATAAAGGGCTAGTGTCCAAAATCTATAAAGACCTTAGCAAACTCAACACCCAAAGAACAAATAATCCAATCCAAGAAATGGGCAGAGGACATGAACAGACATTTCTGCAAAGAAGACATCCAGATGGCCAACAGACACATGAAAAAGTGCTCCATATCACTCGGCATCAGGGAAATACAAATCAAAACCACCATGAGATATCACCTCACACCAGTCAGAATGGCTAAAATTAACAAGTCAGGAAATGACAGATGCTGGTGAGGATGCGGAGAAAGGGGAACCCTCCTACACTGTTGGTGGGAATGCAAGCTGGTGCAACCACTCTGGGAAACAGCATGGAGGTTCCTCAAAATGTTGAAAATAGAACTACCCTATGACCCTGCAATTGCACTGCTGGGTATTTACCCTAAGATACAACGTAGTGATCCGAAGGGGCACGTGCACCCGAATGTTTTAGCAGCAATGTCTACAATAGCCAAACTATGGAAAGAACCTAGATGTCCATCTACAGACGAATGGATAAAGAAGATGTGGTATATACACAATGGAATACTATGCAGCCATCAAAAGAAATGAAATCTTTGCCATTTGCGACGACGTGGATGGAACTAGAGGGTATCATGCTTAGCGAAATAAGTCAATCGGAGAAAGATAACTATCATATGATCTCCCTGATATGAGGGAGAGGAGATGCAACATGGGGGGTTGAGGGGGGTAGGAGAAGAGTAAATGAAACAAGATGGATTGGGAGGGAGACAAACCATAAGAGCCCTCTTAATCTCACAAAACAAACTGAGGGTTGATGGGGGGAGGGGGTTGGGAGAGGGGGTGGGGTTATGGATATTGGGGAGGGTATGTGCTATGGTGAGTGTTGTGAAGTGTGTAAACCTGGCGATTCACAGACCTGTACCCCTGGGGATAAAAATATATGTTTATAAAGCTGTAAAAAAAAAAAAAAAAAAGAAAAGAAAAAAGAAAGGATGAATACCCAAGTTTTTGTAGCAACATGGACGGGACTGGAAGAGATTATGCTGAGTGAAATAAGTCAAGCAGAGAGAGTCAATTATCATATGGTTTCACTTATTTGTGGAGCATAACAAATAGCATGGAGGACAAGGGAGATGGAGAGGAGAAGGGAGTTGAGGGAATTGGAAGGGGAGGTGAACCATGAGAGACTATGGACTCTGAAAAAACGATCTGAGAATTTTGAAGGGGTGGGGGGTGGGAGGTTGGGGGCACCAGGTGGTGGGTATTGTAGAGGGCACGGATTGCATGGAGCACTGGTGTGGTGCAAAAATAATGAATATTGTTATGCTGAAAAAATAAAAAAATTAAAAAAATTAAAAATAAATAAATAAATAATAAATACCATCCATCCAAAAAAAAAAAAAAAAGCAAGAAGGCTAACTGAAATGAATAGACCATTCCGTTTTGAAATGAATACTTTTATAGAATATGCAAGAAAGGATCCTGGTAAGGATATTTGTACCCAGGGCACAACCAGTCCTCAGCCAGCGTTGGGGGAGCTGTGAGTGAGCCTGGTAACAGGTCTTACACCCTCCCAGGCTCAGATACTGCAGACCATTCTTGGAACTGGGAAGAAAGAGGGGGACTCCATCAAGAGGCATTTGGTGAAAGCTGTTAGACAACAATTAATCCTTAGGGTCCCTCCTATCCTCCACACTGCAGATGACCATGACCTTGGTCATGACTTGACCACCAAGTTTTCCAGGCTGGGGACCACAGAGACACAGAGGAAGGCATGGGTGTCTGGGATGGTCCAAACATATGTGTCCCTCCCCGAATTCATGTGTTGAAACCCACCGCCCCCCAAGGTGATGATATTGGGAACTGGGGCCTCTGGGAATTGATGAGGCATGTGGGTAGAGCCTCAGACAGAGTCGTGAGAGAGCTCCCTCGCCCCTGCCACCAGGTGACATCACAGCAAGAAATGAGGAACCAAGCACTCAGCAGGCACAGAATCGTCTGGCCCCTGCATGTTGAACTTCCCAGCCTCTGGCACTGTGAGAAAAATGTTTGTAGTTTATAAGACTCCCGGTTTATGGTATTTTTGTTCTAGCAGCCCAGATGGACTGACCAGTCTCCAGCCCAAAGAGGGAGATTAAGTGGCTGATGCAACTGAACACTGAGCTCCCAGAGAGCTTGGTTGTGAGAGAAATTATACACTTTTCTCCTGATAGTCCAAGAGGAAGGTAAAAAGACTGGCTTCAGGGGTTTCTCCCAACAGCCCCCCTGGATCACACAACCTGAAGATACTGTTGACCAGCTTTGCCATTCTCTCATGCTCACAAGCAGCTTCTAAATCTCTACTCGGACATATGAGCAGGTCCCCAGGATCTTAAATTCCTCCAGAAATCGGAAGCCATCCCATGTCTGGAAAACTCTCTTCAACTTATCTTCTCTGAAAAAGGAAATGGTGCTCGCTCTGCCCAGCTTGCTTGGACTGGCTACCCAGTCTCGGAAACCACCCCTTCACACCCTACTGAACTGGATAGGTACAGGTTGTAAAACACTAAGGAAATCGAGATAAGTTTCTCTGGGAGAGACCTGATGGGTTGGGGTAGTGCAGACCGCAGTCAGACCATGTCAGCTTGTGCCCACGTGCACCGCACACTCCTGCTTCCGCTGCCCTTCAGTGCCCTGCTCTGCTCCCCGGGGAGGTGACCCCCAGCACTGCAGCACTGGGGCTCTGCCTGATGTCCTCCAACCTCCTGGGTCCGACCAATGGGACTCACAGAAAAAGTATGGAAGACAGGGGAAGCGAGAGGGTTGAGGTATTTATTCCCCCACCTCCCTTCCATTTTGCCACTCCTCTGTCAGGGGCTAATCTGTCTCGGGCGGTAATTCTTGTGGGTGACCCCTCTCCCTCAGCTCCAGACTCCACCCAGGCCTCCGCTAACACTGTCCCAATCCTTGCACGTTGAAGGGAACTGGATCTGTAGGGGAAAGTGGTGTGCGTAAAAAATGTTCCAGGCCAACGGAAAAATACAGTAAGATCAGAGCCCTACAGCACACACACACAAATCAATTCCAGGTCAATTAGAAACCTAAATGAAGGTTGGAAAGCCTATAAAATTGTGATGAAGAACATAGACAATAATAGATTTATGACCTCTGGTGGGTCGTAGGAAGATTTCCTTAAAAGGACAAAAAGAGAAAAAGTTGGAGAGGGCAAACCTTTACAATACATTTGATGACATTAAATTTAAATCCCTTCGTTCACCAGAAGACACGTAAACAAAGTAAGAGAGGAGCACGGTTTGAGGAAAGATATTTGTAACATTGAAAAACTACAGAGGATTAGGTTCAAATTATAAGGATCCTACAAACCGAATAAGAAAAAGACAAACACATCCATGGAAAAAGAGACAAAGTACAGAAAGAGGGCAACCTCAGAAGAAGAAAATGGAAAATAAACATATGGAAAACACATTCACCAGCACCGATAATTAGGGGAATGCAAATTAAAACAACATTGAGATGCCCTTGTATTGGGTGAAAAATGTGAACATGAAAGAAATGAGCTCTTGAGGCATGAAAAGACATGGAGGAAGCCTAAGGGCTTATATTAAGTGAAAGAAACCAATCTGGAAGGTTCCATACTGTATGATTCCAACTATATGACATTCTGGAAAAGGCAAAACTATGGAGACAATAAAGATCGGTGGTCACCAGGAGGACTGGTGGGAGATACACAGGCTGAGGACAGGGGATATATAGTACAGGGCAGATATGCTATATGATATTATAATCGTGGCTGTTTTTCCTCAAGGATTTGTTCAAACCCCACAGTGTGTGTAAACACTGAGTGAAACCCTAAAGTATTTGGGTGATTATGACATGTCAATGTAGAGTCATCTTTGGTAAAAAAAAAATATAGATTATTCCATATTGATGTTGACAGTGGGGAATGCTGTGTGTGTGTGTAGGGGAAGGAAGTATGTGGGAAATCTCTGTGCCTTGCTCTCAGTTTTGTCGTAAACCTAAAACTGCTCTCAAAAAATAAGAAATGTTAATATGGGGGGGATGGTGTCTGAGTGGCTCAGTTGGTTAAGTGTCTGCCTTTGGCTCAGGTTACGATCTCAGGGTCCTGGGCTCAAGGCAGGGTTCTCACTCAGCAGGGAATCTGCTAGTCCCTCTGCTCCTTCTCCCACTTGTGTGCACTCTCTCTCTCAAATAAATAAATAAAATCTTAAAAGAAAAAAAAAAGAAATGTTAATATGGTAACATCAAGATCTGGTTAGAATGTGGAGGAACCGGACCGCACTCCAGGAACAGGCGCTGGTGTGTACAGCAGCATTTGCACAAGGCAAAGAGAAAGAAAGGAAACAGTGTAAGTATCAATCAAACGGAGACAGAATAACAAATTACATTGTATTCACAAAGTGCAATTCTATGCAGCGATACAATAAAAAAATGACACAACATGGAGCCATCTCCCCAAAACAAAATGTTAGGTTTAAAAAAAAAAAAGCAAGTTATGAAAGGATTCTACCAAATGAAGCATGTATGTGAAGGTTTACAATGTGCAAAACACAACTATTTTTTAAAATAAATACGTGTATAGTAAAAGTGTAAGAAAAACACGTATACGATTGAAACCTACCAAACTTAGAATAACTGTTACCTCTGGGGAGGGAGAGGGTGAGAGAGGAAGCAAAGGGAGAAAGGGGGGTTGGATATAAAATGGGGGTCCCAGAAGATAGCCAGTGTAGCTCTAAGATTTTATGGCAAGAAAAAAATTAAAACAGCTTCAGTGGAGTTGGGAGGTAGGCACATAAGTGTTTGTTATTCTTGTATTTTTTTTTAAGATTTTTATTTATTTATTTGACAGAGAGAGATCACAAGTAGGCAGAGAGGCAGGCAGAGAGAGAGGGGAAGCAGGCTCCCTGTTGAGCAGAGAGCCCGATGTGGGGCTCGATCCCAAGACCCTGAGATCATGACCTGAGCCAAAGGCAGAGGCTTAACTCACTGAGCTACCCAGGTGCCCCTCTTGTATTTTTTTATATGTTTAAAATATTTCCCAATGAAAATGTTTAAGCCCACGATGACCTTACAGGCTAGAAACGTGGCACCAACATGGAAGAAAGAGACTCCCGAACTGAGCTGTATTAGGCAGATTCCTTAGGAAGTCCCACGTGCGTGCTTGGACCACAGATGAAGAGGGGGCCAGGATCTGTCAACAGACATAAATTAGGTTAGGGGAAAACACGCACACACACAAACAAAAAATCAGAAAGATGCACCTGAGATGTTTAGCCTGGAGTCAAAGACTTTCTGACATTTTACAAGCAATGGAACATGCCAGCAGCTCATGGAATGTCATCCTAGAAAGGGGCAGCCGGCCAGCGACCACTTTGTATTCCAGAAAGGGTCCAAGTTCAGATGAGAGACAAATGCTCTTGGGTTCCCAGCCTTACCCTCATGGCGGGGCAGCTCTGGCAATCAAGATTCATTATGAAAAGAATCATTGAATAAGGATGCTCAGAGCCAAGCCTCCCATGCCCTGCCAGAAAGGCACAGACCCCGTGGCTGTCCTGTGGGTCCTGAACCGGATCCCCTGAAAGGCAACGGCAGCACACTGGCGAACTTGGAGTACCTCGTGGTCTTTGGCATCATCAGTCTTGGTCTCGGTCTGAGCCCTGGAGTGCCGTGTCGAAGTGATTAGACACAACGATCTATTTACATCCACGGAGCTCGCCAATAAATGGGCAAAGAGCTCATTGGTCACACTAAGTACAGCTTTCCCTCCACCGTGCACAGTCAACAACAAGCTTCCAATCATTTCTATTCCATTAAACATTGCAAATTAGAGTCCAAGGAGGAAGCTAATTTCCCGTCAGACAGAAAGAACCGAGGGGACCCAAATCTGTTCTTGTTTTTGCCCAGATGGCCACGTAGACACACACTCATAAGCCAACTCACCCCCTTCGAAATACACCAGAGCAAACACACGAAAATAAACAAGGGACTAGATCCTGGGTCGTGTGCTCTCTTGCTTTTATCACATCATCCGTTTTGGAAACAACGCAAGGGCCAGGCTTCGGATGCTCCAACATTTGGTAGAAAGGGTGCAGACGTTGTAAACGGGTCTGTTTGTGACTTGGTCCTCTCGCACTGGCGCTGGAAGATTTTGCCCCCAATGCCCAGGCGGCCTCGAAGCCCACTACAATCTTCCATTGGAGCTGATATCACACTCGGCCAAGCGAGAGTAGTGCACCCACATTTCAGGCCAATTTATTCTACTTGGATATAATGTGTCTCATTAATCTCTTCCATCTGGTGTTATGTGCATGAACAATTCTAGTGGGAAATATAAAGGACTGACACAGGTTTACTACTTGGACCTCGGAGTCCAGCTTTAATTTGCAAGGAGTTACTATTCCTGCAGATGGACGCAGCGATCTCAGAACTGGCTCTCCCCCAGTCCCGATGACATTGTGAGAACTTCTCCGTCTGCCCGGCAGCGTTCCCATGGCCAACCTATCCTGGTATCATCAGAAAAGTCAAAGGCAGAATAGGATTTCCAAGACAGGAACGGGGGGATGCCAACTCTGTTATTCAGGGCGTTTTTGTCTTCTTCCTACTGCCCCCGGCTTCCAGATCGATTCATGGCTTGGTGCCCCCTCCCCCAGGCTCCGGACAGGACAGACAAAAGTCAGTGTCGGACGGTTTTACACTCGGTAACAGAGCAGTTGAAAGCAGTCATGTGAGAAGACTCTGACATTAAATTGGTCCCCACTGAGGGTCGGGCATTACTGACTCCAGCCCTTCCAATCCCCACATCACCAGGGATAATCAACGGCTTTGAGGGAAAATTAACACCTTCTGAAAAGCCGATCTGAAAAACCCCTAGTATAATTAGGTGAGGTAACGAAGTGTGTTCATTAGTTCAACAAATTTCTGAGGGTCCAATATGTGCCATTCTTTATGCTGGACCCCGGGGGCACTCAGTGGTACGGGGAACAGACGCAATCGCTACTCGCCTAAATTACTCAGTGCTGTTGATTTGTGGGTTGAATTGTGCCCATCTCCCAAAATCAGATGTTCAAGTCCTGATCCCAGTACCTCGGAATGGGCCTGATTTGAAGCCAGAGTCATTACAAAAGGGAACCAAGTTAAAATGAAATCATTGGAGTGGCCCTTAATCTAATATGACCAGTGTCCTTATAAAAAGGAGAAATGTGAAGACAGACCGACAGACACACACGCAGGAAGGACGCCATGTGAAGTTAAAGATAGAAATCAGGGTGATGCTTCTATCAGCCAGGAAGACTGAAAATTGCCAGGAACTCATCAGAAAAGAGGGAGGTAAGAGGCATAGGAATCTTCCTCACCAGGCCTCAGAGAGAACTAGTTCTGCCAACACCTTGACCTTGGATGTCCAGCTTCCACACCTTGAAGCAATGCATTTCTGTTATTTAAGCTACTTGTGGTACTTTGTTACAGTAACCCCTAATAAACCACATACATGTGCCTTCTACAAATAACGTCACCTAAAAGGGAAAATTCATGAAAAGTTAGAAAACCTTTTTCTGATTTCCCATCAACCGGCTGAGGGATCCAGCTTCCCAGTAAACATGCCCAGTATATCTCTCCAACAACAACAAGGATTCCCAGCTATACACGATCCCAAGACACAGCTCTGGTCCGGCTGCCTCTGCATTCCCAGGATGTGGCCTCGTACTGGCTCACTGCTCGGCGGAGAGTCTGCTTCTCCCTCTGCCCCTCACCCAGCTCTCATGCTCTGTCTCTCTTTCTCTCTCTCCCTCTCTCAAATACATAAAATCTTTTTAAAAAAATTCCAGGATACTGGTCAGCTTCCAAGATAAAAAATTTCTCAATTGCATTTTTAACCTGGGCTCTAATCTCATTCGTGCTCTTATGAACTCTGTGACCTCAGGCAAGCCTCAGGTCACCCGGCTATACAGTGGCAATGTAGACTAAAAGACGCGGTTGGTTCTCTCTTCAAATTCAGCTGCTTGCCAGCTCACCAGAGTCGGCTAGTCTACGAAGGTAACAACAAGTAGTGATGATGATGGTTCATGTAAGTGTTTATTTTACCAAGTTTTGTCTTATTTTACCAAGTTAATGAATTTAGTCCATGAACTCTTTTAGAAGAAAATAAAAGCAAATAGCTCTTGAGCATTCTTGAATTTCTCCATGCACCCAGACTCAGTAGAATAAAAAAGTTTGCCGTTGCAGGGAAGAAAGCGACTGTCTCAGCAGTGTGTGTCACGGTTCCTAGCCCTTAGAGCGCCAGAGGAAGTGGCTTGGTCTGCCCTGCATGCTAGACACGGGCCTGAAGTCAGCTGCAGACACCACATCCTGGGCAAACAACCCAACTAACACGACGCGTGGGCCTATTAGCAAATTCTCATAAACAATTACACAGAGACCACTGGCCAAAAAGCCATTGACGGAAGAGAGAATTCAGTGTGTGATGAAATCATTGCTAAGAATTCCACCCAGTCTAGAAACATTTTCTATGAAAAATAACTCCTCTCAGGAAGTGGCTAGGGCTAAAGGCCTTGTAGAAGCTTCTAGGTACTGCTACAGATCAATACGTTGTCTGGAAACAAGAAGCACGGGGGCAGGCCTGGAAGAGGGGGTCACTGGAGCGTCTCTCCTCTCTCAGGGCAGGACACAGGACCAAGATGACCAGGCACACTCCATGGTGACCACCTGCTACCAGGGAATAATTTATAATCCCAGAAAAAACATTTCTTGGATCTCTCTGTTCCCAAGACAAGGAAGAATAGGGTGCAAATTTATGGCTCAATTCAGCCTCTTTCAATACCCTCTTTATCACTAGAGTATCTCTAAAAATTATATATGGGAAAGCACTTTGAAAAGTGAATTAAAAGATTTTTTATGTTCTTATTAATGCTAAAACCAAAACTTCAGTGTGCATAGTGCTGTAATGGAAGACAAATCACTGATTAAATTTGAATCAATTATCCATTATTAAATTCATGCTATTTATTCATCTCTGTAGATCAGTGAGTTTGCCTTAAACCGCCATTCTCTAATGAACTCCTGAGTAGAGGGGCAATCAAAACTGTAAATTCATATTTCCTGAACTAAAAGGAATCTTCTAGAACATCTTTATACTAAGAATATCGAGATGTGGAAAGAAACAAAGTGATGTGCCCAAGATTACATAGCTGGTCAGAGGCAGAGTTAACAGGAAACCCAGAGCTTCTGACACCAGGCAAACCAGGACTCTACCCCAAGCCCACCACCTCCTAGATGCCCTCTGACCCTTCCCTCACCCACCTCAATGACCCTCCATTGGCCTCGTTTTTCATTTCTATCTTCTGTGCATGAAGGCTTGGGGCTGACCATCTGTAAAATGGAAACATCTTTAAATTATATTTTCGAATCTAGAAGCATTATTTTTTTTAAAGAATTTATTTATTTATTTGACAGACAGAGATCACAAGTAGGCAGAGAGGCAGGCAGAGAGAGAGAGGAGGAAGCAGGCTCCCCAGTGAGCAGAGAGCCCGACTCGGGACTTGATCCTAGGACCCTGATATCATGACCTGAGCTGAAGGCAGAGGCCTTAACCCACTGAGTCACCCAGGCACCCCTAGAAGTATTGTTCTAAGTAAAAAGGCTTATAGCTGGAATTTTTCACTGATTACTACCGCCAAATAACTTGAATCTCCTTAGCCAGACTTTGTTCCCTAATCTCCCTTCCCCTGTCCTCTGTTTTAAAAAAGGAAGGAAGGGAGGGAGGGAGATAGCAAGAGAGAAAGAGAGCGAGAGAGAGAAGGAAGGAAGGAAGGGAGGAAGGAGGGAAAAGAAAAGGAAAGAGGAAACAGGAAGAGACCCAGCACACAAGAAAAGTGCAGAGCCAGTCCCTGGTCATCAGGCCTGGCAGAGGCCCAGGCGAGGGCTGAGAGACGTTTTACAGAAATGGGCCCCTCTGGAGAGTTTCCCGGCTGACAGGCAGTCATGTGGGGTGTGGACTGCAGGGCTAGCTTTTGTGGGAAAGTCACTCAAGTCCATGAGGTTTGATGGGAAAAGAAGCTGGGGAAGCTCTTAGCCCGCGACCCCACACTTCTAGCGCAGGGCCCTCGACCCTTGGCACTCTGTTGCCTCCTGTTCTCCGCATCAGCTTTGCACCCATGACCCCCCGTCCAGGACAGACCCCTCTGGGGGGCACCCCCGTTTGAATCCACATGCGTTGAGTGGCCTGTGAAGAAGTCAGTCCCTTGGCTAAAGCATGGGCCTAGCTAAGTAGCCAACTTTCAACCTTCATGGGCCCAGAGTCTTTTTCTTCTGACCCCAATTTCTTTCTTTCTTTTTTTTTTTTTAAAGATTTTATTTATTTATTGTCAGAGACAGAGAGAGAGAGAGCGAGCACAGGCAGAGGTGGCAGGCAGAGGCAGAGGGAGAAGCAGGCTCCCCACAGAACAAGGAGCCCGATGCGGGACTCGATCCCAGGACGCTGGGATCTGACCTGCGCCGAAGGCAGCGGCTTAACCAACTGAGCCACCCAGGTGTCCCTGACCCCAATTTCTAACGTGGAAATATATGTCAGGATGGCATCTGGGTATGGGAAGATTCCCAGAGCTCTGGTATTTTCCCCAAATGTCAAAGATTTACTCTGCAAAGACTCTCTGTGGAACCCATCAGAGGTACTCATGAGGCCTGTGGCCGAAGACTGAAGCAGAATCAACTTTTGATCCACTTGCCTTGAAATTCCTTCATCATTCTCTCGGCCGTTCACCTCCTGTCTCCTCTTAGTCTTCAGCTCCATTTCCTCTCCTTCATTATGGCTCCCACCCACCCCACCCCCTCCACTACCCCGTTGTCTAACCTAATGGTCTCTCGTGTTGCTCCTACAGGGTCTTCCCAGGGCCTCGCCGGTGTAGCAGTGGACCTCAGCGTTGCAGAGCAGAGAGTCATTCTGATAGAGAGTGGGTAGCATCCTGTTGCTTCTCCTAGAACCTCCTAGCTAGTTTCATCCAGATAGAAGAACCCTAGGGGAAAAGACGGATCTCCACATGGAGGGGTCAGACAATGACAGACATAGTCAGCACGTTGGCAAGAAATTAACAGAAGCCAAACTGCATGAGAAGAGCTCCAGGAAGCCTCTAGACTCAGGGAACCTGGCAACCGGCATGGACTTGGCCCCAGGCCTGTGAACAGAGGAAGGGGCCCCAGGAACAAACCAGAGACTGTGTCCTGGGATCCTCTTCCAATTCCAGCATTCCCACAGCTTCGGTGGAAGACGGAGGCAGGGAAGCCACGTCCCTGTGTACGTTGCAGGAGAACCGTAATTATCAGCCATCTGGAATTTAGCCGCAGGAGGGGTACTGACAGAAGTCTGGGGTAAGGCAACCGGAATGGTAAGCTTGCCAACCCCTCAACCCCTGCCCCGCCCCTGTTGTCAGCTGGGGAAGCAGACCCAGGGAAGAGCAGTGAGTGGTGTATGCCGCTGCCCAACGAAGGGGCCATGGGGGCCTGCAGGAAAACCGTCCCCACACAGCAGTGAGCAGTGGTCCGGCCACAATAGCCCGAGAGAATCCCAAGGGGCGATCCGCCAGGAGACTGACACTGGGAGGTGAAACTAACAACTGCCAAGGGGACCATTGGGTTAAAGATCTCCAGCAAACTCTCGGGCATTCTACAGGAGGGAGGGAACGGACACGGGAAGGGGCCTAGAGTCCTGCAGTCGAGAAGGTGTAAAGATCAAGGAGCATTTGCGCCTGCATGGGAATGCGATCTTACTCTTCTCGGGGGTCATGAGGTCAGATGACATTAAGTTTAACAACATAAAGAGAGGATTTGTGGACAGCTCTTAACAATTTGCAGGAAGAGGGGGCCCTTAATTTCTCTGTGAACCACTGTGCACGACTGGGCCCAGATACAGCCATAAAAGAAGTAAATCCTAAAAACCAAGCAGGCATGTGAACGCTTGCTGGGCACCACGGAAAACCCAGTTCGCTGCAGGATAGTGGTGCTCAGACATAATCCGACCAAGAAGAATTTTTAGATGGTGGGGTATATGGTGTGCATGCTTTTATTTTCTTTTAATTTCTTCTTATTCAAATTAGCATTTTTGTGCAAATGTGGGCTCAGATTATTAGGCATCCACTCTGGCCTCTAATTCACCCAAATTATATGCAGCCTGGTGTGGACCCGTATCTGTCAGTGACACCAAAGATGGCCCTGAAGCCTTTCGACAACATGGTGTCTCCTTAATGATCGACATTCAGTGTGATTCCTTCCGCTGGCTCTGTAGAGCCCCACCCTCAATTCTGGGGCAAGAGAGCTAAGATGCTAAGGCAGAGGCTAACTCTTCTCCCCGGGGAAGGCTCTGAGGATTGACGGGGCTTTCTTTGTGGGTGCCATAATAATCGTAAGTACTTAGTGTCTTAAAAAAAAAAAAAAACTTGGACGATAGAAATGTATAAAAGTAAAATATAAATGTCTGTTTTTCAACAGTCCTCACTCCCATACAGATGATCCAGATTCCCTAAAATAGACACTGTGGAGAGACTGGGTATGTGTTTTTATTTTCTAAGCATATTGAAGAACATCCTTACACACACACACACACACACACACACACACACACACACACACAAAGAAATGTAATCATAGCCAACATAGCGTAGGCATCTTACTATTTTCAATCAATACTCTGTCTTGGATACCTTTCCATATGAAACTTTCCTTATTATTGTTTTTAATGGCTGCATGGTTAGCCCATTCTAATTTAATTTAATCCATCTTTTATTACTAGATATTTAAGTTACTTTGAGTTTTGTGCCCTTGCAAAAAATGCTACGAAAGTATCTTTGTTCAGATATCCTTGCACACTTGCATGATTTCTTTCTAAAGGTAAATTTCCTGTAGTAAAGTTGCTAGACCGGAGGGTATGTGTATTTTGTATTTTGATGACTATTTTCAAAAGGTGGACCAGGTTATCCTCCTAGAGAGGGGAGGTGGGGAAGTGGTGTGTGCACATATGGAATGTGTCCTTATTCAAGATCTTGACAGATCCTAGTCTTGCCTATTTGACCAGGAATCAAACACCTGGGCTTCCATCGTGACTAGAAGAACTCACTGTGCTCTTGGCCATTAGAAATTCATCAAGATTGCACAGCTCCACCAGGTTATTTATGGACAAGGTGGTCTTCAGCAGATACGGGGGAGGTGGTGTTTCAGAATCCCAGAAGGCTGGCACAACAGGGTCCTTAGGGAGATGGTTGCAATCGACCTCCTCATTTGACAGATTTGGAGCTGTGGGAGGATGCTGTCTCTGGGCGTGCATGTCCCTGTCCCCATCCTTCTGCGAGATGTGGGTGTTCATCAGTCATCCAGAACTTGTGGGTCTTTGCAATGCAACCTCGGTGTGTATGGAAGGGGACCTGCTATGAGGTACAGCTGCCTGTCAAGGGCACGAGAGGTGTTCGCAAAACATACATCTTCCCAAGGTAAGTACATTGTACCTGCACTGGGATGAACAAAATGATGACAGTACGTTTGCTGAACAACAGATTAAAGTAGAAATCTACCGCCCGTGGTGTGACTCACTCCCCAGCATGTGATCTGTGGGAACATCCCTCCGCATCCCCGCCTTGGTGTCTCAGCCCTTAGAATCAGAGCTTCTTCCCTTCCAGAAACTAGAGGGAGGAAATGTCTACCCATTTCCTCTCCTCACCAGAAAGAAGAAGCCTGGCTTCTCTGAGTGGTCAGACTGGCAAGAAGGAGAGGCCAGCCCCAGCTCCCATCTCAGAAGAGGTCTGCCTGGGGCACTGACCTCCCAGGATGCTTGGTCAGCAGCTGTGTACCCCGGGGGAGGCAGCCTTGACCCGAGCCAGCTCCCACTACGTGCACACCTGGGTCTGGGGATGGGTAGGGAAACTGATTCAAGCTCCTTGTGGTCCTAGTTCTAAGCTGGCTCACTCTGGCTTAGGAGTAGGAGGGTATTTTCAACTGACTTCTGTTTGGATCTCTTGACAGATACAGAACTCAAAGGAAGAAAGGGGTTTCATGAATTGGCTGTCTTGAAACCATAACATTCTCCCTCAAAGCCTGTGAGTTTAAGAGCTCAAGACAGGAGAGATGGATCCAATTACTCACCTGACAAATGTTCGATGGCTTTCTGCGTGCAGAAGCTGGTGGACCACGGGATCTTTTCATTTCTCCTTCAAGGAACAGGGATCTGGTTGGACCAGGTCTCTCAAGTATATTCAGTAAGGCAATGCCCTTTCCACCCCGATGGATAGCACTGGGATCCAGGAACCTCCAGGCACTTCAGCAGCCTGGTTAGCAAGAGGGCAGAGGTGTCTGCAAAGCTGACTTGCAAATAAGAATTGTGAGACCAAATACACACATGTACATTGAGGGGCAATTAGAAAACAATTTAAAATATAGTAGAGCCATATCTCTTGAGTGGTTAGGAATGTCCCTGATAGATTGTCGAGGGAAGGAAACCAAAAAACAAGTTGCAGACTAATGCATTTACTTTAATTATATTTGAGTAAAAACAAACCAAAAAAGAATCTATCTATATGTAAATATGCATTTGCATCTGTTTGAATGAGCAAGGGAAAATCGCAGAAAGTAGATAGCAGGTGTTAGTGCTGGTTGTGCGGAGAGGGGGCCAAAGGAGATGACTGGCTTGCATTTGATATATCTTTGTACCATTTCCATTGTGACAGCACGTATCACTTTTGTATTAAGATACAACAATAGAAGAAATTAAATGAAAATGACAAGACAATGTTAGTTCCAAGTTAGTCTATTTCTCTGTGTTTAGGGGGAAGTGGGGGGAAGCAAGGCATAGAACAGCGTATATCATATGATCTATTTATGTCAACGAAAATGATTCATTCACACATATGCCAGTATTGCACCAAAATATCTTTCGGTACAGTTTGAAATATTTGTCACGGGTATGCAATTCCTTTGTTTGTCAGAAAATTTAATTATATTTATGAATAATTTGTAATACCAGGAGAAAATGCCTGTGATGTATTCAACAAAAGAGCAGTACATCAACCTGCTTCTATATTAAAGTTTCAGTAATAAGGGAATAGTGGGGGGAAAATGCACAGACGGAAGACTGGGTGACAAGGTGCCATTATGTCCACAGCGATGGTTAAGTCATTGGTGGGTTCGCTGAAATGAACAACAGATCCCAGAGGGTATGAATTTATCGCCGATGCTTCAGGGTTGGGGAAGGTCTCACCTGGCTGCTGCCAGACCCCAGATCCTCAGACCACGCACCTACCCAGTATCCACTGGAGGTCCCTCATGACACCCTTCACATTGGCTAGGACACGGAAGGGATGGTACAAGAAATGATGCACCCCGCAGAGAGAGAAAAGCAGCTGCTGGCGCCCACCCCACTGGCAGGGTCAATACCCTGTTTTCCAACTACATGCGATATTATAAGAGACAGGCAAAAAAAAAAAAAAAAACCCAAACCCTCCATTGGTTTGAATAGAGGTTAAGAACGCGTTATTTTAAAAGACTCAGAACACAGACTCCAGAGTCAGACGGCTTGGATTGAAATTCCAGCTCTGCCATCTGGGTCAGGCGCAGGCTTCTCCACCTTTGCATGCCTCAATGTTTTTGTCTGCGAAATGGGACAAAGAAAAAGACTAGCCTATGCCTCATAGGGTCATCATGAAGAGTCAACGAGTTAAGAGATAGGCAAGTGTCAGGATAAGGCTTCAAACACAGGACTCCGTGTTTGGTGTTGCTATGAACAATATGATTCCTTTTATATTTAGAAAGCGAGGGCCTTAATTCTTGATCTGTCCTCGTTGCTGTAATAATTGTTACAATGTATTGGGGGTCAAAGTTGTGTCTGGAAAATATGCGGATCTCTCGCGGGGGAGGGGCATCTGGCTGGCTCAGTCAGAAGAGCGTGGGACTCTTGATCTCAGGGTTGTGAGTTCGAGGCCCACTTTGTGTGTAGAGATTACATAAAAGTAAATTTTTTAAAAAAGAAGAAGAAGAAGAAGAAGAAAATACATGGATCTCTTCTCAGCAAGAGCCACGGGGTCAAAACAAATGATACATGAAAGTCTTTCCCCAATTAGCCCTCCCCTGCAGGCTTGGGTTTGAGAGCCTAGGGGTCCTACAGAAAAGTTACGCACTGGGGCAGGTGGTAGAGACAAAAGACATTCTCAACAGGAAACATCTCACACCCAAGTCTTGGGAGCTCTCCTTAGCAGATTTAAGAAGTTTTGTACTATTTCTTTTTTTTTTTTTTTAAAGATTTTATTTATTTATTTCACAGAGAGAGATCACAAGTAGGCAGAGAGGCAGGCAGAGAGAGAGATAGAGGAGGAAGCAGGTTCTCTGCTGAGCAGAGAGCCCAATGCGGGACTCGATCCCAGGACCCTGAGATCATGACCTGAGCCGAAGGCAGAGGCTTAACCCACTGAGCCACCCAGGCGCCCCAGTTTTGTACTATTTCTACTCCTAAAGCTAACCAACCAGGCCTGAACCAAGCACACCTGAGGCACTCACTGTATGTCAGGACCTGGTTTGTGTGGTTCTTTGGAAACACCACATCACACGCTGTTTCATTCATGCCATGAACCAAAGTGGGGCATCTCCTTGTTTAACTATACAGGTCAGGTGGCGATTCACAGACCTGTACCGCTGGGGATAAAAATACATTATATGTTTATAAAAAATTAAAAAATAATAAAAAATAATAAAAATAATAAATAAATATACAGGTCAGGGACAACAGCCACACAACTAAATGCGTATTTGTAAATACTATGCATGTAGTGCTATGTTTTCAGGTACCATATATTTATGGAATGCACACATCTTCATTTGTCAAGTTCTGCCCCGATAAGGGTCCTCCATGACCCTGTCTTCCACAAAGCACCCCTAGTCACCTCCAGATCCCACGGATACCCTGCCCTTTGGAATTCTTCAGCCTCCAAAGTAATTTCCAACTTAGTTAGAGACTGACTTGCATTGTTGCCTCTGTGTTTATCCCTCTTCTTCTTTTTTTTTTTAAGATTTTATTTATTTATTTGACAGACAGAGATCACAAGTAGGCAGAGAGGCAGGCAGAGAGAGAGGGAGAAGCAGGCTCCCCACTGAGCAGAAAGCCTGATGTGGGGTTTGATCCCAGGACCCTGGGATCATGACCTGAGCTGAGGCAGAGGGTTAACCCACTGAGCCACCCAGGTGCCCCTATCCCTCTTCTTGATGAACTTACTGATGATAGATGCTGGAAATCTACTCCCTCCTCCCCCTTTCCCCACACCTGAAGAAAAAAAAAAAAAAGCTGAGCGCATTATGAAACTTGGTATAAAATCATAGGCTCACAGAATTTTCGAGCTAAAAAGAACTTAAGTCTATGGAAGGACTCCTTTCAGAAGATGAGGGACCTCATCCAGCATCACCTACCAGTACGACCATCACGGACACTATCAATAAAGAGAAACGAACGTACACATTCTTGATGCCCAGTGTACTTGAAATCAAATGGGCACCATCTCCTACGACAGACCTAGACAGAGCAGAATTCTCAAGCAACCTCTGATGAGCCAAGGGAGACCTAAAACCTCTTTCCCATGTGCTGGGACAGGACATGAGATTTCTGGGTGCTGTCCTTCCTTACTGTTTTTTGCCTTACGATGCAAGGAGAGAGCAGCCAGTTTCGATTAACCCGACAGTCTCAGCCAGTCAACCATGGAAACCAGCTTCCAGTTCTAACTGCAAAGCACTGGCTAGCCCGCTGCTTGATCTTATCAGTCCATTAACCGGGAAGCTCTGCGCGGTTTTATCCCTTTCTGCTAATCTATCTTTCTCATAAAATGTACATGGCTGAACATTCAGTCCAGGCTACTTTTCAGCATTACATAAGAAAAAAGACTGGTGGGGGGGGCGGGGGGGCACAGGGTGGGTGAACACGGAAAGCAGCCACCGGGCCCATGTCTTGGTCCCTTCCTCCACTAATGAACACGCGTGGCCCCAGGGAATTGGTGCCCACAGTGACTCACTGCGACTTTGGGGTAAATCACACCCCCTGTCTCCCTCACTGCATTTACAAAGCACACATGGTAAGAGAAGGCAGGGGACTTCACTCTTCACCCACGAACTTCTTGAATCATGTGAGTCATCGTGCCTTTGGCAACTAGGGAACGACTCCGCAGCTGGAGTCTGGTGATGGGGCTTCCGCATTCTGCCGTGATTAATTTCTGAAAAATCTTCCTCTTACCTGCGTCCATTAGACTAGGCAGCGATCAGCAATCCTGTGCATTTTATCTCTGTATCCTGGTACTCGCAAAGCACACAGCACGCCCTAAGTGCTCACGATGCATTGACTCAACTGATTTAAAAGTCACTCGAGTAGACAGGGAGCAAGCTCTGGCCCCCAACAGTAGCCAGCCCCTTCGCAACCCCTCCCCACTCTCCACCACCAGTCGCCACTCCTCTTCCTTTCCGTGCATCTCTGAGGTCCAGCGGGTTGGCCCTGACTAGGAAGCAGCCCCCAACTGGCTCTCCTCCAATTTAGCAATCTGACATTTTTTTACAGATGATCCCAGATGAGACAAGGCTCCCCCACTTTCCCTAAATATCATGCATCAAAACGTAGCCTGAATTTAGATAGTAAAATGCTCACTGATGTTCTGCCTAAAGGCCTTCCACAACATGCAGGAAGAATATTAATTATGTGTCCTATTTGTTTTCATTGCCTAGGGGGTGCCGCTGCAGAGACCAGAGCATCTTTTATCTGTTCTGGGTTTCCTGTCTGGGGAGGGGCAGGCTGACTCCCCTTCCATCGACTTTTCGAATTCAACCCTATCCATTCATGTCAAACTACTTTGAGCCAGGAGAAAGCATACAGGAATCTGATGGGGGAAGTTGTTTTTGTTTTGTTTTTTTTTTTTTTTCTAAGGGGAGGAGTACCGGTAAGTGTTATATAAATACAACAAAACCTCAGAACAGTTCTGAAATGACTTGCTTCTACATCTCTTCAAACACAGGATGTTTCTTCTTTATATAATGGTCCATTTTAATGACTACCAGAATGTTCTGCCTCTTTGTCAAGTTTTGTTCCTCAGACAAAGTTTACCCACTGCCCAAATTTCATACAATTATTGAATTAGAGAATTGCAAGAACCCCCTTAAGGCTTCTAGATAATAGTAAGTATCTTTTTAGTTCCAGAACACTGACCTTAAATGTTTGGCTAGCCCTGAAGTCTAGGTCTTTCTATAACACCCTAGGAAATTATAGTCTTATAATCTGACGAATGTTCAAAAATATGGAACCGTAGCTGTACTTAAGATTTATTTTTCAGTATTTCCTGAAATTGATTTTTACCATAAATTAAGTGAGCTTTAGAAAGGGACACATGTTTAAGGAAGAAACAGATATTTCTGACCTGACCTAGAGTCTGCTATATTTGAAGTTTGAGAAAAAATTTTCATTTTTTCCAGCAAACTTGGAAACTGTTTCTTAAACCAATTTTTAGGCAAGAGGAATGATTTTCTGATGATATTTTGGCAGGCAGTAATCTTCGACAGGATAAGGCTTACAAGCACTTTACTGGCCTAGCTTTTAAAACACACTCCACATGAATTGTTCTCACTGTTACATTCCTTTTAAAAGAACATAATAATATATTTAATGCATTAAGGAACAATAAAGATTATACAAACTAGTCAATCAAAAAGGACACATGGGCCTTACTAAGTGGCTATGGCTGGCCTAGATTTTCAGTCTACATAATTGATCCCACACAGATGTAAGCACGTTTGCGGCCGGCAAGGCTGGGAGTGAACCGGAGCTTTCCAAAGCTATTCCAGCCGGCATAAGATGCTCACAAGTGGGTCTCACATTCCACGCTGCTTAGCACCATGGGCCTTGTGGCTGATGAGTCACAAAACATCACCACTGGAAAACACACACACAGGCACACGCACACACATTTCATAGTACCCACTGTCCTTCACTATACTTCCAATGATCTGTGTCACGGATCATTCCAACAAGAACAGGACTAGGGTGCCAGGAGTGAGTCAATCGCCTTGGGAACACAATTCAGGACATACCCAAAAACTCAATGTCAGGATAAAAAGTGTTTTAAAGCAATAGATAGAAAATAAAATTTAATGCAAAAAAAAATCCATGATGAACAATATACCAGAAGTTTAAAGAAGGTAGATCCAATCTGCACTTGTACAACCTTGCCTCACTTGCCCCACCTAATCTTGGCCCTTGTTCCAATAAAACTTTATTTACAAAACAGGCAGCTGGCCATGGGCCCGCCATTTGCCAAATTGATTTTTTTTTATATTCCATTAAAATATTATTTATCTTGATTACTAAGTTTTCTAGTACCACTTTAAATTCATAACATTGTCCTGGCTTTGTTCTCTCACTAACAATAAATATTATAAGGGCATAAATCAAGTGTTAATTTATCTTTGGTACACAAGAAGTACTCATTAAATTCTCACAAGTGATTCTCAAAGCTAATACTTAATTCACATTCAATCATTTCCCTAAATTTAATCCTCATTTTTAGCAAAAAAAAAAAAAAAAAAAAACAAAAAAAAAAACCACATAGATTATCCCCTAAGAGAAATGGAATGTAGAGCATGAGCCATAAGTATAATCATATTTGTTTATTTTTTTTAAAGATTTTATTATTATTTATTTGGACAGAGAGAGATCACAAGTAGACAGAGAGGCAGGCAGGCAGAGAGAGAGAGAGAGAGAGAGAGAGGGAAGCAGGCTCCCTGTCGAGCAGAGAGCCCGATGCGGGACTCGATCCCAGGACCCCGAGATCATGACCTGAGCCGAAGGCAGCGGCTTAACCCACTGAGCCACCCAGGCGCCCCTAATCATATTTGTTTAATATGGATGTTCTACTTCTAGCAATTTATCATAAGAAACTCATTCAGCCAAGCAAAAGATATAGGTATGAAAATGTCACGGCAGCATAAGTAATTTCCAAGCTAGGGGAACCATTTAATATATTATGGTATATCAATATGATGGAATCATATGTATTATTAAAGAAAAAAATTCTTAAAGACTACTTAAAATTTTGAAATGATTTGTATCAAAAACTAATAAAAATTAACAAAATATAGGGCACCTGGCTGGCTGGATCTGTGGAACATGCAAATCTTGATCTCAGGGCTGTCGGTTTGAGCCCTGCGTTGGGCATAGAAATTACTTAAAAATAAAACCTTTTAGGGGTTCCTCAGTGGCTCAGTGAGTTAAAGCCTCTGCCTTTGGCTCAGGTCATGATCCCACCTGCATCAGGCTCCCTGCTCAGCCAGAAGCCTGCTTCTCGCTCGCCCACTCCCACTGCTTGTGTTCTGTCTCTCGCTGTCTCTCTGTAAAATAAATAAATAAAAATCTTTAAAAAAATAAAATAAGATAACTTTAATGAAACATTTTGAGTAAAATATTCTCAGCGCAGCCCACACCTGTGGCAGGTTTCCTGTCCCGATGAATATCGCAACTCTTGTTAAGAGGAATTGAAAACCTGAGAACTCTTTCTTTTACTTCCAGCCAAGGATTTCATTCTTGACCCTTCACTTTTCTTACTAAGCTTTCAAAATCACCCTATTTAAAAGCGTGGCATATATTCCGGGAAATCACATGGAGAGGATTTAAATATCTCAAGTTTCCACTTCAAATGTAGATGAGCATAGAGATAAGGAAAGAGGAAAAGTGTTGTAAGGCAGAGATCAGTAAACTATGGTCCTTGGGCCCAATCCAGGTTGCAAACTAAGAACGGTTTTTATATTTGTTAAGGTGTGAGAACAAAGAGGAAGAGGAGGAGAAAAGATGGCAGAAACCTAATGGCAAAAAAAACCTCTTAAATATTTACCATCTGATCTTGCACTGAAAAAGTTTGCCAGTCCCCGCTCTAGGAGAAAAAATATATCTCTATGTGTTAGTCTACTCTCTATATTTTTAAAGAAGTAGCTTTTACTTTTTTAGAACAGTTTCAAGTTTACAGAAAATTTAAGCAGCAAGTACAGAGGGTTCCCATATAGCTTTCTGCTATATCTTAGGGGGAAACTATCTAGTATCTCACCTTTGAGCATGATGTTAGCTGTAGATTTTTTTTTGTAGATGTTCTTTCTCAAGTTAAGGAAGTTTCCCTGTTCCTAGTTTGCAGAGAGATTTTATCAAGAAGGGATATTAGACTCTGTTAAATGCTTTTCCTGCATCTATTGATACCCTCTTAGGATTTTTCATCTTTAGCTTGTTGATGTAAAAGATTTTATTAATCGACTTTTTAATGCTGAACCCCAAGTATGGTCATGATGAATTCTTTTTATTTGTTTTTATTTGTCTTTTTATGTTGGATTTGATTTGCTAATAGATTGTTGAAGTTTTTCATCAATGTTCATGATGCAATGTCTTTGTCTGGTTTTGCTATTAGGGGACGACTTCTCCAATGAATGAGAAAGTATGCCCTCTATTTCTATTTTCTGGAAGAGATTGTAGAGACTTAGTATCTTTTGTATTTTTGAAATAAATTTTTGAATAAATTTACCATAAAGCCATTTAGGCCCATTCTTCTCTATTTTGGAAAGTCATGAATCATTGGTTCAATTTCTTTCATCGGTGTAAGCTTGTTCGGCTCTTTCCTCCTTGTGTGAGTTTTGGTAGTTGTGTCTTTCAAAGAATTAGTGTGTTTCATTTCAGTTATCAAATTTTGAGGCACGCAGTTGCTTATAATATTCCTTCCTTGTTCTTTTAAAGTCCATGGGATCAGCAGTGATAGCCCCTCTTTCATTTCTGGCATCAGCCATTTGTATCTTCTTTTCTTGGTTAGACCAGCTAGAAGTTTATCGATCTTACTAGTCTTTCCCAAGAACCATCTTATGGTTTTGTTTATATTCTCTATTGAGTTTCTGCTTTCAATTTCACTGACCGTTGCTGTAATTCCTATGATTTATTTTCTTCTGCTTACATTGGCTTTAATTTCTTTTTCTTTTTCTTGGTTTCCTTAGTTGGAAGTTTATAGTATTGATTTTTTTTTTTTGATCTTTCTTCTTTTCCAACATGTGCATTCAATGTTATTCAGTTCCCTCTAATCACTGCTTTTGCTGCATCACATGAATTTTAAGGAGTTGTATTTTTATATACTTCTACGTGTTCAGTAGCCTATTTTTTTAAGTTAAACCATATCTATATTACCATTTCTAATAAACCTTTCTTAGAGGTTCTTAAAGTTTGAAAAGACATGATGAGGAGGAAATAACAATGGGGAAATTGGAGAGAGTGTCCTACACTGACTTTCCCTGAACTAATGATTGTGAAGACTGACTCTTCCATCTTCCCAATGCATAAACCATATGCCAAAGAGCTCAGACCAAAAACAGTCACTGTCCCTATTCCTGTTCACCTGGCCTTCCCCTGTAGAAAGTGATGTCTTACTAAATGTTACAATCTCAGTGGTGTGCTGAAGCCAGCTCCTACCTGCTATGGAGAGTCCATTGTTAATCTGATGTTAGCTTGAAATTGGCCGTGGTGGAAGTATTTGTAACAGAGAAATTGGCATCTACCACAAATCAGGGCTAACCAGGGACATAGGAGGCAGTGGGGGTGAGCTGACTTATCAGTGCCGTATTATAAGACCTATGAATTCCTCTAGCTTTCTACATTTATTGGGCATAAATAAGGAGCACAGTCTATTATATGTGAATATTGAAGGACCATAGAACTTCCAAAACCCAGTACCTCCTCCAGATGCCTTGAATATGTCAGGCCATGTGAGAAGAGGAATTCCTCTTTCAAGCAGCAATGTGAAATGTAGCTGGGCAATGGTCCAAAATAGATTTTCTAAGAACGTTCAGTTATGTCTTTTATAAACATAACGAAAATATTCTTTGACAAACTTTCATAGGGTTAAACGTAGGTGAAGTGATTCATCCAAATGTACAAGCTAAAACTAACTAAAAATGGAAGCCACGCTTGGATTATTTTTTACTCTATGGTGGCTTAGATCAAGATTTTTCCCTTGGAATCAGTATCATGCGTTGGTCCCAGAAGAAGAAGGGCAGTTATCAGAGGCTTGGGTTTGGAGGGACTGGGCAATAACAGGGAAAGGGCTGGAAGAGCAAGAAAGGATGTTCCCATAATGCTAAAAATACCTTTAGTGTCATTAGATACTTATTTGTATAGAAACGCACATTCCTAACTGTAATTTGAATGGACATCTGGCCCTACAATCTAGTTACTGCCAGAAAGAATAGATTCTAAAACTAAAGCGACTTTTAATGGTTTACAGATAAAAATTATACACAACAAACAATCTCACTTAATTTCATCGGTGTGTAATTTACAAGCTCGTGAACAGAGGGGCGTGTACACGCGCGCACACACACACACCACGTGAAAATCTATCCATAGGCATCTCTTCAACTTTCTGCCACCTCCCTACAAAAGTATAAATGGACAAAAATCGGTAGTACTATCACTTGCACATTTATGGTCTAGGAAGGATTTTCAAGATATTATCCCATTTAGTTATCATTGTTAATAACGTCAACATCATTTACATCTTAGTTTTACAGATGAGGAAACTAAGTCTCTGAGAGCTTCACTGACCTGCCCAAGGTCACACTGTAGGTCAGCATATGATTCGGGATTAAAATGTAATTTCCTGGGGTGCCTGGGTGGCTCAGTGGGTTAAAGCCTCTGTCTTCAGCTCGGGTCATGATCCCGGGGTCCTGAGATAGAGCCCTGCATTGGGTTCTCTGCTCAGTGGGAGGCCTGCCTCCCCCTCTCTCTCTGCCTGCCTCTCTGCCTACTTGTGATCCCTGTCAAATAAATAAATAAAATATTTTTAAAAAAATGTAATTTCCTTTTAACTGGAAATGAGAAAAGCTTGCTCTTGTCCCCCAACGCCCTAGAAGCAGGACAGAAACTTACTACTGTGTCCCTCCTCCCCTCTGTGTCAAGAAGGATGGAAGTTAATCACCAGAGACACCTCAAGACCCCGATCCGTCCAGAGACAGCATTGGAGGAAACCACAAAACAAATTTTGCTCAAACTAATCTTTATCTACCCTTAGTTGCCTTATGCATTTTTCTTGCCACAACTTGCCATCCTAAAGAAACATTAAGTCCTTTTCTTTGGTCTTGTCACTTCTCAAAAACTTCTTTGTTCTTTTGTGCAGATGCTGTCTCAGCAGGATTCTAACCATCCCTTGGAGTTACTCATCACTGGGTGCTCCCATGTATGTGATCAATGCCCAGGTTAATAAGCTTCAGTGTGTTTTCTCTCATTAATCTGTTATTTGTTAATCTAATTACAGGGCCATGGCCTGAGAACCTCAGAGGGGAGTAAGAAAAGATTTTTTGTTTTCTCCCCTCCAGTATCATACCACGGAAATAGCCTTGGACCAAGAATTTTCTTGCCCTTGTTCTTATAACCTATGCTACACTGCACATTAACCTGGAGATAGGGCTTTGCCACTTCAGGTGAGAAATGTGTCTGCACCAGCCTAAAATGTCATCTAGCAAAGGACCTTTCTAAGGCAACCATTTCCCTTCTGAGCCCATGGGCTGCAGCCCTGCCTGGGCTCAGTTTTACAAAGCACAGATAGTAATACAGTTACTGCTGAACTCCAAAATGCTTAAAAAGAGAGCTTTCACTCTGTCATAGATTCTCTTTGGACTTTCCTCTACAGACAAAGAGAAAATAACTTTTTTAAGTCAGCGAGTTATTTACAAAGGATGAGGTCATTTGCATTCCTGGAATGTCTAAATTTGCATCTATCCAGCTCTTGTTATTTACTACTAAAAGAAAATTTTTTTTATTTCTCTAAAAATGAAAACTACCCATCCAGTATCATTAAAAGTTTCTAAGTCAAAAAAAAAAAAAAAAAAAAAAAGGAAACAAAGAAAGAAAGAAAAAAAAGAAAAGAAAAGAAAGGAAGAAAGAGAAAAGAAAAAAACTCTAAGTCATTCTGATAGATTTTTTTTTTTTTTTGATGTTTAAGGATCTTGGTCTGGTTGTTATTATGATTGATTTTCATAATCTTTGTCAGCCACTTCCTATGTATCTGAGACCTCATGCAAAGTGTATTATTCAGGTCATAAAATGCAAATAGGAACAGGGACTATGTGTTTGCCTATCTCAAATTCTAAGAATATATGACCAACTCTAAAAATATACTTTTTTTAAAAAACCACATTTTCTTCAAGTGTTTTAGAGCCCAAACTAAATTTAGAGGGATGTCTTCAGATTTCAAGATTCTCTAGATTTCAAAATGTGCAAACACAGACCAGTATTCAGGTTATGGAATTAGGAAGAAAGGCTAAACATTCATCTGTTGAAGGACATCTTGGCTCTTTCCGCAGTTTGGCGACCGTGGCCATTACTGCTATGAACATTGGGGTACAGATGGCCCTTCTTTTCACTACATCTGTATCTTTGGGGTAAATACTCAGTAGTGCAATTGCAGGGTCATAGGGAAGCTCTATTTTTAATTTCTTATGGAATCTCCACACTGTTCTCCAAAGTGGCTGCACCAACTTGCATTCCCACCAACAGTGTGAGAGGCTTCCCCTTTCTCCACATCCTCTCCAACACACATTGTGTCCTGTCTTGTTAATTTTGGCCATTCTAACTGGTGTAAGGTGGTATCTCAATGTGGTTTTAATTTGAATCTCCCTGATGGCTAGTGATAATGAACATTTTTTCATGTGTCTATTAGCCATTTGTATGTCTTCTTTGTTTTTTTTTTAAGGTTTTATTTATTTATTTGACAGAGAGAGATCACAAGTAGGCAGAGAGGCAGGCAGAGAGAGAGGAGGAAGCAGTCTTCCTGCTGAGCAGAGAGCCCGATGCGGGGCTCGATCCCAGGACACTGGGATCAGGACCCGAGCCAAAGGCAGAGGCTTTAACCCACTGAGCCACCCAGGCGCCCCTGTATGTCTTCTTTGGAAAAGAGTCTGCTCATGTCTTCTGCCCATTTTTTGACATGATTATCTGTTTTGTGTAGGTTGAATTTCAGGAGTTCTTTGTAGATCTTGGGTATCAGCCCTTTGTCTGTAGTGTCATTTGCGAATACCTTCTCCCATTCCGTGGGTTGCCTCTTTGTTTTGTTGACTGTTTCCTTTGCTGTGCAGAAGTTTTTCATCTTGATGAAGTCCCAAGAGTTCATTTTCCCTTTTGTTTCCTTTGCCTTTGGAGACATGTCTTGAAAGAAGTTGCTGTGGCCAGTGTCAAGGAGGTTACTGCCTATGTTCTCCTCTAGGACTTTGATAAATTCCTGCCTCACGTTGAGGTCTTTTATCCATTTCGCGTTTATCTTTGTGTATGGCATAAGAGAATGGTCGAGTTCCATCAGAAAGGATGAATACCCAACTTTTGTATCAACATGGATGGGACTAGAGGAGATTATGCTGAGTGAAATAAGTCAAGCAGAAAGAGTCAATTATCATATGGTTTCACTTACTTGTGGAATAACACAGAGGAGATTGGGAGATGAAGAGGAGAAGCGAGTTGGGGGAAATCCAAGGGGGAGACAAACCATGAGAGACTGTGGACTCTGAGAAACAAACTTAGGGTTTTGAAGGGGAGGGGGGTGGAGGGTTGGGTGAATCTGGAGGTGGGTATTAAGGAGGGCACATATTGCATGGAGCACTGGGTGTGCTGCATAAACAATGAATCTTGGAACACTGAAGAAAATTTTAAATTAAAAGAAAAAAAAAAAGAAAGGCTAAACAACTGGGAATCATCCTGAATGAGCTGCTTGATTAGTATCTAAATGGCCCAAATGTCCCTTTACTCTGCTGAGGGGGTGGGGGAGAATCTGCTTCTGATTACACTATTTGAAAGCAAACATGCTCTAACCCATCAAGAACTGTCACTTTGCTTCATGACTGCCTCTCTCCCGGTATTTTATTAAGGTGGTATCTCAAGATACTTAGAAGTAGGCTCGTAATTCCCTCTCCAACAGGGAGGTGAGGAAAAGCATTTTCTAGGGGCGCCTGGGGGGCTCAGATGGTTGAGCGTCTGCCTTCACCTCAAGTCATGATCCCCAGGTCCTAGGTCAACAGAGAGCCTGCTCCCCCCCACCCCGCTCTGCCTCTCCACCTGCTTGTGCTCTCTCTCTCAAATGAATAAAAAAAATATTTTTTAAAAAGAAAAGAAAAGCATTTTCGAAAGCCTTGATTTGTTAAATACCCAGAACAGAGCATTAGATTAATTAAACAGGGAAACCATTAGACAGCAGTGGGTCTTATACCTTAGCGGCCCATGTAAACCAAGTAAAACCCAAGCCTGTACCCATCTCAAGGTCAAGAAATCTAAATCTAGGGACAACCCATGACCAACAGCCACCTGGGCTTTTTCCAAAGACAACTGATGAAGCTGTAGCCAATCAAGTCGGGGCTTCCCATCTTCTCTAAGAAAGCCTTGTCCCCCGCTCCTGCCGACCAGGTGCTCCTAACCACTTCCGGTTGGCACGGCCCAAATCAATTTCATGTTCCCTCAAATACACCCCAAAAGTTTTTAATATGTCTCAGTTTATCTTCCACCAGCAGGGACGATCAATGGAATTGCTGTGGTGTTATTTTACTTAATTTTAGAGTATTTACGCCACCCCCATCCTAAAATTCCTCTTTAGCGATATGGGATAAAATTCCAACAACGGATTGGTTATTAAATTTAAGTACAAATTTGCCACACAAACGAATCCCTCTTTGCCCAGCCTTTGCTAGCCAGGGTTTAAGACAGAAGGGGTCCGCTCTGCGACTCAATCCACAGGGCTTCGTGGGTCCAGGCGGAAGCCCTGGCCTTTGGTCAGGCAGCTCGAGTTCTGGAAGCCCAGCACAGATGTCCGGAGGGCCAGCTTGCAGCGAGTTTCTAGAGGGGGAAACCTGAGCTCTGAGGTGCTCCTCCAACTTCCTATTGAAAAAGAGCATCCCCTGAGAAAGCAACCAGGTTTTGGGAGACCAACACCCCACCCCATCCCAACTCCACCACCACCACTATCCCCCACCCCTACCGCAAGCCTCTGGGCTCTCTCTTTGTTTCAGTTTCTGGATTAATGAAAATGCACTTCCTACAGCCAGAAGTAGCAATTTTCTCTCTTCTCTAAAAGCATCAGCAGGACACACCCAGGGCTTTGTGTTCCTATTTTGATGATAAGAGAGCTTGCGGTCCCTGATCGTACCCTCTAGCCTACTGCGTCCTGCCTAGCTTGAACTGTCAGTGCCTCATTTACAACCCCAAAAGGTTTAAAAAAAAAAAAAAAGTGATGGACGGAATGTAAATAGTTAATCTCAAGAAGTTCTTTGATTAACGGAGAAACCAATTAGACTAATCCCCTACTTCTTAACTTCCTGGGGTCTCTCCCCCCACACCCCAACCCCAATCCACCAAACTGTTTTGAAAGCACCCCTGTGCCCTTTTTGCCTCGGGGAATGGGTGCCGAGGGCTCCTCAGATTTTCAAAGATTTCCAAGACCCCAGAACTTTTAGAACCACGACTGTGAAGTGCAGACATGGAAATGCAATTAACAAAGCCTGAAAAAATGAAATCGGTCCGGTGCTCCCTGCACTAAACCCCCGTCTTCCTGCATCCCTCTTCAAGCAGCAAGCATTCCAGCTAAAATGAGCAGTCCGCTACGCGTCCTGTCGGCTCCCAGCGGTAGATCGCTCTCTTGAGAATGCGGGAAGGCTTCTGGCCCTTGGATGCTGCGTATCTGCATAAAAGCAGCCAGAAACAGACCAAGAGAAAGCAAGGAGACTCGTAGCATCGCTTGTCTGCACTCCTCTGTCAGACAGGTAAGCAAGCACGTGTGGTTGGATGGCCTGAGACCTCTTCACTTATTGCCCTGGAAAGGACCAAAGGCCATCAAAAGCCACTTTAAATTTAAAAAAAAAAAAAAAAAAAGGTATACACACACACACACACATACACACACACACATATACATACATATAGATACATACATAGATGTATATAAAATAATGTTTTCAATGAAGTATAACAAATCTACAGAAAAGTACATACATTCTAAGAACACACCTTTACAAGTTGTCACAAAGTGACCATAACCACATAACCACCACCCGGGCTGATATATTTTGAAAAGCATTACCAGCATTTTCCTGGTGACAACTGGTAATTAATGAGGCTAGATGCTTTTCATATATATTCTGGTTATATATGGTTTACATTCTGAATATTCAAGTTAGTAATTATGTATAATTTGTATATTCTCTTTTATAAAGTGCCTTTTCAAGTCTTTTGCTCATTTGTTTACTGTGTTTTCTGCTTTTTCTAACTGACATGGAAGCAATAATTTGTGTATTCTGGATATGAGTCATTTGTCAGTTACATGTGTGGAAAATACCTTCTCCTGCGATGTTAGCTAGTGGCTTTCTCTCACATAGAGACCTCTGTGATGAATACAACTGACGGTTAATATTTGGTTTGTGTCTTGTTTAAGAAATCTTTGCTTACTTCAAAGTCCTGAAGACATTCTGCCATGTTCTAGAAAATGTATTGAAATGTATTGAATTGTATAGGAATGTAGTGAATTACCATTCACATTCAAAGATACAGTCCACTTGAAATAGATTTTTGTGTGTACGAGGTAGGGGTCAAGTTTAATATTTTTCTACAAGGATGTCCAATTAACCCAGCACTGTTTATTGAAAAGACCGTCACATCTCTGTCGCTCTGCAGTGTTCCTTTGTCATAATCTAGGGTCTATATACGTGCAGCTCTTTCTGGTCTGTTTCACCTACTTCTCCTTACACCAATTATTTGCTGTATTAATTGCTGTAGCTAAATAAAGTCTTGATATCAGTAGTGTATAGTTTCCAACCTCATTTTTCAAGATGATTGGCTTTGCATTCGCCTTGGCATCTCCCCATAATTTTAGAATCAACTGGAGGATTCTGTTACCTACAAAAGAAGGCTACTGGGATTGCACTAAAGCTAGTTGCCTGTCAATTCAGGGAGAAGTGACATCTTTATAAGATGAAAACTTGAAAACTTGAGTCTTCAAGTTTTCTTATATTTCTTTTTCTTTCTTTCTTTTTTTTTAAAGATTTTATTTATTTATTTGACAGAGAGAAATCACAAGTAGGCAGAGAGGCAGGCAGAGAGAGAGGAGGAAGCAGGCTCCCTGCTGAGCAGAAAGCCCAATGTGGGGCTTGAACCCAGGACCTGGGATCATGACCTGAGCCGAAGGCAGGGGCTTAACCCACTGAGCCACTCAGGCGCCCCTCTTATATTTCTTTAATCTCGCTCTATAACATTGTATAGTTTTCTGTGTAGCTGTCTTACACATCTTCTTTAGGCTTATTCCTAAGGGGCTGATTTTTTTTTAACTATTCTAAATGATGATATTCAATATTATTACTAATTGTTTATTGCTGGTAAAACTATTAGCTTTTATATATGGATCTTATATCTAGTGATTTTACTTAATTCGCTTACTAACACTAAAAGTGCATTTGTAGATTATTTGGAATTTCGATTTAATATTATATTGCCTATGATTAATGACTTTTTTTTTTTCTTCTTGGCCAACCAATCCTAATCTAACTAATCTTTTGCATCTTCTTCTTCTTCTTTTTTTGGATAGGACATCAGGACAATGTTGAATAGAAGTATTTACAGCTGAGCATTCCTGTCTCAGTCCTAATTTCAGGAGAAAGGTCCAGAATTTCACTGTCAAGTGTAATATTTGTTATGGGATTTTTGTAGACACACACTGAAAGATTAAGGAAGTTCCTTTTATGGAAACCAGCTTCTAAGATGATCCCCAATTCTTCTGCCCTCCCCCCTCCCAGAATTCAAGTCTTGTATAGTATTCTCCCACGCTGAATCATGGCTGGCCTGTGAGTTCAATGGAATATGGCAGAACTAAGGCATGACTTCCAGAATTAATCACAAAAAGCATTTCCGTTTCCACCTAACTTCTTGGATTTCTTGATCTCTCTTGGATTACTCATTCTGGAGTAAACCAGTCACTATGTCCTGAGAAGCCTCGAGCAGCCCTATGTGAAGAGGTTTACATGTGATGATAATGATCAAAAGAATGCCTCCACCAATAACCAACCCCAACTTGTCAACCATGTGAGTGACACACCATGGGAGCAGAGCTTCCCAATCAAGTCTTGACACTGACAGGGAAGAAAAATAATTTTCCTTCGACTTGTCTGAGTTCCCAGCTAAGAGCCTTAATAAAAGACAGATTAACAAGAGAAAAACAAAGAGAAAATTATGAGCATGGATACCTTATGCATATGTGAAAGATGCCCAGGGAAAAATAAGTCACTCCTCAAGGTGGCTTAGAAATCAGGCTTCAGTATCATCTTCATAGAGGAAGAGAAGAAGGGATGTAGGCCTCTTAGGGGAGAAGAAATTATTTTTAGGAAAGATGAATGGGCCCTTTGGGTAATAAATGGGAGGCATGATAGTTTGTGGGAAAGTGTGTCTGGGTGTGGTTTGGACTTCTAGTCTCCTTTCCCGTGGCAGGAGCCAGTCCCACCTGGTTGGTGACGTCCCAGGGAAGGGATTTACAATGGGTGAGTTCTTGGAGGGTCTGTCTTGAGGCCACTGGTGAAAGTCAAGTTCAGAGAAGCCTCTCTGTTCTTTTGCTGTTTTGCAAGTGCCTAGCTCAAAGTAATCACTCTAACAAAGCAGCTTATTTTGGGGTGCCTGTTGTGACCTCATGCAGTCTTATTTTGGGGTGCCATATACTGCTAGTCTTCAATGACTACAGGCCGAACCAGCATTTTAAGGCCTCATGAAAGAAGCAGAGGGAATATTCTAATCTAGTTCTTCCCAAATTCCTTATCTGTAGAAAATGTAAGGACAGTAAGTGTTGACTGTTGTCTTGAGCCACAAAGTTTCGGAATAATTTGTTTACAGTAAGGGATCATTAATACACCCACTATTCTTACTTTACTAAGAGTTTTTATCTTAAGTAGGTGTTAAATTTAATCAAATGCTATTTCTGTGTTATGAAGATGACCATATGATGTTTCTCTTATTTTACTAATTTTCTAATATTTTTTCTAATTTTATTAGTATTTCTCTTATTTTACGAATATGGTTAATTAAATTGATTTTCCTTAAAATGCTCAAATAAATCCAACTTGGTCATGATAGCTATATTATGTCTCTCTGAATTTCATTTTCAAATTCCAATGTTGCTTAGGATTTTTCCATCTCTGTTCATAAGAGACATTGGCCAATATTTTCTTTTTTTGTAATGTCCTTGTCAGGGTTTGGTGGTAAGGTGGGAGGTGTTTTGTCTTTTTCTGTTCTGTGGGAAAGCCTGTGCTAGATTGGTATTCCTTATTCCTAAGAGGCTTGAAAGAAAGAATTCACTGGTGAAACGATCCAGGCCTGATACTTTCTTTGAAGGAAGGTTTGAATTAGAAATTCAATCTTGGGGGGCGCCTGGGTGGCTCAGTGGGTTGGGCCGCTGCCTTCGGCTCAGGTCATGATCCCAGGTCCTGGGTTCAAGCCCCACATCGGGCTTTCTGCTCAGCAGGGAGCCTGCTTCCTCCTCTCTCTCTGCCTGCCTCTCTGCCTACTTGTGATTTCTCTCTGTCAAATAAATAAATAAAATCTTTAAAAAAAAAAAAAAAAGAAATTCAATCTTGGGTGGTTGTAAGACAATTGAGATTTTCTATTTGTGTGTGTGTCTTTTTTGCTAAGTAATGTTTCTCTGAGAATATTCATTTCATGCAAATTTCCTAAAATTTTGGCATAAGGTTGTCCAAAATGTTCTTTTTCATCTTTTGATTTTTCTCTGTAGAACGCTACAGTTTCCTTTTAAAAATTCCTAACATTGTTTATCTCTACCTACTCCCTTTTTTCTTCAGTCTCACCCTAGGAGTTATCAACATGATCAGTTTTTTCTAAAGACCCTTTTTTTGGCTTTTTGATTCTGTGAAAATTGTTTTCTATTGCAATAATTACCATTCTTGTATTTGTTACTCCCCTTTCCCTGCTTCCTTCCTTCTGCTTTAATTTTCTGTGATTTCTCTCACTTCTGTATATCAGCTTAGATCATGGATTTTTTAGCTAATAAAAACATTTAAAACAGTATATTTTCCTTTAAACACAGCTTTGTGCATTCACAAGTGTCAATACATTTTAAATTATGACTCTTTTCAAAATATTTATAATTTTCATTATGAATATGCTTTCTTCTTAAATCCGTGGGATATTTAGATATATGTCACTTAACGTCCAAATGCTCAGGGATCTTCTTTTCATTGTTGTTGTTAAATCTCCCTGTGACTTAAGAATGTTCTTCTCTACATTGTTCTGAAATTCTGTGCCATTTCATTCTGAAGCCTGTTACGACTTTCTTTATGATCCCGTATATAATCAATTTGGGTAAACATTCTAGATGTTTCTGAAAAGAATGTACATTCTGCGGTTGTCCAGGGAAGGAAGCACTGATTAGGTCAATTCTGTTCATCACATTGTTCAAATCTCCCTACTGTTACTGATTTTTTTTTTCCTGACTACTTCCACCAGTTCCTGAGAAAAGAGTGTTAAAATTTCCACAATGGGGCGCCTGGGTGGCTCAGTGGATTAAGCCGCTGCCTTCGGCTCAGGTCATGATCTCAGGGTCCTGGGATCTCAGGGTCCTGGGATCGAGTTCCACATCGGGTTCTCTGCTCAGCGGAGATCCTGCTTCCCTCTCTCTCTCTCTGCCTGCCTCTCCATCTACTTGTGATCTCTCTCTGTCAAATAAATAAATAAAATCTTAAAAAAAAAAAAAATTTCCACAATGATTTTTTGTCAATTTCTCCTATTGGTTCTGTCAGTTACATATATATGTATATGTATATGTGTGTGTGTGCATGCACTGTTACTACTGTTTGCACATTTAGAATTATTATACCTCCCTGAGTGATGGCACCTTTCTCTTTCTCAAATATGCCTTCTAATTTAATAATGCTTCTTTCCTTAGAGCCTATTTTGTCTGATAGGACTCTTTGCATGATGTATATTTTTTCCATCTTTTCACTTCTCATATTTCAGTAACTTTATGTCTAGTATCTTATAAGTGGCATATGATTTATTTCCTCATCCATTCTGATAACTTTTGTATTTTAATTGGAGTGATTTCTTTCCATTTACTGTCATTACTGACATGTTCGATTTTAATATACTACTTTACCATTAATTCCTCTCTGTCCTGCCTGTTCTATGTTCCTTTCCTTTTCTTTCATGTATCCTTTTGTATTCAGTGCCTTTTATTTCTCCAGTTTTCTGCTCTATTTGCTTATTATTATACGTCTCAAAAAACCATTCTCTCATCAGTTGCTCTAGAGATTATGACAATCATCCCTCACTTATTTAAGACAAACATAAATCACTACTTTGTCCCTTATTAGCCAATGCAAAGATCTTAGGACATTTTAACTCTATTTCTTTCTAGCTGCTTTTATGCCATGGTTTCATGCCTTTTAATTCTATAGTTAAAAATCTACAAAACATTCTAATTATTGTTTTGTATATTCCATTTTATTTGGATTTACCCTGTTTACCCTTCAATTTGTTCTTCTTTCTGAATCTCTAAGCTTTAAGTTGAGGATCGTTTTCCTTCTGCCTAAAAAAATTCCCTTTCTGGGGTACCTGGGTGGCTCGGTTGTTCAGCGTCTGTCTTCGGCTCAGGTCATGATCTCAGGGTCCTGGGATCGAGCCCCACATTGGGCTCCCTGCTCAGTGGGAAGCCTGCTTCTCCCTCTCCCTCTCCCAACCCCCTTCTTGTGTTCCCTCTCTCACTGTGTCTCTCTCTGTCAAATAAATAAAATCTTTTTTTTTTTTAATTCCCTTTCCTTTTCTCTTTAGTGAAGATCTGCTCAGGATGAACTGTTTCTGTTTCTCTTAAAAATAATGACTTGTTTTTTCCTCTTTGTTTCTTAATGATATTTGCATCAGATCAAGAATTCTGAGTTCAGTTTTTTTCTCTTCAGTAGTTGGACTCCATCATTCTGTTGTCTTCTGGCTTCTGTTACTGCGGTGGAGAAGCCGGACTGGAAGTCCTGTTCTTGCTCCTCGGATGGTAATCAGTCTTTTTTTTGAGGCTGCTTTTTAAGATTTCATGTTTCTCTTTAGCACCTGTATCATAAAGGGGTGCTACAAACTGATAAGGATACTATGTGTAAAGCCCTCCTACAAACCACTAAGAAAAAGACAAATAACCCAATAGGAAAAAAAAATGTGCAAAGAAAGGGAACAAAATTCACAGCAAAGGAAAACAAATGGCCCTCAAACATGAAAAGATGCTCAATCTTATTAAAAGTAAAAGGAATGCAAATTAAAATAATAAAGGTACACCATTTTTATGCCTATCCTATTGGACAAATCAGTAAGTTGGTAACACCTTGTTAGCAAGTCTGTGGTGAACAGGCCCTTCATGCGTTACAGGTAAGAGTAGAAACTGATATCCTTTCCCCGCAGGGCTATTTAGCATCATCTATCCAAACCCCAAAACGCACGTTACCTGTTAAGTCAGAGATTCCATGTCTAGGAATTGGTCCTCCTGACCCATGTGCCAAATAGCATTTGGTTTTTTATCCAATATGGCAAGACAGCCAGATGTAAAAATGTCAGGGGAAAGTTTTTATGCCCAGTTGCCTAGAAACAGGAGGTGCACTACACCACTCAGGGTCACATGGAGAGGAGCTAGGGCCCGTTAGGAGGCAGAAGGAGGGAGGGGGAAAGCGAAGTAGGAGCCTCTATTGTGGTTTTCAAGGGAAGGATTAGGTGAGGCAAGCTAAGCAGGATAGATGGGATCAGGAACAACTAGTTTGAATAATGTCCGTGGGCTCTGGGCATAGAGCTTGCCCCTGGCAGTCTAGCACTTGACCCTGGTGTGAAGAAGGCACATGGACAGTAGCCCAGGAGGACCAGAGCTCAATAAGGACTTGGCTGGGAGATGTGGACTCCGGATTGTTCAGCTTGCCTATGAAAAGCCCGCTCACAGAGGAGCCCTTTGCTCCAAGAGTTGGCTAGCCCTGGGAGGGGCAGGCCCTCCATGGTCAGTAAGGCCCCAGATGTCGAAGCATCAAGAATACAGAAAATAAGAAAACATAGTTAGTGTACACTTCCATAAGTTTATTCACTGCAGCATTATTTGCAGTAGCAAAAATGCGGACAACCTCAAATCCACCAGAAAGGAACAATAAATATATGTGGTTCCATTCGATGACCTATTACACAGCCATAAAAATACATAACCGGTACACTATGCGCTAATCTGAAAGACAATATAGTTCAATGGTTAGGAGATGAAGCTCTTAAGCCAAACGTTTTAGGATTCTAGCGGAACCTTGCCACTTTAAAGATAATTTTTTTAACAGATTTGAAAAGATTTTTTTTCTCAGTAGAGGCAGTAAGTATCCACGGAGAATAAAATTTACTTTTTTACCTTGCTGCTTTTTTGTGAGGGCAACCGATGTTTTCAGTCACTCAGGCATCTAGGTTTGTAATTACAGATGACAAGGAATGAGCCCGAGATGATCACAGCAGCAGCGCAAGTCGGGAAGGGCCAACGGTGAAGTCAGACTTAGGTAATTACCATGAACTACCTAGAACAAATTTCAGGAAGCAAATGTGAGCTCCCTGGGGCCATGCTTCAAACCACTGGCCTCGATTCTAAAGTAGGAAGTAACCCATAAGCGAGTAAGCTATAAATATCAGGGATTGGGGGCAGAAACAGAGTCAAGTGTTAGTACCTCTCCTCCGAACTTCATTCCGCCTGCCTTCACGGTTTTTATTTTTTTGTCTGTCCTTCCAATTTTTGTCAGATTTTTAAAGAGCTCATTCTGAAGTCTTCTCACTAGTTTTCAAATCCTTTGCAATAGGAGATCACAGTTGTGTGGTAAGATGGAGAGGGCTGGAGACTTGCAGAAGGAAGGAATGCATAGACACGTTACATGATGAAGTTGTGCACAGTCGGTCATAAGGACGATCTTTGTGCTCGACAGTCCGGCTGTGGCCCGCTGACAGCCATTTACCTAAAATCTACTTGCTCTGTGGCTCTTAGTAACAGAAATCCAATGTTGTTGGGGAGGGAAAGGCATCGTGCTCCCTGAAACAAACCACCCCTCCCATTCCTCCTTGAATCTCAAAAAAGCCTGCCCCAGACTTCTTGGAAATGTTTGCTTTCATAAATACGGGTCTGTCTTCTTCTGCTTTGTCCCTTTCTTCTTCCTGCTTGGAACGTGGACACGATGTTAAGAACTGCAGAGGCTTCTTGGAATCCTGAAGGAAAAGTCAAGAATTCACCGAAACGTTGACCCCGACACTCTTGGGCTGTTGAGCTAACAGAAGCCACTACCTGTGCCCAGATTTCTTGGTGCATGAGAAATCAAAAGAAATAAACTTGCGGGCTTGAAGTATTGGTAAATGATAGCTCCCAGCTCCCTAGAGGGGGGGGAAAAAAAAAAGCCCAGATTTTTAGCATTTGCTGTTTTCTGTTGTATAAGTTCTCTCACTGTGGCTGATTCCAAGCTACCAATGTGATGTCACCGAATGCAAAGATGACAAGAGACACGGAACACGAAACTGGTAGATACGGTGTTCCAACTAAACAGATAAGACAGAGGCAAATAGTCATGGGAGCACAGACAATGGCAAAACATGCTAAAATAATTGGGATGTGAGGATTTGGGGGCATTTATTACCATTGTAATATATTCCATTGTACATTTATAAGATTTAATTTTAATAATGGCTGTATTTTAAAATGGGCTTGCAAGTTTCCTGGAAATTCAATACTCAGTTTTTGCGAGCCAAGATGCATTCAGTCTGACATACCCAGGTGTAAGTCTGTTGCTCCTGGGGGGATACAACCTGAATTAATGCATCAGCCAAGGTTATTTCCCACCAGGGTTCAGTCTGGTCCTCTAGGTCATCCAGACCTGTCCCTCACCAAGTCCATTCTTGCTTTCATGCTCTCTCACCTCTCTCTCTCATTATTTTCCATCTTTCAAAAAAATGTAAATACAATTCTGTATATGGTAGGATCCTTCTGGAAAACTCCATGCCTATGATGGACTGACGCTAGGGCCTCCCTCATGTCCATACCATCCATAATCCCCTACCCTCAAATATGGCTGGTGCCTGGGACTTGACTCGCTTCTATCCAGAATCCATTGGTGCCTCTAACCAATAAGATGTGGCTCCCAAAAAAGTGATAGAATGCCACTCCCATGACTGGTGGCCTCCAGGATCGGAGGGCATCCTCCGTCTGACAAACAGGAAAAGAATAGGCCCTCAGTTGTATAGTCACCAAGAAATACATTCCAACAGCAACCTGAATCAGCCTGAAGGAGGACTCCAGGACAGCCTCCAGGTAAGAATGCCTCTTCGTCGGCTCACAGCCTTGTGTGACGCCCAGCAGAGAGCCAGCGAAGCCATCCTTGGGTTTCTGACCCACGGGAGATCATGAATGCATTGTTCTAAGACAGTAAGTCTGGGCTGACTTGTTACATGAGATATAAAACAAACACAGTGCCTCATCGTTGTTTCATTACCACTCCATTTCCAAAACTGGCATCACTTCAGAGTTCTGTGATATCCATTCATTAATTCCAAAAGTCTGTTCCACACTGGGGATGTGTACACATGGGTCACTCCTGGATACATTCACACCTCTCCTGTGCCACTGTTAATTTTTGGCATGACACATATTCATCAGATGCACAGGCAACGTGAGGCAGGGAGGGGGAACTAATTTTTTTTTTTGACAGATGGAATAGATGAGAATAATGAGCGAAAGGACGTGATGATGGTTATAAGTCTATCTTCCAGTTCGAAAGAATAGAACATGAAAGCCCTGAATTACCAGCAATATGGATGGATGTTTGGAAACGGTTGACCACAGAAGGAATGAAGAGTCAAAAGACCTGTCTGTTGTGTGTTCTTCCAACACCATCAAGCGATGAACTCAATTCCAACACTCTACCGGAGCCTGCCCCTCCGGGTTGTCACCTGTGTTTCTGGCTGGCCCCCTACACATTGAAAGTTCCAACAACCCCCTTGTTTGGCTCGTTGAATGGCTAGAGTGGCTCACAGAACTCAGAGAAACATTTTATTTATTTGATCTCCAGGTAAGTATGAAAGATTCTTACACAGGAACAGCCAGATAAGAGTTTCGTAGGGTGAAGTATCTGAGAAGGGGAATGGAGCTTTCATGGTTCTGAGTGTCCTTGAATCTCCACAAGTTTACCAGCCCGGAGGTGCTCAGGACCTTCTCCTGGCCCCGCCCAGTCCTTCTGGGGTGTTATGGAAACTTTACTACATAGGTATGAATGATTTAATCACTGGCCATTGGTGACTGAACTCAATCTCCAGCCCCTCTCCCTTCCCGGGAGAGATTTGGTTGGTGGGAGGACATAGGTAGGGTTTGAACTGAAATTTCCAACCCTCTAGTCACGTAGTTGGTTCCCCCAACAACCGGCCCCCATCCTTAGGTTGCTGAGGGACTTTCCAAAAGTCACTTCATTAATAGAAGCTCGAAAAGGTTTCTTATGAATGACAAAAGAAACTCATATTACTTGGGAAACTCCAAGGGTTGGAGAACTTTCTGCCAGGAACTGGGACAAAGACTAAATACATTTTTTGGTCATACCACAACCTGTAAATGTATATGTTGAAGAAAAACCTAGGCAGGAAGATTTCTGAAATAAGAAGTAGTTGAATTTAGGGGCGCCTGGGTAGCTCAGTGGGTTAAGCCGCTGCCTTCGGCTCGGGTCATGATCTCAGGGTCCTGGGATCGAGCCCCGCATCGGGCTCTCTGCTTGGCGGGGAGCCTGCTTCCTCCTCTCTCTCTGCCTGCCTCTCTGCCTGCTTGTGATCTCTCTCTGTCAAATAGATGAATAAAATCTTTAAAAAAAAAAAAAAAAAGAAGTAGTTGAATTTAGCCTTATCAAAGGTGCCATTGGAGAATGTGATTCTATGTGGGGGAAGTATATTGGTCCCAAGGTATGAAAAAATTGCTAACTGTGGTTCTTACTGAATCCAACTTGAAGATGTAGAATCATTTTAACTCTTGGCTCGCCCATCAGGACCTACAGCACTACACATCCCTCCCTCTCTCCTTGCCATGGTCAGTCTCAATATAGCTAATTGTGTCTGTTATTCATGCTGCAGAGCAAGCAATTCAAAATTTAGTGACTCAAAATAAAAGCCATCCTATTTACTCATATCTCTGTGGCTTAGTAATTCAGGCTGAGGTCAGCTGGGGAGGTCACTTATGCGTGTGTTGCCTGGAGTCACTTAGAGAGGTTGCAGTCTTGGGTGGGGGTGGGGGGAGTCACCTGGGGGGCTGGGTCTAGGGAGTCCCAGCTAGGATGGCTCATCTCTGTTCTATATAGTTCCATGCTCTAATGGGCTAGCCTGGGCTTCTTCCTGCAGCAGTGGTAGCATTTCAGGGGGACAAGAACAGAAGGTATAAGACCTCCCGTGGCTTAGGCTTGGAAATGGTACAACATCCCCTCCCCAACATTCTATTCTGTTGTTCAAAGAAAGTCACAAGGCCGCCTAACTGGGAGGAATGGAGAAACAGGTTTCACCCCTTGATGGGACAAGCTGCAAGGACTTTGTGCTATTTTTCATCTCCCCCATCAGGAAATCTATCTAACTTGATCATCTCATGTACTGATGCCCAGTCATCTGTCTGTATCCGTTGGTGATGACAGTCCAACAGGATGGGAGTGAAAACCCTTTCCTAAAAGATTCCAGCCGTGATGGGCCAGCTGTGGCCTCATTACAATCTTTGTGGTCGTTGATAAGGTCATGCACATCAAACCTTTTCTGAAACTCTGTCGTCTGCATCTAGTATGAAGAGGAAGCAGAATGGTCCCAATTTGCTACCCACGACAGATTGCTAGGGAAATGGTTGCTTTTTTACACTCAAGTGCCTTTTTCACAGCACCCTTGCTGATCAGCTAGTGTTAGCTGAAGACCAGTTAGCATGCTGACATTTCACTAAGAGTTGTTATCTCTAGACACCTGTGGATAAACGTGCTAATGAGAGACTTTTCTTAAGGGCTCTTAGATCCATGATTATTCTGAGCATGGTTGAATGCAAACATCATCAGAGCAGCGTGTTATGCGTAATAGTCTAGAATGTCTCAGTAATGCTTAAACCCCTTTATGCTCGTGACAGATTGGCTTCTGAAATAAGAACACAGCCCCCCGGGCTAACAGCAGCTTAATCATCAAGCCTCAGGTAGGAAAGCACCAACAAGGGATGACTTCCCAGCCCTGGGACATTTACAGAGTCATCTGTTTCCAATCTAATCAAGACAGCAACTGAAGTAATCTTTTTCCATCAAACATTCATTATTCAAACCACTTATGGAATAGTTCTGTGAGGGGAGCTGTTTCTTAGACTTCCTTGGTAGAGTATGTGACCTGTGGAAAGATTCCATATATCCCTCAAAGGCTCTACTCGAAGAGAGACTTGCTTCTCCTTGCAAATACCCCACACACTGATTACACAATCTGATGGACAAGTAGATCAGTGTGATCCTTGATGTCTACCTAATCCCAGTCCTTAACCCCCAACCTCAGGGTACTTGTACTCTTCCCTTCTTGAGGTTTTCGTGTCCTGTGTGGACTGTCATCAGTTGTGGCTGTTACTTTATCAGTTAATTGAAAGGATTTCTTCTTTCTTAACTTCTGGCACCTTCTCTTTCCCAACACTGCCTCTCCTTTTACCTTCTGTGTTCCTTTCCTCATGGGACTTATTTACTGGATAAATTAGGATATGGGGCGCGGAACAGAATTCACAAAGGGATTTAATTAAGGAAGCAGTGGGAAAGCCAGAGAAGTGATGTTTTTAGGTGGAATCTCCAGGAGAAACTTCTAGAATGCCAAAGAGCTGACCACCAGAGAGTGGCTCCCTCTGCTGAAAATCAGAAAAGTAGGGAATCAGGAAGCTGTCCTAGAATCTATTGAGTTCAAGAATGTAGCACCATAGCCACAATCTAGGGCTGAAGAAACAGGGATCAGGAAGTCGCTGCTTCTCATTCCCCACAAAGTTGGACAGGTGCTCCAGAAAATTCCAGAATCCCTTGACCTGGCTTGCCTATACAAAAGCAGCACGAAAATGGTCACGCTCTCGTTTCCTCCTTGCAAATGTCACACACGCAAACCTAAAGAAAGGAAACCATTTTCTAGGTGAAAGGATCTGGGAAATATGGTAGTTTGGGGTTTCTACCCTCTGCAGCGAGGGCACCCTGAAAGGAGAATGAACATGAATATAGGACAACTCTCACTGGTCACTGTCTCCTCTGACAACGTGAATTAGAATGTCTAACAAGCAAGGATGTGCTAGGCACTCCTAAACTCATCTTCAACATTATTGCCCTTGATGTTTACAACACCCCTTAAATTAAGCACAGTTCCCTCAGTTGTCCAAATGAAGAAACGGGGGTCAGAGCCGTGAAGAAATTTGCTCAAGGCCACAGAGCAGCAAGGGGAGACTGGGAATCAGACCCATGTTTGAGGGATACCGAAGGCTATACGAGTATTCCTATCAATCTATCTGGTTTTGACTGGTTTGATCCAAAGGCTGTGATCTTAACCACTACCTTAGACCACTTTACAGAGGTGCCCACTCCATCCCCAGACCTGGGGCCCAGCAGACCTGGCCCATAAGAACAGTTTTCCATTTCCTTTTCTGGAATTTTGACCATTTGCTTCATTCACTTAACCCAGTCCAGCCAGCTCTGGATCCCCAAATAAATATGGGCCAGCTAGAGGTCTGACGATACCCCCACTAGGCAACGTTAACCTCGGTCTCATCACCCATATGCCAACTGGTTTTCTAAGAAGACAATTGTTCTCATAGAGAAACTCAAAAAGCACTTAGAATCTAATGATATAAAAAAGAGCTTGAATACCTAAAGCAATCTACACATTTAATGCAATTCCTATCAAAGTACCATCCATTTTTTTCAAAGAAATGGAACAAATAATCCTAAAATTTATATGGAACCAGAAAAGACCTCGAATAGCCAAAGGAATATTGAAAAAGAAAGCCAAAGTTGGTGGCATCACAATTCCTGAATTCAAGCTCTATTATAAAGCTGTCATCATCAAGACAGCATGGTAGTGGCACAAAAACAGACACATAGATCAATGAAACAGAATAGAGAGCCCAGAAATGGACCCTCAACTCTATGGTCAACTCATCTTTGACAAAGAAGGAAAGAATGTCCAATGGAACAAAGACAGCCTCTTCAATAAATGGTGTTGGGAAAATTGGACAGCCAAATGCAGAAAAATGAAATTGGATCATTTCCTTACACCACACACGAAAATAGACTCAAAATGGATGAAGGACCTCAATGTGAGAAAGGAATCCATCAAAATCCTTGAGGAGAACACAGGCAGCAACCTCTTCGACCTCAGCCACAGCAACATCTTCCTAGGAACATCGCCAAAGGCAAGGGAAGCAAGGGCAAAAATGAACTATTGGGATTTTATCAAGATCAAAAGCTTTTGCACAGCAAAGGAAACAGTTAACAAAACCAAAAGACAACTGACAGAATGGGAGAAGATATTTGCAAACGACATATCAGATAAAGGGCTAGTGTCCAAAATCTATAAAGAACTTAGCAAACTCAACACCCAAAGAACAAATAATCCAATCAAGAAATGGGCAGAGGACATGAACAGACATTTCTGCAAAGAAGACATCCAGATGGCCAACAGACACATGAAAAAGTGCTCCACATCACTCGGCATCAGGGAAATACAAATCAAAACCACAATGAGATATCCCCTCACACCAGTCAGAATGGCTAAAATTAACAAGTCAGGAAATGACAGATGCTGGCGAGGATGCGGAGAAAGGGGAACCCTCCTACACTGTTGGTGGGAATGCAAGCTGGTGCAACCACTCTGGAAAACAGCATGGAGGTTCCTCAAAATGTTGAAAATAGAACTACCCGATGACCCAGCAATTGCACTGCTGGGTATTTATCCTAAAGATACAAACGTAGTGATCCGAAGGGGCACGTGCACCCAAATGTTTATAGCAGCAATGTCTACAATAGCCAAGCTATGGAAAGAACCTAGATGTCCATCAACAGATGAATGGATAAAGAAGATGTGGTATATATACACAATGGAATCTATGCAGCCATCAAAAGAAATGAAATCTTGCCATTTGCAATGACGTGGATGGAACTAGAGGGTATCATGCTTAGTGAAATTAGTCAATCAGAGAAAGACAACTATCATATGATCTCCCTGATATGAGGGAGAGAAGATGCAACATGAGGGGTTAAGGGGGTAGGAGAAGAGTAAATGAAACAAGATGGGATTGGGAGGGAGACAAACCATAAGTGACTCTCAATCTCACAAAACAAACTGAGGGTTGATGGGGGGATGGAAGGAGGGTGGTGAGGTTATGGACATTGGGGAGGGTATGTGCTATGGTGAGTGCTGTGAAATGTGTAAACCTGGCGATTCACAGACCTGTACCCCTGGGGATAAAAATATATTATATGTTTAAAAAAATAATAAAATTTAAATTAAAAAAAAAGAGCTTGAAGAAGGATTTTTCGCTCCATGTTCATAATCACCCCATGTATAATGAATATCATTCAGACACATCCAGACAAAGAACACAGGTCCTCACTCCACTGATGACTCCATGATAAAAAGCCTCTCCATAGGTGAAAATCAAGACAACGGCATAGGCTTACCCACTTGATTGGGCACCAAGGGCTATTTAAAGCATTTTCCTCTGCTCTGATAAAGAATGTAATTTAGAATCTGATGGAAAAATCCCCCTCTGGAGGCTGCTCGAGGCATCTTTCTGTCATGGCTGATTACCAGACTCGTGTTTATTGTCAGCAAGACAAAAACACAAAAATACTGTTCTTGGCATCGTGCTTATTTTTTTTCCCATTATAATTCAATCAAGGTTTAAATTCTCTCAACGGAGCAATTCTTCACTCAGAGAGAATCTTGCAAGAATCCACCATGGTTGGAAGCCGAGCAGATACTCAGACATTTCACCTGCCACGGAACCTTCTGGCAATGGGCAGGTTGGCCTCCACGCTTAAGTCGTTTCCTTCTCGGACACAAACACCTCGAGAGAGCTTCTGGTTCTCAGAGGGAATCACTTGACACCCACAAACGGATCAATAAGGAATGCTCTCAGGAGGCAGCCTCTTTCCGAACTATCACTTCCTATAAAATGTAGCAAAAGTGGCCGAGAAGGGTTATTTCTATCTGAGGAGTCCCAGGGGCTACACCCTCCTTAAGGGGATATGATGATGAAAATACACCTTCCTTCTTCCCCTTTTAGGATCTTTTGACCAGCAATAAGTGTTCTCAATTAGCCATGGGGTACCTTTCTGCCTAGAAGTCACCCCAGCATGCGTGGGCACTTACTAACCCTGGATGGTGATTCACGGTGCATAATAGTAATGCTCCGGCATCCTCCGTTGGGAGCGTGAGAAGTCCTCTTGCCACTCAGCTTCTCTGCTCTTTAGAGCTGAACGGATAATAATGCCGTATCCCACACTGGCCCCAAACACTCCTTTTTATTGTTTCGAATCTCATTGTTTGGAAATTATACCTAACTCCAGTGTAATGCACCTGTCTCGATGGGAATTGTTCCTGTTTTCAGATATGAATAGTATTATTGTATTTCAAGTCCAGTCTTCTTGGGGCTCAATACTTCTAGTCCATTTGGTCTTTCCTTTCCCTCCAACGTTAAGAAGTCAGCTTTGGGACTCATCTCTAAAGGTTCTCCTGGTTTTGCAGATTCCTGTTGTCTAACACCCTGGGCCAGTTCTAATCCTCTGGGGTACAAAATGTCATACAATGTCCCAGCCTCTGTATGTGTAAGAGGGGCACACATGACCCGCCCTGAACAGAGACCAACTCTTCTTTAAAGGAGGGATGTAAGTCAGGAAAGAGATTTATTAGCCCAATTTGCATGTGAGTCGAGAGATAAGTGGTCGTGTCTGAGCCTGAGCTCGAATTGTGAAAAAGCCAAAAATATATCACAGGTGGACAGTGTGTACTCAGCTATGCTTCTGGGGCAAACCCAAAAACAGGGACTCAAAACTTCTCCATTCCAAACATTCCTTTACCAGTTATGTTTCCCAGTATCTCTTGTAAACTACTTTCCTTTAAAGTTAAGTTTATTTACATTTAATCTGTTTGAAATTCCATGTTTCATGGGCGCCTGGGTGGCTCCCTTGCTAGCACCCAGCTCTTGATTTTGGCTCAGGTCATGATCTCAGGGTTGTGAGACTAAACCCCATACTGGGCATAGTGCCTGCTTAAGATTCTCTCTTTCCCTCTCCCTCTGCTCCCACACCAAAAAAAAAAAAAAAAAAAAAAAAGAAAGAAAAAAGAAGAAGAAGAAGAAGAAAAGAAAAAAAAAAAGAAAAGAAATTAAGTGTTTATTTTTTAACTTTTTAACCTAATGGATGGTTAGCATTTTGCTAAAAATTTATGTCTACTAACAACTATTGAAAATAGATTTGCTATTTCATTTTTTTTAAATGTTTTCTCGGGGCGCCTGGGTGGCTCAGTTGTTAAGCCTCTGTCTTCGGCTTAGGTCATGATCCCAGGGTCCTGAGATCGAGCCCCACATCAGGCTGCCTGCTTGGCAGGAAGACTCCTTCTCCCTCTCCCACTCCCCCTGCTTGTGTTCCCGCTCTCACTGTGTCTCTCTCTGCCAAATAAATAGAAAAAGTCTTAAAAAAAAATGTTTTCTCATTAAATGAAAGACAAATAGTACCAGTGGGAAGGCCCACACCCTGAGCGTGCTCTGTTCATCTGTCTGTGGTTGTCTCTAGGGAGGGTTATTTTATTGAAACTGAGTCATGTACAGACACAAAATTCACACAATAATCTCTCTGTATGAGTCCAAATTGTATAACACACAACCCATCCCAGGCTATGGAATATATAGGAACAAACTGATAATTTGACATGCAGTTTAAAAAAAAACAACAAAGGATGAAGGCAAACATGTCGCCTCATCTGCTGTTGGGTGAATATTTAATTTCTATTAGCCAGCCACTCCCTCCCCCATCTAGGGTGATACAGCATCATCACCCTTTGGATACATGATTCTAAAAATAAACAACTACTAAATTCACGATTTCCTGTCTCTCTTACCTACCTCAGTGTTTCTTCAGCGGTGTCATCTGTGATATGAATGGGCTTCCTAGCAAGCCCTGGAGACATGTAAGTGATTTTTTAAAAAAATCTGACAGATATGTGGCTCCCTTGATTACACTTGGAGGTCCCAGAATGTTATTGTCTGACTTGAATATTAAGTATCATCTGTATAAATTGCTATATCCTATTGGCCCCTCACAGCTGTGGAAAGAGGCTCTGGAACCCCAGGCATGCAACACCGTGGTTCCAACCTGTCCCCAGCAGAAACCTTCGAGCACACCCCAAGCCCCGTCAGCATCATGGAAACTGTGTTCGTAAGAGTTTCTTTCCAAGAAAAGTGCATTCATTCATAATTTACATTTCCCAGTTTTACTCATCAAATATACCAATATGTGCCGATCAGATGTTTTGATGAACATGAGCTGTTCAGAATTCTGTAATGAGTTGATAAAAATCCAGTCAAGAGTGTGCCTGGGTGGCTCAGTGGGTTGAGCCATGATCTCAGGGTTCTGGAATCGAGTCCTGCATCAGGCCCTCTGCTTGGCGGGGAGCCTGCTTCCTCCTCTCTCTCTTTCTACCTGCCTCTCTGCATACTTGTGGTCTCTCTCTGTTGAATAAATAAATAAAATCTTAAAAAAAAAATCCAGTCAAGAGCATGAAATCTTGAGATTTTTGTTAATCCACGGCCTTGCTGGGACTCAATAAAAATTTAAGGTACCAATCGCACTTCCACCATGCCCGACTCCCGTGGGTTCTTCCTTTACAGAATCTAAGGGTGCAGGGACACAGCCTGCAGGATCTCTTCCAGGGGACAGAGCTTCTGAAGACTTTCTTAAGTCATCCTTCCCCCTAGTAACCCCAAGGCCCAGTTCAAGAGCTGTGAAGACCAGGAAAACACAAAGTCACCTCCTCCAGAAGCTAAAATGTAACCTAGTCTAATAAATATGGAAGCCATGTCACAGTTGGGATTTTGTGGTTGATGATGTTGGGTTGAGGGGGAGTATCTGTTACTCCTGTTCTGCTTTGCTTTTTCCTCCCATAACATTCACTTATTGAATGAGTTTGGGGACAGTTTGGTGACTGTGACCTCAGTCACTCTGTGAGCTGAGTCTCCCCCTTTCCTCTGTCTTCCCAGCCTCTCATAAATTCCCAGTTTGTTGTCTTCAAGTTCTACTCTTTCCTGGCCCTTATCCTCCTTCCTTTGCCACCTCACAGCGGGACTAAGGGCTTACATGACATTATTATTAAGCAAGGATGCTGGCTGGGCTGAAGCTAAGCTTTTAATGAACCTGGCACTGGAATTAGACATTTGTCTCCACTGACGCGCGGGGGATGAGGGTCCTCTAGAGCTCAGACCCTTCCAGGCACATCTCGAGACTAGGGGAGTGGGAACCTGGGAAAAGACCAAAGCCAAACTAGGAAAGGGGATTTTAGATCTCTGAGAGAAAACACAACTCGAGGGAAGAAAACTAATCAGACTGTCTCAGCCCCTAATGGTAGGAGGGGCAGCGAGGTTCCAGAAACCCTGTGGTAGCTCTCCCTGATGTGCAAGTGTCTCCAGACCTGTAATGGGTGTCCTTTGCTGGCACACCTTCAGCCCATCTCTGTGGTGCTGATGTGGCCCAGGGTTCTCTTCCCAACTCCCTCCACCAAGGTCATCTCACTCATTCTTGTGGGTACAGCTCCCGCACGTATCCAGATGGCTCTCGACCAGACTTGCCCTGTGTGCACCTGGACGTGTGTACCCGCTGCTCACTCAACCTCTGGATCATGGGCCCCCACAAATTTGAACATATACAAACCCGACTCTATTTCCTACCCCTCTCTGTGTTCCCCCACCCTACACCCCTGTGTTCCCTATCTGCCCAATAGTGCACTGTTGTGGGAGACCCATCGAGCTTTTAAAAAAAAAAAATGTCGTTCCCTGACAGGGAAAACTTAGTGCTTTCTCGGGGCTGAAAAATGGGGAATTTGTGATGATTATGCTAATCGAGGATTGAAAACTTTTCCTCTGGAATGGCCAAAATGAGTAGACAAGTCTCGGTGACAGGCAAGCACCCTTGTGGTGAGCATGGCCTACCGTACAGAATTGCGGGGTCACTGTGCTGTACACCTGAAGTGAACATAACCCTGTGTGTCAACAACACTTCCACAAAAAACACACAGAAACAAGCGCCAGTCTTCCGTCAGGTCATGGGTGGCCTGTCCTGTCTCAGAGTCCGTGGCCACCAAAGACAGCTTTGGTATTTCTTCTGCAAATCCTGCAGAAAAATTTTTCCTCTTACAACTTCTACTCGGCCACCAAGCATGAATTCCGGGGTTGTGCTGGTTGTCTCCATCCCCAGGCACACTGCCTTCTGTCAGGCCTTCATTAGCTCTCGTCCTTGATTCTAAAGGTGTGGCCAGAGGAAGAGCGTCCTTGTCATCACACGGGTGGCTCATTGGAAATGCAGACTCTTAGGCCCTCCTCGGGCCTATGCAATCAGGGTCAGCTTCTCAACAACATCTCCAGGCCATTCATGAGCACAGGCAAGTCGGAGAAACACCATCCTCACTCACGTGCCTCTGCCCATGTGTCTCCAACTCAGCCTCTGGCTCCTTTAAACCTTTCTGTAGAGTAGCAGTAACCAGGGGACCCTGAACAGTTTTATTTCTATAATATCCTGCACCCTGACTCCCCCTCACCGAAACCTATTGTTTCTAACCCTGACTAAACTTTGGAATCACGAGGATGGCTTTTTAAAAAACCAATGCCCTTGGGACGCCTGGGTGGCTCAGTTGGTTAAGCGGCTGCCTTCGGCTCAGGTCATGATCCCAGCGTCCTGGGATTGAGTCCCACGTAGGGCTCCTTGCTTGGCGGGGAGCCTGCTTCTCCCTCTGCCTCTGCCTGCCATTCTGTCTGCCTGTGCTAGCTCGCTCTCCTCTCTCTGACAAATAAATAAAATCTTAAAAAAAAAACAACAAAAAACCAATGCCCTTGCCCCAATACCTGAAATTCTGATTTTATAGAAATGGGGGTTTGGTCTATCCTTGAAGTTCCCCTCAGGTGATTTGAATGAGGAACAAGAACTGGGAACTATGGACCCAAAGGTGAAGTTTCAGTTCTTCACCAGAGCCGGTGAGTCCCTCTAGCACTGAGCCCCTCGCTGACTGTGTCTCTCACCACCTCTGTTTGGTGTGCCTCATCCAATACTTGGTGCCCCAACATATTGGTTGAACAAATAAGGCTTTGCAGCTCCGACACCTGGCGTAGTGACTTCTGGAAAGAAAGCGTACTCCCTGCCTTCTGAGAAACACAGAGCCTGCAGCATTGGGAGGAACCAGGGAAGGATGGAGATAACATCTTTCCATTTATGACAAAGCAAATGCCTCATTTAACACCAGCCGGGGATTGCAAACAACCGTGCAGGAATCCCCTTTACGGTCCTATGGGTGATTCTACACCGCAACAGCTTTTCTCCTTCCAGACTGGCAGGCGAACAGGAAGCAATGGCTCTTGCTACCCAATCAGATATTTTCTGCTTTTAATTGGGTAGCAACAGAACTTTACCAAAGGCACCATCAAAGGCACTGGATCCTAGAGATGAAAACATATACCTCTTTCATGTTGCAAATAGCTTTATTGGTTTTTTTTTTTTTCCATTTGCTAAAGCATAACATGCTTGTTTGTGGTTTTTTTCTCCTCATTTTTCTTTTTTTTTTAAGATTTTATATTTATTTGAGAGCAAGAAGGAGACAGAGAGAATGTGAGATGGGGGAGGGTCAGAGGGAGAAGCAGACTCCCTGCTGAGCAGGGATTCCCAATGCGGGACTGGATCCTGGGGACGGGGTTCGATCCTGGGACTCCAGGATCATGACCGGAGCCAAAGGCAGTAGCTTAACAAACTGAGCCCCCCAGGCGCCCTTTCATTTTTCTTCTATTCCTGACCATCTGAGAAGCCATTGCTAACCACACCTTGTACACAAAACGACTGTTAAAAATTTGGTCTACTTCGTGTTTTTAAAAGCAGAACAGAGGCATCATGGCATTTTAAATCTCCAGCATCTTTTAAAAGTGTGGCCACTGCTCGCATGCCGTCATGCTGCGAGAAATCCAGAAGCATCAGCGCAGTCATGCTAACCAAACCACGCACATGCCGCTGCTGTCACATCCAACACCGTTATCCACGATTCCTGCTCACCCATCGCCAATTTCTCTCTCGAACAAGCTCTCCGGATTCTGTCATTATTAACTGCTCCCCCCAAATCCTTGTGCCCTGCTCTGTCCATTCAGAACAGACCCTCTGGAAAAGTACTTCCTGGGAACACCTAGCTTCGAGAGAAGAATGAGTCACATTGAAAGCACACCACCATGTCCTTTCTTGCCCCACACATGTTTGTGGAGAAAAGTCATAACATTCTGATTTCTGGGAAATTAAGACACCTGGTTTTTCTCTTAAAGAGGAAAATCAACAGGTCAGTCTACTTCCTTCATTCTTCATTTTTAAATAGGCTTTTTTTTCTAATGACTTCCTTTCCTGTTACACCATGGCCACATTTCTCCTTTCCTTGTGCTTACCCTCCCCCTCACCTGCTGAAGACTAGCAGGTGCTCAAAATACTAGGTTAACTCCCAAACAGTTCTCTGGAAAACCTAGATTTGATTTCCAGTAACTTGGATCAACTTAAGCATTAGATTCTCAGTCTTAAACATAGTCTATTAATTATTCCATTAGCAGTAATGAAGCACGCGATGCCTTTTCCCCCTCAGGGCGAATTCACTTAGCAAAAGGTGGGCTTTCCACCGAGACCCATCTCAGGGAAAAGGGCGTTAACCTCGAAATGGATTTTTAAATACAAAATAACAGTGATTTGTTAACACCAAGTTAATTCTGTATAGGAATGCTCTGCACATGACTGAAAAACCATTGCCACCAAAAGTCCCAAAGTGTTGGGACCACTGGAGACAAATTCCAGAACATAGCTGTATACTACAGAAGCAAACACGTGGTGTTTAGGACCCACACCGAGTTTTCAAATAATACTGCTAAAATGTATTGAGCCACTTTCCATGCCTCCATGAATCCTTGAAACAACTCCATGAGGCAGGTATGATGATGTCCATTTCTCAGGAAGTGACTCACCCGGACCGCACAGGCAAATATGGTCTCAAGCCCTTGTATTTCCCACGCAAACGCCCAGGACTCAGGTTCTCATACACCACGCTCCTCACTCTGAAGACAATGTCCCCTTTTTCTTCTTGGCTCCAAAACTGCATTGTTTCCTCATACCTCTGAAGAGGCTTTTGGAAACATGAGACCATTCAATGGCATGCAAATGTTCAGGTCAGTTTACACTTGTTTATTTTTCAGGGGATTAGGACTAAGTTCAACAGAAAACAGAAAAGTGAAAGTTAAGAACCACCCTTTTAAAACCCTGTAATTGTTGGAAACTTCTGGTTACGCATTGGGCACCTATGACCTCTTCCTCCCACAACGTAGGTGCAGGTATGCATGCACACACGTGTACACATGCATACTCACGTAGATACACACATACACATACACATACGTACGTGCTCGTGCACACACACATACACACTCACACGCACACACAATACACTCCTACAGAATCCCCACACCCTTAGTGTAAGTGCCATATATGAGAAATATTCCTCTGACCCATGGGTATTTTTAAGACCAAGCTTGGCACAGCTCATATAACAACTAAAAATATACCCAGGGGAAACCATTTTTCTCCAGAATAGATTGCCTTTAAAAATGAAAATTCAGAGCAGGCGTTCAGGTGAAAATTTTACTACTCCTTCAGTCTGCTTGGAGGACAAAGGTAATGGATACACGGATCCTTGGCTATAGATTCATTACCGACTCAACGAACGCTAATTAAGATACCTTGGCTTTCACAGCCTGTGGGATTTTTGCCATGAAAGGGATTCCGTCCGCCAGACTTGCATCCCAGAGAGAAAATAGCGGCCCGCCTGAGCAGCCCGAGCAGCCAGGAAGGATGAGATTAAATCATTAGAATGAAGACCAGCGAAACAGTTATTGCAGGTGATAGCTGAGGGGAAAAAAAATTAATGAGCCTCGAACTCCAGGATCCTGTGGCTTAAAAATATGATTTGTAAACTGAAAATTTTAGTAGCTGAATTCACCGCTCACATCTGAATTGGTGGCCTCAAAAATAAAGAACGCCTCAACGAATAGAGAGAAGACAGTTGTGGGGGCAAGATAAGAGACTCAGATGATAGATTCAGGAAGCGACATGTGGAAAATGAGTGACAGCCCAGGCTGGGTATTTATTATCAAGGTATGGCAACGGTACTGTTGTTATGGTATGGGGGAGATCGATACTGGCATTCTCAGGAATGGATTGATAAAATGTCAAGGCCTGGCCTTACAATTCTCAAACAACAACAACAAAACCAAAAGACCATAAACAAGCCCGTGCCAATGAGGGAAAGTGCAACGAGGTGAAGTAAGAATAATAATATGTTGATAATTGTTGAAAGTGAGTAATGGTGCGAGGGAGCTCTTTACAGTGTTTTAAAAGGAGTTAAGTCAAAGCAAAGTGACAGAGAAGGGTAGAAAGTTGAGGGGGCAGCAGTATGGTAGATCAGTGGCTCTGAAGCTTCCACGCCCACTGAAAGGTAACTAGTTCCTTGATCACTTACAACAAACAAAAACCATAATGATAATGTATGTAGGACATACTAGAAAGTGAAGGTAACATTCAAGAACCAGAAGGAAAAGGAAAACAAAAGCAGAAACCTAAATCTTGAGTTGAAACTCAACCAATATGCAGGTGAGTAGGAAGATTAGTGACCTACAGCAATCCAACGAAGAAGGGGAAATCTTTTGGACAGATGGTGCTATAAAATTGGACTTTCATACATAAAAATGTAAACAGTTGTAAGCCTGACCCTTCCCTCACACCAGGTACAAAAGGTAACTTAAAATGAATCCTAGATCATCTTGACACAGAGCCCAAGTGGAAGCCAACACAAAGCCTTGAAGCCATGTTACGCCTAATTATCCCCACTAAACACCACCTGCTCCTCCCGACGAAAATCACGTTTATATCATTCATATGACTGGACTCCTACACCCTACGGATGTCATTACTGTTGTTTGCCAAATAGATCCGGATCTACCCAGTTCCAGTCACGTGACTGAAGTGTACTCCCTGTCTCCCTTGTAGTTCATTGGGGCCATGTGGGTAGTTCCAGCCAATGAGCTCCAAGCAAAGAGATGTGCATTGCTTCCAATGTCAATGATGGAATTACAGTGCAGCAAGCACCATTCAAGATAGGAGCCCCTCCATCAACGTGGGGATTTGCATAGCTGCCATGAGTGGAGGCGCCAACCACCAGTGATGGACGCAGTGAAGAAACAGACCTTTGTTCTTCCTAACTGCTAAAACCTTGAGGTTGCTTGTTACCATGCTGTAACCTGTCCCGTTTCAATCAACACTACCCCTAAGTGGAGGAGATGTCATTTTAATCACTTCTGAGTTCCCTTTATTCCTTCATTTACCGAGCCCCTACTTTGTACTCGCTCTAAGGATACAGAAGTGCAGAAAGCACTTGCCTAGGTCCTTTGCCTAGGTCTGTGACTACAGATATAAAACCCGGGGGTGGGGGTGGGGCGCCTGGGTGGCTCAGTTGCTAAGCGTCTGCGTTCTGCTCAGGTCACGATCCCGGGGTCCTGGGATCTAGCCCCGCATTGGGCTGCCTGCTCAGCTGGAAGCTGGCTTCTCCCTCTCCCTCTCCCTCTCCCACTCCCCCTGCCTGTATTTCCTCTATCGCTGTGTCTCTCTCTGTGAAATAAATAAATAGTTTTAAAAGGGGGGTGGTGGATTAAAAACTCTATTCACCTGAGTAATTTGGCTTGTCCATTAGCCTTTCTGAGGTCAGTTCCCTCATCCATAAAATACACGTAATACCTACCTTGCAAGGGTTTTATAAAGATTAGCAGCCCTGCCTGATACATGAAGAGGAAACTAAACAACAGCTATAAATATTTTCTTTAATGTTTCATAAAAAAAATATACTTCAGGCAAAGAATGAAAAGCTAGCAGAAAATAAGAATTTAAATTCCCTGATTATTAGTTGCCATTTTTACATTATTCCTTCTCCTAAGACATCTTGGTGTTTGTGCGCCTTTTTTAACTTAGTGGTTGGTCCCAACTGGCCTGCCAGCCCCACTGTGACCAGTTCTGGGATCTGTAGCGAGTAGTCTGGGCTTCCTTGGAGCAGAACCGCCTCAGAGAGGACCCTGTGTTTCCATGGGCTGAGCTTGTTAAGGACAACTACCTCCTTCCCACAAGCTCTCATGAAGATCTGTGTGGAAGTGGACCTCTGACGTGTTGGGATCTTTGCTGCATTCAGGACTGCTCAAAGGTGGGCAAGGAAGGGCGAGAAAAGATGCTGTCCCCAGAGGATTGGTTGGCCAGAGGGACTTGAGAAGGTAGGCATGTGGCCTACACAATGATTTTCATAAGTGTGAATGCATGTGTCTCCACTAGTGAGTGTCCATGAATCAGGCCAGGCCCCAATGCCTTAGGACATGCGTGGTTTACAAGTCTTCCCAGCTTCCTCAGTGTCAAACAGAAATTGAGAAAAGAGGCTGCACATGGAGGGAGTTTTCTTGAGATAACCATCACCGCCATCTCGAAACAGTCCTTCAACCCTCCCGGCAAGATCGATGACATTTGGACCGTCTAGAAAACATGCAAAATAGCCAAGCATTTGCTTAATCTTTAGGACTTGAGCAGCAATGGAAAAACTAATTTGGTGCTCTCACCCTGGGGAGCTAATCAAAAGCAGTGAGCTGTTGACTAACAAGCCTGAGGAATGGGCAGGTCTGAGGGGGTGAGGGCAATGCCTTCCCTTTGGTAACAAGCTGCACTTGTGGGGCCTACGGAGGTGGTGAGTATGTGGTCAGAAGTAGGACTTTAAGCCCGGGTGAAAATATTGGGGCCGAAGAGAAATATTTGGGAGGCCATCTCACATAAATAGTAATTAAACCCTTGAACATGACTGAAAATAATCCAAATTCTGGACAATGAAGGCAGGAAAGGTAAGAGGATGGTTTGAAAACCATCAAGATTGCTAAGCCATCAGGTCTTCTCCGCAGTGCCGCTAGAAAAGCAATAAGAAAAATAAAGAGGAACTTTGGGTTGGTCCCTGTCTTTTGTTTCAGCCATTAAAGCCTCAAAATGCCAGTGCTTCCTAAGCAGTATAACATAAAAAGGAAGAGCGTGGGGTTTTCGAATCTGGTAGACGGGGATTTGAATCGGTTCCAGAATATACTGCCTCTGTGACCTTGAGCAAGTAATTTCATCTCTGAGTTTCAGTTTCTTCATCTATAAAATATGATAATATCTACCACAAATAGCTGTTTGTTAATTAGAGAATGACATTAGATAGTCATTAGCCTGTATATACAGTGCAATGCCTTGTAAATAATGTGTGCAAAAAATGCTCCATAAAAATAATATGAGGATGATTATAAAAGAAGGATAGCTAGGTGTCCAACAAAACTCCATACACCCTCTTTCCTGGTGTATACTCGTTGCTAGAAAGTGGATGCCCAGAGGCACCTGGGTGGCTCAGTCAGTTAAGTGTCAGACTCTGGATTTTGGCTCAGGTTGTCATCTCCAGGGTCATGGGATTGAGCCCCATGTCGAGCTCTGTGCTGGAGCCCGCTTACGATCCTCTCTCTCCCTCTTTGTTGCCCCTCTCCATCCCTCCCCCCACTTTCTAAATAAAGTTAAAAGGAAAAATGGATTCCTAGCCAGAAACTACATTTCCCAGGCTCCCTTGCAGTTAGATGGTCACGTGACTGAGTTCTGGCTAGCAGAATGGAAGAGGAACAGACACATACAACTCCCAGGTCTGACCCATAAAAACCTGCCATGTAGTGCTTCTCCATTTTTTTTTTCCTCCTACCAACGGATGGAGTGTCAATCTTGGAAGCCACATGTCGGAGAGAGTAGAGTGAAACATGGGTCCCAGGATTATGATGTGGAGGAGGGTTATCATGCTGAACTCTCCAATCACCCACTTGTTATGTGAACAAGAAATAAATTTTGAGTGTGTTAGAGCCATTACATATTGGGGATCTATTTGTTCCTGCAGGTACAAGCAGCAAATCACAAATAAGGTAGCAGTTAGCCTATTCTGATGGGTTTTATTTTTCAGAGACATGCTCTTGAAAGTCAAGCATGTATATAAGAGGCACTGATAGATGATAGTATCGTGCTAGTGCCTTCAGGCCCTACTTCTGTGCTTGTTAGGGTGTTAAATACTCAGAAATGTATATTCTAATCTTTTTTGGGTGGAGAGAAGTTGACAGTGTTAAGGTTAGCAATCACAGGCTTTTACTAACACGTCATGGAAAACAAAGAAGGTTCTGAAAGAACGTAGGGCATAGGAGGTTGAAGTTTGCAGAAGTGTGGTCAGTAAGGGATTTCTTGTGGCAATGTGCCAGTGGGACTCTTAAAAACACAACTGTCAGGGGGCACTTGGCTGGCTCAGTGGGCGAGGCAGGTGACTCTTGATCTTGAGGTTGTGAGTTCAAACCCCATGCTGGGTGTAGAGAATACTTAAAAATAAAATCTAAAAAAAAAAAAACCAAAACCCCCAGAGATGTCATATATTCCCATTTACGTTTCTTACATTGTTGAAATGTAAACCTCCTTCTCCCAAAGCTTAAATAAGTTTGACATGTACACACACACACACTCTATACTTGTATCTCTAAACGTAGCACACAATTCTGTGTAGAGATATGGCTAAAAAGCTTTGGGAAAGCCAAAATTAAGACTGACTACATTGTGCTCAGAAGGAAAAAAGGGTCATGGTATTCATAAAAACTTAATGGAGTAAGGGGTGGAGAGGAGAGAGTGAAAAAAAAAAAAGTTGGGTCAGGCTTTGCCAGTGTTTCTCAGTGTTCAAGAAGAAATGCACTGGGCCTGGTTGATTATGGTATCTCCATACAATGGAGAAATCAGACATCTTGGAAAGATACCCAGGGTATAATGTGAAGTGAAAAAAAAACACGGCATACAATGGTGTATCTAGAGTACTACCAGAAGTTCATATAAAATATGACCGAAAGACACACACATGTATGTCTCTGCACATATATAGTATCTCTGGAAGGAAGCACGGATATTGGCAGGGACTGAAGAACAATGGAAAGAGGTGGGAGCATGATTCTCTTTTCACGGCATCCTCTTTTTTTTTTTTTTTTTAAGATTTAATTTATTCACTGGACAGACAGAGATCACAAGTAGGCAGAGAAGCAGGCAGAGAGAGAGGAGGAAGCAGGCTCCCTTCTGAGCAGAGAGCCCGATGCGGGGCTTGATCCCAGGACCCTGGGATCATGACCTGAGCTGAAGGCAGAGGCTTTAACCCTCTGAGCCACCCAGGCGCCCCCATCCTCTTTTTTTTATTTGAATTTTTTAGCATGTGCGCGTTTATTATTCCTTTTCAGCAATAATAATAAGTAGTAAATAAAAACAACAGCAGATAATCTGAAAAACTGTTCTTAGGGTTTTTTTCATTTGCTTGAACAAGTCTGCTACACACACACAAACAATGAAGGGATAGGTAAAATTGGATGCGCATTCTAAATTCATTCCTTTCCCTCTGATTCTAACTGTATCAAGGTCCTTTCTAAAATTATCATTGGCTATTCATATACATAAGTCTAAAGAGGGGAAATGACCTGTACTGTCTTCTGGTCCACTCGTGGTTGTATTTCTTCTTCTAAATCGATCATCTCCTCTTGGAAGCTTGATTATAATAATTGTGTTCTTCTACGCTTCATCAGAAACTCCAACCGGAAGACCAGATCTGGTAAGGGGATTTGCCCTGGAGAGCGACAGCTGGTCAGTCTGGAATGCTCCATGAATCAAGGGCGTGGCTAATGGCTAGAGGAGAGGAAGAGCAGATTGCCTAAGTGGCCCTCGTGCCTATGTCAGCCACGCTCTCCACCTCCACTCCGCAAGCTCTTCCACTTGTCATTTGCCCAGCCCTCTATCCCATGGAACGCATGCCATTTCTGGCAGTAAGGGAAGAAATGCAAATTTTTTCTCACTAGCCAATGGTTCTGTGCCTCACAGGAGGGCTAAAATATTAGCAAAGGACCTGTCGTGAACCAAAAGAGACAAAAATACAACCAAAGCAAGCCTGGGCTATCTAGAGACCGTGTCATTAAAAATGATTTCATCCTGCTTGGCTCCGGAGACGTGATTTACGGGAGCCAGTCAGCCTACCTAGGTGGTGGGAACTCATTTTTAATAAATGATAGCGAGTAGGTTTATCCCACCGTGTGACTATGAGTCACCGTATTTGAAGCTGTCTGACAAACACCATCAGAAACAGATGACCTTGTCGAGGGGACTTTTTCTTTCAGGGAAACTAAGTGCATTTCCTGAGAGTGGAACTGAAGCACGAACGTCTCAGATCAGATCAGCCCGAGAGGCGTGGGCCTGTCCACTGAGGACCAGACCACATTGTCACCAGATCCCTCTCTCCCCAAGAAGTCTGTGATTCAGCGTGCTTGGAAACCTGGTAGGAGGCACAGCGTTTAATTCTGACTAAAACTGAACTGTGGTGGGAGAGGAGGCTGCATTTCATTTTGGGGGGAAAAACCTATATGCTTGTGATTCCTGCCATCACTAATAATTGTGCAAATTAATAACAGACCTAAATCTCAGCAGCCATTTGTCGCTTCAGAGTCCCTTTCACTGTGACCAAGCACTGTTCTGGAGTGTGGAATGAGGAGACTGTGCACAGGCACAGGGTGTCTGGGATGTGTCACGCTGTGGGCCAGGGACATGAAGAGGAGATCTTTGTGAACCCCCACAGACGTAGGCATGGCAGGGACATTGCATTGTCGGAGGCCACAGTGTTACCCCTTTGACGGACACCTGCCTTCCACAGTCTGGGAGCTGCACAGAGCACGGCGAGGGGCGCGTGGGGACAGCTTTCCAGAGGCAGCAATGAGTGGCCTGTCACAGCCTCCTTCTCTTCTCTTCTCCCCATTTCTTCTGCTTGGTTGCGTCTCGCTTGAAAGCAGCATACTATCGTGTATTAGTACATTTTTTTAAGGCAAGAAGAAACAGGTACGTGTTTGGGATGGGAGATAAATGGGAGTTGCGCTCTCTCGCTCAGCTAGATGAGGGAAGACTGAGAATAGAGTCTTCATCCCGATCCCAAAGAACGTAAAATATGAGGGAGGTGGGTCAGTCCCAAGTCGAGCAACCTAAAACTCGCTTTATTTCGTCTTTGTTTGGGTGTAATTTTGGCCCAAACAAATGATGCCAAATGGATGGAGGAAAAAACTCGTGTATGTGGCCCGTATGCGCTTGCTTATACAAACGAGAAAGGTCTCCAGAAAAACATGCCAGAAACATAACTTGCTTTGCTTGCAGGAGGGAACTTCTTACGCCTTATTCATGTTGAATGAGGTGGGTAGATTATCTATTCAAGCTATATAGCAATAAAACGTATAGAATGGGGCGCCTGGGTGGCTCAGT